>NC_042969.1:6273441-6581739 GCF_901001165.1 Salmo trutta
AGACAGCGAGCGCACACGCACACACACACACACACACACACACACACACACACACACACACACACACACACACACACACACACACACACACACACACACACACACACACACACACACACAGCCTTCATTCTAAGCAAATTGCCTTGTCTAGACGAGACATGGAAGCTGTTCGTTGGCTACAGACTCTTACATTGAAGTGATTGACAACAACATAAAGGGGCTAAGAGAGCTCCTTTATGAATGAGAGCTACTTGTCTGACATTGTTATTGTCATTATTGACAATTAAAAGAGACAGAATCAAATTAGTATGACAAGATGAACTGTGTGGCTATGGAAGATGTCCCAAAACTAATTTCTCTGACAGGAAATTTCAGTCTGTAGATGTCTTCCCAGATTTCTGATGTACAGTATGATGTTCTGTGAGCACTCCTCCCAGAATTATGCAAGTCTGGCTAGGAAGTATGTGGAGTGGCAGACAACGCTTTGTGGTAGAGTTATCGATGAAGCAGGAAATACTGCCATCCAGAGGACAGATTAAAAATAATCTATAATTTTTGCAGCCATTTTGTTAACCAATACCATTTTTAACATCCTTCACCATGAATATGAGTGCCCTTCCCTGTCTGTCTTGTCACTAGTGGCTACCACAATGGTATCCAAAATGAATGTAACTGTAGTAGTAGCCTATGGGCTATCTTTCTTTTTTGTTGTTTTGTCAACACTGCACCTTTAATTGTCTCTGCAGGTTCAGGAAAGCCCATATTTCACCTCAGCTGCTCTGGGGTGAAGTTTTCTCTTAATACAGATCTAGGATCAGCTTCTGCTCCCTAAATCCTAACTTTAACCATTAGTGGGTGAAATGCAAAACTGAGCCAAGAGCGCAACTTCAGCCTACTCCCAACCTCAGCAAGCATGTGACAGACATTCACTAGTCATTACATCGCTGCACGCCACACAACGTCATGGGGTCCTCTAGAGCCTCTGCCCTCACCCATTAGGGTGACCTTTTCCCAGAAGACCTCAGTCACAAGTCTCCAATAAAAAGTGCAGTGTGTGTGTGTGTGTGTGTGTGTGTGTGTGTGTGTGTGTGTGTGTGTGTGTGTGTGTGTGTGTGTGTGTGTGTGTGTGTGTGTGTGTGTGTGTGTGTGTGTGTGTGTGTGTGTGTGTACGTGTGTACGTGTGTGTGCGAGCATGTGTATGCGTGCATGCATACATGGAGCGAGAGGTAGCTACAACTAGACGTTTCATGTGGTCCTTGGGCTGGGATGTTAGGGGAAGTGGCAGTTACGTGACCTCGGATGTTTACAAAGATGAAACGTAGTTTCCAGCCGAGAGGGCGAACAAGAGGCACATTCTTAAGGAAGTGTCGAGAGAGGAGGTGGGGAGGGAGGGTCGCTGGTGGTGGTGCTGCTTCTCGTTTTCCTCCCTTAGCTGGCCATGTGTGCTGCCATTCATTCGCCGGACCCTTGGCCACCCAAATGAACTGGTGAACCGTAATCAAATCTCTCCCACTCCCTGTATAGCTGTGTTCCTTGGTGGTATAAAACAACATACACATTATATGAATGGGATTTAGACATGGACTGTCTGCATGTGTGGGTGTATGTGAGTGGATGGATGAATGATTGAATAAATAAAGGGGGCTTAGCACAGCATCTACAGGGAATATCTGCTTCTGTCATCACAGTACTGTTACACTGCATCCTTTTGAAGGAACTTGAAAAGGAATATACTGTGAGCTCCAAAAGTATTGGGACAGTGACTGATTTTTTGTTTTTTGTTTTGCCTCTGTACTCCAGCACTTTGGATTTGAAATGATACAATGCAAAGTGCAGACTGCCAGCTTTAATTTGAGGGTATTTTCATCCATATTGGGTGAACCGTTTAGAAATCCACACACTTTTTGTACATTTTAGGGGACCAAAAGTATTGGGACAAATTCACTTATATTTCTTAAAGTAGTCAAAAGTTTAGTATTTGATTACATATTCCTAGCACACAATGATTCCATCAAGCTTGTGACTCTACAAACTTGTTGGATGCATTTGCTGTTTGTTTTGGTTGTTTCAGATTATTTTGTGCCCAATAAAAATGGATGGTAAATAATGTATTGTGTTGTTTTGGAGTCACTTTTATTGTAAATAAGAATAGAATATGTTTCTAAACACCTCGACATTACTGTGGGTGCTACCATGATTACGAATAGTCTTGAATGAATCGTGAATAACGATGAGTGAGAAAGTTACAGATGCACAAATATCATACCCTCAAGACATGCCAACCTCTCACTATTACAATAACAGGGGAGGTTAGCATTTTTGGGGGGGGTATGATATTTGTGCATCTGTAACTTTCTCACCCAAAACAACAAATGTATCACTGTCTCAATACTTTTGGAGCGCAATGTATACCTCCTTAAGTCTGTACAACCAAGACAGAGTACCTATAGTTTCATAGGTGGGAAACTCAAGGTGGTTTCCTCATACATAACATGTTTTCATACGTCAGTGTTTCTATCTTCCCTTTTCATACATTCAATGTAACCATAGTCAATAATCTGTTTTCACGTAAACACACGGGAACAACAATGAATAATAACAAATTGTTCTTTGAGAAAAGTAGACATTTCAAACGGAAGTCCAATCTTTAACTGTCGTTACTTCGAGTCACACCAGCAGATGCAGTCTTTGAAACGTGATCCAGATTGCAGCATGTGCTTTTTGAATCGCAGTTGCATAGCAACCCATCTCCAACTCTCACACAGTTCAACCCACCAACCTAGCTCCACCACCACTGGAGTAGCTGTCACTTTTTTTCCACAGCTTTCCACACTCACTTTCACATGACAAGCCATGTTATTCTGTTAAGCAATGGCTGATTTAACTCGAAATTCATGACGAGGTGTGATATTCAAGTTTAGCAGTTTCTCACTTTGTCATAGTCTTTACCTCAGCAATATATGGTAGTGTACTGGTACAGGCACATATGGACTCCCTATGTCAGTGGTATTCCTATGTATCAGCTAACTTGTCATTTTCAGCAATTATCTTTTTGCTGGATTGACATTTAATAACATCCTGCGACAACACCAACATAGCCTTTTGATTCATAAAATAATTGATCATGCTGGTGTCTGGCGAGATAAAAGTGGCCTTTATTAAGTAACTGCGGATTAGTATGCTAGGTACATCATGACACAAACACGCACAAACAAACAAACACACACAATGAATTCAGGGGTCAGGTGATGAGGTCGGGAGTCTTTTAAAGAAGGCATACGATGTGAGGTCACGCTTGACAGTAGGTCAGGTCTCACAGATGGACATGATGAAAAAATAATTTGGAATGCAACAGTTCGTGCACTGTTCCGGGTGTTTGCATGGCTAAATACATGCCAGAAAAAATAACTGCCACATTTGCATGGATGTCGCACCATTAGGAGTTTAGGAAAAGAAAGTGTGCCTGCGTGTGTACAAGTACAGTACATACGAAAAGGTGCACACACAGCCTGACGGCTCCCAACTCCACACTCCCTTTTGACCTTTCCACCTCTCTCACCCCCTCTCCTCATCCCCCACTTTCTCCTTGTGTGTCACATCAAAATACTGCCTCTCAGGTAAGCAATGACGTGCTAATGATTGGCAGTCCTGGCGGGCCGGCCATGTGGCGGTTGTGGGGAATTTGAACAGGGGAGCCCCTGCTTGTTTTTCATTACCTGCCTCATCTGTGAACTGTCCCTGCACCAAAACACTTGCACTCACACTTAAAGTTACATGTGCACGCGCTTACATGCATGCGCACGCACAGATAGGGTCTCAAAGTGCCCTTTTGGGTGGTGGTATAATTTCCCCCCAAAAAATGTGTTGTTGTTGTTCTGAACCCACTGTCCGTTTGATGCGCCGCGTCCAGTATCCAAACATACATGACTTGAGAGGCAATCACTGGTCGAGTGTACAACTAGCTAGCTCCCTAGCTAGTTTAAATATCAACACCACTGCCACAGCTGCATAATGTGAGTGACCTGCTAACTTGCTGATTTATATTATCAATATTCAGTCTGGTTGGTTGACAGAGAGAGGAGGGAGGAGTGGCTGTATCACCAACCCTCAGACGCAAATCCATCACTTCTTCAGCCAGGACTTGCACATGTGTTAAGGAAGCAGCAACACAGGTAGTCTAGCTAGCTATCCACCATATAACGTGAGCCTACTAAAATAGCCACACAAGCTACTTGCCAACCAGCCATATATCATGAATATGAAATAGTGTATAATCATCATCATAGTGATAGAATATTTGTTGTAAGCAAATAATATATGTTAAGCAAAGCAATTCATGTTATAGATGTGTGCTAAATGACTATAGAATTATTACGAAATAACTTTTAAATGACTATCATAAAATGACACTATGAAGTTAGAAGACGATGGATATTAGATTATGAAGTTGTTTTTTTTTCTAATCTAGCTAGTCATTTTGTTAACTGTAGCATATGGATGCATATCATTGAAGTAAATAAGACAAAAGCCTTTGAGACTAAGGGTTATTTATGTGTGTCATTTAATATGTGGCCATCTATTGTTTTTTTGTAACTAAATAATCAGTCATAATCGCTCATGGAGTCGGGTTGCAGGATTTTTTTTGTCTGTGCACGGCCCTGCACAGGCGCCTGCACTCACACACAGAAGCCTGATGTTTTCCTTTTTTTGTTTACCTCAGGATGTTCTAATGTCTCCCTGAGCCCTGTTTTGATGACACACACCTCCAACAGATGGCCGGCTTGAGGACGCACCTGAGCGCTTGCAGCCGCTTATCTCTGCACTTTTCTCAGCCAAATGGTCAAATGGTCTAAACTACAAGGCTGTGTTGAGTTGTTCGAGACACAACCCATCTATAGCACCAGAGAGGAAGAAGATAAAAACAGGATTTCCCCAGCAGATATTTTCATAAGATTACGACAGGTATTTTATCATTTCCAAAGGTCTTGTAAAATGTGGCAGTGTAGGACTGTATTGAGTCTACACTACACAACATAATCTAGTCTACACTACACAACATAATCTAGTCTACGCTACACAACATAATCTAGTCTACTCTACACAACAGAATCTCATTACAAGGTTCCATATAATAAGACATGATAACAACAGTTGTGACATCTGAATGTTCAAGACAGCAATTATTTTTTGCCCAGTCTACACAATTTAGGTACTTGTTGCCTCCCTCTCTATAAGGTCAACTCAAGAGACAAGAACATTGTCATTTCTGAGCCAAAACAGTGTCATACACCCACAGTATATATCTACAACTATGGATGATGAAGGAGACTGGTTTGGTGGGGGCATTTAGTCCCTTACTTTTTACATCTAGGGATAAATTGCATTTTAATTGCCTAAGGGAGTCACAGTAGCAAGTGCTCTACTTTCCCACTAACCTATCAGAGACGGTTAAGATTTTAATACACGTTATTGCTGAGTGGTGAATTTTGGAGCAAGACACAGTTGTTCATTTCCAGGCTAGAGAATATGTATCTATTTTTTGTCTGGGCCTACAGACGTCTTTGGATGGTAAAAGTGCAGAGCAAACAAATTGTGGCAATTATGAAGGCAAGCCATGCAGAAAATCTTTTGACATTAATGCAGTACTTTGAAATGTCCTTTTCCAGTTTAAAAATAGATGGGACGACCCTATATTAACAATAAGATGGCGAGGATGTAGGTTGGGCTACAGTGGGAAGTTAAATATTTTATTCATGAAATGGTTTGGCATATAATTTAATTGAACTGTCGCAAAAGATAGGGCTCCTGAGCATTAGAGGCTATGTTTACACAGCCAGACTAATTCAGATTTTTTTCCCACTAATTGGTCTTTTGATGAATCACATCAGATATTTTTGGTAAAAAGACCAATTAGTAAAAAAAGTTCAGAATTGGGCTGCTTGTGTAAACGGATCCGAAGATGCTGGGTATAGCCGACATAAGTATGAGTCAAAAACGGTGACATAGCCTACCCTTGGTTTGTGCCTAAAAATGCAATAACTTCATTACCAGCTGGGACAAATTCAAAAGGGAATCTATGAAAGTTTGCAAGATGATTTCAATTTCACTTATTTACACTTACACAACCACCCTATTGGATACAAACTATGCATAGGCTTTACAGTAGAGTATAGACTTCTGCTGATAATGTTTGCATCAGTAGCTAGGTTTCCATCCAATTGGCAACAGATTTTCAATATTAAAATATTAATATAAAAAAATCTGCATAAAAACAATATGCCAATTTTCCATCAAATTTACTTGATGTGGATAAAAAGCTGTGCGTGATGACGCAGTGTACATACAATTACTTTTGCATTTAAATTCCCATGTAAGGAATTTAAAAAAAAAGTTAAATGGGTTTCCATCACATTTTCAACTCTACTGATGGTTTTGTCACACAAAAAAATGTTGTTATACAGCGAGTGTGCCCATTCTGATATTGGCACTTGAGCTCTAGTCAAAACATTTGCAGTTAGAGTGCGGTGTAGCTTACATGATGAGATGATTATGGAGAAAAGAGTGAGAATATTTATTTTGTCAAATGGCAGCAAATCATCGATGAAAGGAGCATCAAGCTCATCACCTTGCATTTCACCACCCTGTGAAGTTCATCACAATTGATTTAATCTGTAACCTAATAAACTGTATTATTTCCAGCGGAGTCATAGCGGGAGGATCACACAAGATGTCATCGCGTGACTCCAAGTTTACTTCGTCGTGATGGCTATTATCCATATGTGCGCTTAATAGCGTTTCCACCGACACAAAAAGATTCCACCTTGTCTAGCATATTTTGTTTTGCCAACATATGGCACGTTTACCAACACATTTTCTGTTTCCATCTGGCCTGTCCTGAATTATTTCTTATCTGACACGTAGCCTACTTTACTTGCATAAAAATGTTGGATGGGAACCTGGTTAGTGGTACTAAAGCGCCCTCAAGTGGATAAGACTCTTGCCAGAAAACCGCCTACGTGTCTTTTTTAGTCAAGCAAAACTATTTGTGGAGGGTACTAAGCAGCGCACAGACCTCCTCTCGCCCTCAACGTCGTCGAGATAGGTCGAGTTTCCTTGTTGTCCTATTTTGCGGTCTTTTATTCAAGAATGTGAAACAATGCTGTGTCTATTTGCTGCTTTTCATTAAATCATGCATAGATGTTCTTTGTATGGCCTACAATAAATGTGTTCATAAGGGAAGAATATAATCCATAGGCTTGTGAAAATTATTAAAGTTATGAAAATGAGTTATGAAAATAATGAAAATAAAACATTCAACGTGGGGGAAAATGTATCTGGTAAAAGGCCGACATTTGGATGTTTCAATAAAAACGACTCTTTGTCACATGACTATCAAAATGGAAACAATGTGATTTTAGAGACACAAAGTAACTATAGCCTATGATTAAAGGGTTATGCTATATTGGGCTCTCACCGTCATTATTTTTATTCACATCATTCCAATTCAATCAAGTCACAATTATCAGCTTTGGTATTGACATCAGTGAGCAGGCTTTCTGAGTGAGGAGCGACACATTGGTAAACTTACAATGGAAAACTTCTGAAAACAAAAATTATTATGAAATTCGGAGCAAAGAAATCCAATGTTTATATAACATGTCTGCATTTCCCCTATATTTTAACAGTCTAATAAGTCCCTTTGGCCAAAGAAATATGCCTGAGAGATTCACAAGACTATAACATTGGAATGTTGTAAAAAATGCTGCCCTGCCTTAGACACTCACGTTCAAATCATTTTCATCTCTCATCGGTCCCATTTTCAATAAACAAATATGCATCAGAGATTCTCAAGACTATAATATTGGAATGTTGTAAAATGCTGCCCTACCCTGGCTGGCGATGGCACTCAGGTGAAGCCATTGAATAAAATTAATAACAATAATAAAAATAAAGCTAATAAAAAATAAATAATAATATAAATAAAGCTATTTAGCTTTTGAACATGTTTTAAACATGTTAGTGGCCTACATTTTACCCTGTATAGTTTGGAATATCCTTTTTGTAATGTATGAGACATCAAAACATTCGAGAAAAACCTGGCGTGCTATTACAACAGCTGTTCACTTTCCTGTCCTTCTGGAGAAAAAAAAATCTGAATCAGCTGATTGCTGAAACAGGGTTCAAGTTCAATGTCTAATTTCACAGATACATGGTTATTATGTTCATAGGCAGACAGCACTGCCATTAAAACACTGCCATTAAATAATACATAATCCACAAAAGTAAATGATTGTATCATGAGGACCATGAACAATAACTAGTAATGCTGCATACTTTTTGCCTTTCTGGTAAAAAAAACTTTTTATAAATTGTGGAGGTTTATTCACTTTTGAGGTCACGAGATTTCCTATTTCCTATTCAACAAAACTGTATGAATAAGGCTTGACATGACTTAGATGCTTTCTAAATATAATATAATCAAATTATAAAATGACTAACTAAAAGATTTCACCTTAAAAGTAAAATACATTTTTATATGTTTAGTGTTACATTTTCTAAAATGTTTATCTTGATCAAAATGTCTTCCCCCCATCTCTATGAAGTCTCACAGACCTCCAGCTTGGCTTCCTAAGGTCGTCAGGAAATCACCTTTCACCTCATATTAATCTTGTCCATCTATGACAAATGGAAAGTGTTTTTTTTCAAATATATTAATTATTTTAGATTACTGGATATAAATCGATCTCTGAAGAATCCACGAACCCCTAATGCACTACGATAAGGATTGCAGGCATATGCATTGTTGGTCAGCCAAGATTTGATGGACAGTCGGATGTTCGAATGAAATGGTAGGAGGGACATCCAGCATCAAGTGGTGTCAGATTTCACATCCTGCTTCACACAGGCAAAATATACATACTACTGTGTCTGTGAGAATCAAGGTTTCCTCTCAATGTATGCCATTTGATCTATGGTGTCCACAGAAAATAACGGTCGGAACTGGTATCAGAACCATGCACATCTAATACATATAATACAAGGAACGAAAAGCGTTTTGTGTAACATGACTTTGGACAAGTAAAATGGTATTAAAATATACTGCTCAAAAAAATAAAGGGAACACTTAAACAACACATCCTAGATCTGAATGAAAGAAATAATCTTATTAAATACTTTTTTCTTTACATAGTTGAATATGCTGACAACAAAATCACACAAAAATAATCAATGGAAATCCAATTCATCAACCCATGGAGGTCTGGATTTGGAGTCACACTCAAAATTAAAGTGGAAAACCACACTACAGGCTGATCCAACTTTGACGTAATGTCCTTAAAACAAGTCAAAATGAGGCTCAGAAGTGTGTGTGGCCTCCACGTGCCTGTATGACCTCCCTACAACGCCTGGGCATGCTCCTGATGAGGTGGCGGATGGTCTCCTGAGGGATCTCCTCCCAGACCTGGACTAAAGCATCTGCCAACTCCTGGACAGTCTGTGGTGCAACGTGGCGTTGGTGGATGAAGCGAGACATGATGTCCCAGATGTGCTCAATTGGATTCAGGTCTGGGGAACGGGCGGGCCAGTCCATAGCATCAATGCCTTCCTCTTGCAGGAACTGCTGACACACTCCAGCCACATGAGGTCTAGCATTGCCTTGCATTAGGAGGAACCCAGGGCCAACCGCACCAACATATGGTCTCACAAGGGGTCTGAGGATCTCATCTCAGTACCTAATGGCAGTCAGGCTACCTCTGGCGAGCACATGGAGGGCTGTGCGGCCCCCTAAAGAAATGCCACCCCACACCATGACTGACCCACCGCCAAACCGGTCATGCTGGAGGATGTTGCAGGCAGCAGAACGTTCTCCACGGCGTCTCCAGACTCTGTCACGTCTGTCACGTGCTCAGTGTGAACCTGCTTTCATCTGTGAAGAGCACAGGGCGCCAGTGGCGAATTTGCCAATCTTGGTGTTCTCTGGCAAATGCCAAACGTCCTGCACGGTGTTGGGCTGTAAGCACAACCCCCACCTGTGGACGTCGGGCCCTCATTACCACCCTCATGGAGTCTGTTTCTGACCGTTTGAGCAGACACATGCACATTTGTGGCCTGCTGGAGGTCACTTTGCAGGGCTCTGGCAGTGCTCCTCCTGCTCCTCCTTGCACAAAGGCGGCGGTAGCGGTCCTGCTGCTGGGTTGTTGCCCTCCTACGGCCTCCTCCACGTCTCCTGATGTACTGGCCTGTCTCCTGGTAGCGCCTCCATGCTCTGGACACTACGCTGACAGACACAGCAAACCTTCTTGCCACAGCTCGCATTGATGTGCCATCCTGGATGAGCTGCACTACCTGAGCCACTTGTGTGGGTTGTAGACTCCGTCTCATGCTACCACTAGAGTGAAAGCACCGCCAGCATTCAAAAGTGACCAAAACATCAGCCAGGAAGCATAGGAACTGAGAAGTGGTCTGTGGTCCCCACCTGCAGAACCACTCCTTTATTGGGGGTGTCTTGCTAATTGCCTATAATTTCCACCTGTTGTCTATTCCATTTGCATAACAGCATGTGAAATGTATTGTCAATCAGTGTTGCTTCCTAAGTGGACAGTTTGATTTCACAGAAGTGTGATTGACTTGGAGTTACATTGTGTTGTTGAAGTCTTCCCTTTATTTTTTTGAGCAGTGTATATTAAAATGTTACATTCCCATGACGCCCAAAAGATGGTGCCGACAAGGAAACTTTGCAGTATTTTTTCCCCCCGAATCAGATCCTTTGTTCGAACCCCCCAGGGAAATTGAACTGATTCCAGAGTCTGATGCAAAACAATGCCGGCGGAGAAGAGATATTCGTTGTGGACTTCTAGTCCGACTCAGGAGGCGCGCACACCACCCACCGTGTCCGAGTATATTACTCGCTAATGTTCAGTCTCTGGATAATAAAGTTGACGAGCTCAGGGTGAGGATTTCCTTCCAGAGAGACATCAGGTATTGTAACATACTGTTTCATGGAAACATGTCTCTCTCTCTCTACTGTCTGAGTCGGTACAGCCAGTTGGGTTCTCAGTTCATTGCGCAGAAGAAGGGCGGGGGTGTATGTTTCATGATTAACTACTCATAGTGTGATTGTGATAAGTCCTTTTGTTCACCTGACGTAGAATCCATCACAATTAAATGTCTGCCGTTTTACCTCCCAAGATAATTATTTTTGGTTCTAGTAACATCCGTGTACATTCCCCCTCAAGCCGATACCACGACGACCCTCAAAGAACTTCACTGGACTTTATGCAAACTGGAAACCGCATATACTGAGGCTGCATTTATTGTAGCTGGGGATTTAAAAAAAAGCTAATTTGAAGAAAATGCTACTGAAATCCTATCAACACATTGACTGTAGTACTCGCGTTGCTAAAACACTCGACCACTGCTACTCCAACTTCAGGGATGCCTACAAGGCCCTCCCCCGTCCTCCCTTTGGCAAATCTGATCACAACTTTATTTTCCCTTCCTATAGGCAGTAACTCAAACAGGAAGTACCCATGCTAAGGACAATTCAACACTGGTCTGACCATTCGGAATCCACACTTCAATAATATTTTGATCACGTGGATTTGGATATGTTCCGGGTAGCCTCCAAGAATAATATTGACGAAAATGCCGACACCATGACTGGGTTTATCAGGAAGTGTATAGGAGATGTTGTACCCACTGTGACTATTAACACCTACCCTAACCAGAAACCATGGATAGGTGGCAGCATTCGCGCAAAACTGACAGCGCAAACCACCACATTTAACCACAGTAAGGTGACTGGGAATATGGCCGAATACAAACAGTGTAGTTTTTCCCTCCGTAAGGCAATCAAACAGGCAAAACGTCAGTATAGAGACAAAGTGGAGTCGCAATTCAACGGCTCAGACACGAGACGTATGTGGCAGGGTCTACAGACAATCACGGACTACAAAGGGAAAACCAGCCACGTCCGAACAAGCTAAACACTTTCTTTGCTCACTTTGAGGATAACGCAGTGCCCCCGATGTGGCCGGTTACCAAGGACTGTGGGCTCTCCTCCTCCATGGCCGACATGAGTAAGACATTTAAGCGTGTTAACCCTCGCGGCATCCCTAGCCGTGTCCTCAGAGCATGCACAGACCATCTGGCTGGAGTGTTTACGGACAAATCCAATCTCTCCCTATCTCAGTCTGCTGTCCCCACATGCTTCAAGATGGCCACCATTGTTCCTGTACCCAAGAAAGCAAAGGCAACTGAACTAAATTACTATTGCCCCGTAGCACTCACTTCTGTCAAGGATCATATCACCTCTACCTTACCTGACACCCTAGACCGACTTCAATTTGCTTACTGCCCCAAAAGATCCACAGACGTAATCGCCATCGCACTGCATTCTGCCCCATCCCATCTGGACAAGAGGAATACCTATGTAAGAATGCTGTTCATTGACTATAGCTCAGCATTCAACACCATAGTACCCTCCAAGCTCATCATTAAGCTCGAGGCCCTGGGTCTGAACCCTGCCCTGTGCAACTGGGTCCTGGACTTCCTGACGGGCCGCCCCCCAGGTGGTGAAGATAGGAAACAACACCTCCACTTTGCTGATCCTCAACACTGGGGCCCACAAGGGTGCGTGCTCAGGCACGCACACCTCCAACTGAATCATCAAGTTTGCAGACGATACAACAGTAGAAGGCCTGATTACCAACAATGACGAGACAGCCTATAAGGAGGAGGTGAGGGCCCTGGGAGTGTGATGCCAGGAAAATAACCTCTCATCAACAAAACAAAGGAGCTGATCGTGGACTTCAGGAAACAGCAGAGGGAGCACCCCCCTGTCCACATCAACAAGACCACAGTGGAGAAAGTGGAAAGCTTCAAGTTCCCCGGCGTACACATCACTGACAAACTGAAATGGTCCACCCACACAGACAGTGTGGTGAAGAAGGCACAACAGCGCCTCTTAAACCTCAGGAGGCTGAAGAAATTTGGCTTGGCACCTGAAACCCTCACAAACTTTTACAGATGTACAATCGAGAGCATCCTGTCGGGCACTTTTCCAGAGGGTGGTGCAGTTTGCACAACGCATCACCGTGGGCAAACAACCTGCCCTCCATGACACCTACAGCACCCGATGTCACAGGAAGGCCAAAAAGATCATCAAGGACATCAACCACCTGAGACACTGACTGTTCACACCGCCACCATCCAGAAGGTGAGGTCAGTACAGGTGCATCAAAGCTGGGACCGAGAGACTGAAAAAAAAGCTTCTTTCTCAAGGCCACCAGACTGCTAAACAGCAATCACTAACTCATAAAGGCTGCTGCCTACATTGAGACCCAATCACTGGCACTTTAATAAATGGATCACTTGTCACTTTATACAATGCCAATCTAAATATTGCCACTTTAATATTGTTTACATATCTTACATTACTCATATCACATGTATATTCTGTATTTTATACCATCTTCCCTATGCCGCTCGGCCATCGCTCATCTATATACTTACATGTACATATTCTCATTCACCCCTTTAGATTTGTGTATATTAGGTAGTTGTTGGAGATTGGTAGATTACTTGTTAGATAGTACTGCACTGTCGGAAATAGAAGCACTAGCATTACACTACACTTGCATTAACATCTGCTAACCATGTGTATGTGACAAATGCAATTTGATTTGGTAACATTTTTGTCTTCTTCAAATGCCTCTTAAGGGGAAAGTAGTCTAACAGTAACGGAATGTAATGAGATTACGTTACCGACTTTGGGTAATCCAAAAGTTACTTTGCTGATTACAATTTTTGACAGGTAACTAGTAACTGTAACGGATTACATTTAGAAAGTAACCTACCCAACCTTGCCCATAGGTATGTCTTGTTTAACATAATAATGGCTTTATTATTCTTATTATTAATGACAGCATGCCCAAGCCCAATAACATGGTTGCTAATCTGCTTCTCTCTTTTTTCTCAGAATTATGTAACTGCTCTCCTGCAAGACTTGGCGAAAACCAACAACAAAGTGGAGGGCTGACATCAAATTTTCGCCTCATCTTGGCGGTACTCACCCCACCATTTGGAAGTTCGAGGCATTGCATCGACAGCAGCAAAGAGGTGAAATGAGAATGGAGCAGTGACTTGCTGGTGTTCCACTGCGATGGCAAACACCATGACTCCAACTGCTGGAGTCTTACCTGAAGAGCATTGGATACACTTTTAAGTTTGAGTTGTGAATACTCCAAAATCCATCAGAGAAAAATGTGCACTTCTTTGTGCACATCAATTTCAACCATTTCAATGACTCCAAAATCCTTAACAGACCAGAACACTAAGCACATTACTGGATAATGTATTCCTGAACTAGATACAATGAAAAATACATTCTTTAAAACAAAAATACATTGTAGAAACTAGATATAGGCCTAGATATAGTATAGTCTGTTTGTAGGCAAATTTATATACAACATTCTGCTCATATGAACGAATGGATAATCCTGAATGAATCCTGAATAATGATCAGTGAGAGTTAGACCCACAAATATCACACCTCCAAGACATTCTAACCTCTCACCATTACAATAACAGTTGAAGTTCATATTTGTGCGTCTAACTTTCTTCTTCATCATTATTCACAATTCATTCAGGATTATCCGTAATCATGATAGCATCCACATTAATGTAGAAGTGTTTAGAAACATATTCTATTTCTTATTTTCTTATTCCTATTTACAATAAAAGTGATTTCAAAATGATACAATACATTATTTACCATTCATTTTCTATTGGGCACAAACACAACTAAAACAAACAGAAAATCTATCCAACAAGTTTGTAGAGTCACAGGCTTGACGTAATCGTTACATTCTCAGAATATGGGACCAAATACTAATCTTTTGACTACTTCAATACACATAAGTGTATTTGTCCCAACACATTTAGTCCCGTAAAATGGGGGGACTATGTGCAAAAAGTGCTGTAATTTCTAAAATGTTCACCCGATATGCATCACAATGCCCTCAAATTAAAGCTGACAGTCTGCTCTTTAACCTCGGTCATTGTGTAATTTCAAATCTTAAGCTCGGGAGTACAGAGCCAATACTTTTGGAGCTCACTGTATATAGGCCTAGGCTACAATATTCTGCCCATAGGTGACCGACCGGCTCAATTCGATCTCATGTAGCTAAATTATAAATGTTTTTTTATTTTTTACATTGGATAAAATTTGAGACTCAGAGCTAGAAAATTGTATATCAAACACTACAGTTGAGGAACAATGGGGAAGTAATTCTGCTTTGAAAGTTGATAAATTTGTAACCTCACTTTTGAGATGATGTCCCTTGAATATTTTGGTACACCTACTGGAGAGCTCTTCTTTGTTTACGCCCATTCAGCAACATTCACACCTACTTGCTTTAGCCCCACCCATCGCTTTAACTATTTACATGTGAGGCCCTGTACTAAACAACCAAAGATTTCAAGACTAAAGGCTGTTTTATACTACCAGAGTTTTGTAAATTTAATCTGGAGTGCCAGAGTGTGCCCTGGGCGTTCATAAACTCAGAGCGTTGTCAGATTGTCCATTCGTAAATTCAGAGCACACACTGGACGCTATGGCCGAGTAGTAGGGTTGATCCGAGCGTTTTGACCTAACAACAGCAGTCAAGCACCCAAGCTAACTGGCTAACGTTGGCTAGCTTGCTAGCTACTTCCAGACACAAATGAGAGAATAGCTCACTCTGACCATTTTACTCGCCCTAGCATATTATGAACACATATATTTTAGGCCATAACTGAACCAATTTCTGTAGGCTATATATACACAGTATTCTGCCCATATGAACAAATACAATATTTGTGGTCATATGTGTTTTAAGGAAAATCAGTAAACACACATTTAATAACAGACTCAAACACAATCACTGTAACGCCCTGGCCATAGAGAGGGGTTTTTGTTCTTTATTTTGGTTAGGCCAAGGTGTTACATTGGGTGGGCGTTCTATGTGCATTTTTCTATGTTGGTTTGTTTCATTGATTTTGGCCGTGTAGCTTCCAATCAGGCACAGCTGTAGTGTTGTTGCTGATTGGGAGTCACACATAAGTGCCTGTTTTTCCGTTGGGGTTTTGTGGGTAATTGTTTCTGTTAGTGTTTTGCACCTGACAGGACTGTTTGGCTGTCGGTTTTCTTGTGTTGTTTCGTATAGTGTTCGTTCTGTTATTAAATTCAATGATGAACACTAACTCCGCTGCACCTTGGTCTACTCTCTCTCCCGACGGCCGTTACAATCACGCAATAGGCTACAGCTGGCTTCACAGCTTGCCGGTGCTTCACAGCTTCCTGGGAAACTCAATCTATTGTAGCCTCATGCAGAAAAAAGAGTAGTGGAGTCAAGAGTTCGCTAGGAGTTTGCTTCTGCTGCAGTGTTCCTAGTAAAACATTACGTAATCAACAAGACCTTAATGAACAACATATTGAAATAATTTGTACATGTAGCATACACGTGCATGGAATTGGATCCTCGCTGTCCTTTTCTTTCAGACTAGGGTGAAGTTGGGGAAACAGTCAGAATACTCATGTAAGGCAGAAACTGGAATTGGCATTTCTTTTCTCAGTCACATGATGGCGTTTTGGTGAAGGACTTTGCTACCCATGATTTCAGGTATACGATGTTCAACACATTTTATGTTGAATAGTAATAGCTAATATTTAACAGAATGTCATGGTCATACATGGAGTCATGTGACTCGTTTCAGGAAACTAGGCATATGTCGCGTGTCACTACTTCACAAGAGAGGCATTTGAACATATTTATACTTTTTTAATCAATTTGCATTGCTAGTTAGCTAGCTAACATTGAACCTAGTTGGTTAGCTTTAGCTACCTGCAGATTGATACTACAGCCATGATAATATTTGTATTGGTAATAGTGTGAATTGGGATTGTTAAGGTTCATTGTTTAGCTAGCTAGCTAGCTACATGTCTAAACACAAGACTCCACTTCGCCAGATGATTACATGACCCATCAAGTTAACCAGGTGTGTCTGGGAGTGATTACGGCCATCAATTGTATTTCATGAACATGTCTAGACGATAATGACCCATCATCCACTTAGCTAGATGTGGCTGGGGGGTGGTTATGGTATTTACTTCACTTGACCCATCAATTTAGACAAGGGTGTCAGGTAAGCATCATCTAATAATTATAAAATATTTATAAAATATTTTTATCTGGACACTTTCTGTTTTTTATATTGGAACTTTACAAGTAACCATTTCACTGTACCGGTTAGACCTTCTGTATCATTTGCATGTAACAAACTTATAGTGTGTGTTTACCAGATATAGTGTGTGTTTACCAGAGACGGTAATGTGAAGATCAACATGACCTGCACCAGAGTCAGATTAGGATATAGGCCAAGGATGAGATAAAGTGTATTTTTACCTTGAGTTTTTCTTTATTGTAGGCTACTACTTTTACCACTTTTAGTTTTGAAATCTTTAGTTGTTTACTAAACTACTTACTCTGTTTAGCACATCGCCTCACATGCGAAAGACTGTTCGTAAATTATTTTGTACATATTGTTGCCGCTACCGTCTCTTATGACCAGTAGCAGTCATAAGAACAGCGATTAATCACCTCGAATTGAAAAAATAAAAAATTCTTTAATGAGTCAGATGGGAAGGATATACTCCAAACACCCGATCAGGCCCTCATCCCCGTCATTCGCAGGAGAAAGAAACTGAGATTTTGCAGAAGGAGATCGGGGTGCCTTATGAGGATCAGGCAACGAGTGGCTAATCTGCCTTTGCTATCCGTACTGTTAGCCAACGTTCAATCGCTGGAAAATAAATGGGATGAACTAAGAGCAAGTACATCCTACCAATGGGACATTAACCTCTTGACGGTTGCCTAGGATAGGGGGTGCCACAGCGCATTTAGAAAAAAAATCGTGCCCATTTTAAACGGCCTACTACTCAAACTCAGAAGCTAGGATATGCATATAATTAATACTTGTGGATAGAAAACAACCTAAAGTTTCTAAAACTGTTTGAATGGTGTCTGTGAGTATAACAGAACTCATATGGCAGTCAAAACCCCGAGACAGATCGAAACAGGAAGTGGAATTCTGAATTGCGGACTCAACTTCATCACGTTGCCTATTAATCACACCATGAGCTATGGTTCATTAAGCACTTCCTATTGCTTCCACTAGATGTCCCCAGTCTTTACAAAGTGATTTGATTCTCCTACTGTGAAAACTGACAGAATGACACGCTGTGGAACGTGGTCACACGGAGAGGGCCATCACCATTATGACGCCGGCGCCCCTGGCTACCCTCCCCTTTCGAAACGTTTATAAAGACAATGCAATCGTCCCCCTTGAATCTTATTGGAGCTCTGGTTGAAAAAGGCCCTTTGACATGTTTGAACGAACCTAAATAAGAAAAAAATGCATTTTGTTGAAAGAGTAGCCCCGCGCACGTCGGAACTTTTGGTGCAGCCTTCAGAACGCGCTAACAACAACAAGCTAATGGAACATAAAGGATGAACTTTTTCGAACGAAAATACATTTGTTGTGGACCTGGGATTCCTGGAAGTGCCTAAGGATGAAGATAATCAAAGGTAAGGGATTATTGACAATAGTATACAAGACTAGATTTGATATGCGATTGTTCCAAGATGGCGCTGACCTGTATTGCTAGCCTATTGTTCTGAGTATCGCAAAGTGTGATTACCCAGTAAAGTTCTTTTTAAATCTGGCATTACAGGTGCTTTCAAGAGATATTCATCTATAAATCTTATAATGACAATATTACATTTTTAAAAATGTTTTCGAATAGTAATTTAGTAAATTGTAGCGCTGTTTCATCGAATGCATTTGAAGGAAAATAGTTAGTCAACGTTACGCACCGATGTAAAATGCTGTTTTTATATATAAATATGAACTTTATCGAACAAAAGAATGCATGTATTGTGTAACATGATGTCCTAGGTGTGTCATCTGATGAAGATTGTCAAAGGTTAGTGCTGCATTTAGCTGTTTTTTGGTTATTTGTGATGCATGTGGTTGGTCGGAAAATGGCTATGTGGCTACTTTTACGATATACTCCTCTAACATAATCTAATGTTTTGCTTTTGCTGTAAAGCCTTTTTGAAATCGGACAACGTGGTTCGATTCAGGAGAGGTGTATCTATAAAACGATATAATTTGAAAAAAAAATTGAAAAAAATGTTTTATTACATTTTGTTATGCTAATGGCGATAGGATTTTTTGCTGGATGTCCGTCCTGCATATGGGATGGAGGCCGCACAGGGGTTAAAAACTGTAATATCTTATGTTTCACCGAGTCATGGCTGAAAGACGACATTAATAACATAGAGCTGGCGGGTTATACACTCTATCGGCAGGATAGAACAGCAGCCTCTGGTAAGACACGGGGTGGCGACCTATGTATATTTGTAAACAACAGCTGGTGCACAATATCTAAGGAAGTCTCGAGGTTTTGCTCACCTGAGGTAGAATATCTCATGATAAGCTGTAGACCACACTCTCTACCTAGAGATTTTTTTGTAGCTGTCTACATATCACCACAGACCGAAGCTGGCACTAAGACCACAGTCAATGAGCTGTATACCACTATAAGCAAACAGGAAAATGCTCATCCAGAGGCGGTACTCCTAGTGGGCGGGGACTGTAATGCAGGGAAACTTAAATCAGTTTTACCTAATTTCTATCAGCATGTTAAATGTGCAACAAGAGGGAAAAGAACTCTAGACTACCTTTACTCCACACACAGAGACATGTACAAAGCTCTTTCTCACCCTACATTTGGCAAATCTGACCATAAGTCTATCCTCCTGATTCCTGCTTACAAGCTAAAAAGAAAGCAGGAAGCACCAGCTACTCGGTCTATAGAAAAGTGGTCAGATGAAGCAGATGCTAAATTACAGGACTGTTTTGCTAGTACAGACTGGAATATATTCCAGGATTCTTCCATGGCATTGAGGAGTACATCACATCAGTCACTGGCTTCATCAATAAGTGTATTGATGACATCCTCCCAACAGTGACTGTACGCACATACCCCAACCAGAAGCCATGGATTACAAGCAACATTCGCACTGAGGTAAAGCGTAGAGCTACCGCTTTCAAGGAGCAGGACTCTAACGCGGAAGTGTTTAAGAAACCCCACTATGCCCTCCGACGAACCATCAAACAGGCAAAGCATCAATACAAGACTAAGATCTAATTGTACTACACCGGCTCCGACGCTCGTCGGATGTGGCAGGGCTTGCAAACTATTACAGACGACAAAGGTAAGCACAGCTGAGAGCTGCCCAGTGACACGAGCCCACCAGACGAGCTAAATAACTTCTATGCTTGCTTCGAGGCAAGTAATACTGAAACATGCATGAGAGCATCAGCTGTTCCAGATGACTGGGTGATCACACTCTCCGTAGCCAATGTGAGTAAAATCTTTAAACAGGTCAACATTCACAAGGCCGCAGGGCCAGATGGATTACCAGGACGTGTACTCGGAGCATGCACTGACCAACTGGCAAGTGTCTGGCATTTTCAACCTCTCCCTGTCTGAGTCTGTAATACCAACATGTTTCAAGCAGAGCACCATAGTCCCTGTGCCCAAGAACACTAAGGTAACCTGCCTAACATACTACCGACCCATAGCACTCACGTCTCTAGCCATGAAGTGCTTTGAAAGGCTGGTCATGGCTCACGTCAACACAATTATCCCAGAAACCCTAGATCCACTCCTCTATTGCACTCCGTACTGCCCTTTCACACCTGAGCAAAAGGAACACCTATGTGAGAATGCTATTCATTGACTACAGCTCAGCGTTCAACACCATAGTGCCCTCAAAGCTCATCACTAAGCTAAGGACCCTGGGACTAAACACCTCCCTCTACAACTGGATCCTGGACTTCCTGACGGGCCGCCCCAGCTGGTAAGGGTAGGTAACAACACATCTGCCACGCTGATCCTCAACACTGGGGCCCCTCAGGGGTGCGTGCTCAGTCCCCTCTTGTACTCCCTGTTCACTCATGACTGAATTGCCAGACACGACTCCAACACCACCATTAAGTTTCCTGATGACACAAAAGTGGTCGGCCTGATCACTTACAATGATGAGTCAGTCTATAGGGAGGAGGTCAGAGTCCTGACTGTGTGGTGCAAGGACAACAACCTCTCCCTCAACATGATCAAGACAAAGGAGATGATTGTGGACTACAGGAAAAGGAGGACCGAGCATGCCCCCATTCTCATCGACCAGGCTGTAGTGGAGCAGGTTGAGAGGTTCAAGTTCCTTGGTGTCCACATCACCAACAAACTAACATGGCAAAGCACACCAAGACAATCGTGAAGAGGGCACGACAAAACCTATTCCCCTCAGGAGACTGAAAAGGGTAGTGAGGGTAGTGCGTACCGCCCAGTACATCACCGGGGCCAAGCTTCTTGCCATCCAGGACCTCTATAACAGGCAATTGTCATAGACTCCAGCCAACCTAGTCATAGACTGTTTTCTCTGCTACCGCATGGCAAGCGGTACCAGAGTGCCAAGTCTATGTCCAAGAGTCTTCTAAACAGCTTCTACCCCAAGCCGTAAGACACCTGAACGTCTAATCAAATGGCTACCCAGACTATTTGCATTGCCCACCCCTCTTCTATGCTGCTGCTACTCTCTGTTATTATCTATGCATAGTCACTTTAATAACTCTACCTACATGTACATATTACCTCAATTACCTCGACACCGGTACCCCCTGTATATAGCCTCACTATTGTTATCTTACTGCTGCTCTTTAAGTATTTGTTACTTTTATCTCTTACTTTTTTAAAGTATTTTCTTAAAACTGCATTGTTGGTTAAGTGCTTGTAAGTAAGTAATTCACTGTAATGTCTACACCTGCTGTATTCGGCACATGTTACAAATACAATTTGATTTGATTTTGATTTGATAAAAGAGATGGGTGGAGCTAAGGCTTAAGAGGGTGTGAATGATGCTGAATGGATGGAGACAAGAAGAGCTCTCCAGTACAGCAGATTTACTTTCCCATTGTTCCTAAACTGCAGTGTATGATATACCATTATCTAAGTCTGAGTCTCTACTTTTATCCAATGTAAAAAACACAAGTTTTGTGACATAAGACCGAATCGAGACAATCGGTTACATATGTGTCACGTCCTGGCCAGTATATAAGGTTAATTGTTTTGTAGTTTGGTCAGGGCGTGGCAGAGGGTATTTGTTTTATGTGGTTCAGGGTGGTGTGTTTGTTTAAAGGGGGTTTGATGTAGTATTTCCGGGGTTTGATGCAGTATTTCCGGGGTTTTGGTTTATAGTCTGTTTATGTATTTCTATGTGTAGTCTGGTGAGTGTGTTTCTATGTTAGGTTAATTGGGGTTGGGACTCTCAGTTGAAGGCAGGTGTTGTCTATCTGCCTTTGATTGAGAGTCCCATATAGTAGGGTGTGTTTGTTTGGATTTTGTGGGTGATTGTTCTGTGTTGAGCTTAGGCTTTGCCAGACTGTTTGTTGTCGTATGTGTTTGTTATTTTTGTAGTCATTTTTTGAAGTTAATAAATCATCAAAATGAGCATACACGTACCTGCTGCGTTTTGGTCCTCTTTCACCGACGACAACCGTGACAATATGACTATATCTTGGCATATAGCACAGTCATATAGGAACATATAATTAATATTGTCTGCACACTTTAAGTACAAATTCTCTAAGGTTCTTTTGCGAGTTTTGAAACGATACAACAGGAAAACCTTTACAGGATATTCCCATGTTGGGTGAGTGCAGTGGTACTTTTCTGTAGTAATATTGTAATGAAACAGGCAGGGAGCAGGCCTCGAACCCTCAACCTTCTAGCCCACTATCGACTGTGCCCCAAACCATGCTCAAGCGGCAGAGTCGATATCCACGCTTATAAACCCAGGGTTGTTACACTACTCCCTCCTTTCAAAGAGCGCGTCCTTGCGCTAGCTTGCGACTCTACGTCTTATAGGAACGCGCTCACTGGCCAAGCACACACACTGTCATGGATGCAAGGTCCAATCACTTCTGACACCAATGTAATGAAACAGGCAGGGAGCAGGCCTCGAACCCTCGACCTTCTAGCCCGAAGTCCAGCGCGCTATTGACTGTGCCCCAAAAGCATGCTCAAGCGGCAGAGTCGATATCCGTGCTTATAAAGCCAGGGTTGTTACAGTATGTTTTCATTAAGTACTGTACCAAGGTTCAAAGAGGGCTGAGATTCAGACGCAATATCACTGTTTACCAAACCAACATAATGTAGACCCAGACGGTTCATTAACACAGAGGTTCCCGCCACTGCCTGCCTCGTGTCTCCAAAGCTCATACCCATTTGTTTATTATACTAACTTATTCCTGTGATTAATGCTGCAAAACAACATGTGATGTTGATAGTCACTGAATAGGGACATTCTTATTTACACACAAACACTGCTAAAGGTCTTTCAAAATGTTCATCTGAGTGACTATACTGTTAATGTTTGATGCTTATTTAAACTTGGTGAACCTTCTTGTTAACCTCTTTAACCTGGGTTTGCACTAGATTTTTTTGTTAATCTCCTGTTTAGTTTTTAAAGCTATGTTAATGTGTTAATGGTCTTCTAACTTAGTGTTGCCCCGTTATCGTTCTTACTTTCCTGACTAGAAAAAACTGAGACCTGGTTAGGCTGAAGGTGTTTGTCTTGGTTTGGTTACGTGGTCAGAAAAAGGTCCGGCCCTAAAGATCAGTGTTTTCAGCCCTGACTTGGTCCATTATTATTCATGTTTAATCACTGTATGAACACAATAATGATGCATCAATGATGCTAAGTGGTTTAATCTCAGTTACACAGGTTTTGTCTCATTTTGGCTGGGATTAAATCAGATTGCGCTTAGTCCACAATGCACATTTTAAAGGCAATATTCCCCCGTTCGTGGAGACCACATTCACGGTAAACGCTGCACATGTTTGCTCAATCGGAAATAACCTTATAATTGGTGAATTGTCAAAATCTGCGATCAAATTGAATCCTGGCCTGTCTCATTTTAACCTAGATGTCAACAACAAATCAACAAAAGGTTAAGTTTTGGTTTATTTCAAGTTTGGACAATTTTGGACAATTTAATGAAAAATTCTATCAAACATCAATCAAAATTGGATGTTGATCTGAAGTCTTTGCTCAGTGGGGTGACTATGGTGTTTTCTCTAGTGGTCCTGAGGCTGTGATGGGCAGGGTGATGGAGTGGGAACCCCTGCTGGGACTGTGGATGCCATCAGTTGGCAGGACTATCTGGGTGGCATCATACAGCATCACTGCTCCTGCCACCATGCCAACCTCGTTGTGTTGGTCACTGGTTACAGCACAATATAGATAATACGAGAGTATAGGCTACACCCATAGCCCTCTGAGGCAAAATACATTTTATGCACTCTTGAAATGTAGGCGTAAGCACTGTTGTTTTCATCTACTAACAAACAAGAAAATATGAGCCTACCTGTGATGTCAACCATCTAAATAATTCCATGTCTCCTCATTTGGCTTGATAGCACACAGGTTGTCCCAATTGAACACTGCAGCCAGTGCACTGGTCATGAAATTGAAAGCCTGTCTCTATTCAATGTTATGATCATGTAAAATCTCTATAAATAGGCATGCAAAATTAGGAGTAGACAAGGCTATTTGATGAATCATTGCATGATCATGGATCATTTGGAACAGGGAAATTATTAAACCTCTGTACATATTTCCTTTCTTTTCATTCAAAATCTTTCTCTTCAGCCGCCAGTGTGACCACTGTATAAAGATAGATAGCTAGACGGTGAAGGCCGCAATGGGCTTTGCTTTCACAGAAACGATCAATGGCAAAGATCAGAGGTGCACCCTCTATACATTTTTATGGATAGCTGTCATGACATTTTCTCCAAACGGCCTTTCCCCGCTCGCTCGGGAGCTAATGAGGAAATGAGTCGAGATCGGACCATGGAAACACCACGCACGTTACTTGGAAAAGTAACAAAATTATTACTCACATTTTAGTGTAACTCCTTATATTATGCTGTTACTTATAAAAGTAATAATATTACTGTTGTAACGTGATACCCCCAACACTTCTCACAGAGACAGTTTGTAGTGATGTGAATTTTGTCATTATTTTTACATTTTATTACTTTAAGTTATGATATGAGGTCAATTTCATATGCATGGAATACTCTGGCTACAGCAGTGTTCATAGTGTGTGACTGAACATTCTAAACATAAACATTGTACCCTCAGTTTCAGGTGAGTTGCCATATTGGATAGTACAAAACTCTTTTGGAATGTCATGGGGTAACAAAGGCTATGTTTATATTAAAATGTGAGGCAACGTTTGTGGTGAGTTTGAACTTGAAAAACACATACAGTACGCTGCTTATACTGCCTGATGCAACATTGTCCTTGAATATTTGTTCATAATGTAAATAAAATGGAGCGCTTTTCATTTCAAATCTAAAACAAGTGTTTCACATGTAAGAATACCCAAAGCATATTTCCTGGATGATAAAGAATGTATTGACTACCACAATAGGACGAGATTCAATCAAAGGTGCATACACCGTCAAGTGCAGTTTCGAGTGATCAGTTCCTATCCACATTCTGATTGTGCAGACAGGTGTACAGTAGATGGTCTGATCTAATTGCGATCAGATCCAATGGCAAAGGTGCATAACGATGTCAGAATTGAGATATTACATTATTGTTTTAGCACTGTCCACTGAGTTTTTAAACTATGGCACAGATCATCCATTATATTGACCATATAATCTAGTGGCTGCTCTAACAATGAAAATAAATGTCTTAAAAAATGGAAGGCAGTGTGGAGGAGGCAAGTCCAGGTGGGACAATTCTAGCCAATGAGATGTCAGATACTCGTGTTGTCACGGTTGTCGAAAGGAGGAGCGGACCAAAGTGCAGCGTGTGTGTCGTTCCACATTATATTTACACTGTGAAACTATGCAATACATAAATAAACTGAATGACAAAAACAACAAACTGTGACGCAGAGGTGAAACATACACTGACTCAAAGATAATCTCTCACAAACCCAGGTGGAAAAAAACCCTACTTAAATATGATCTCCAATTAGAGACAACGAGGACCAGCTGCCTCTAATTGGAGATCATCCCAAACAAAACCAACATAGAAATACAAAACTAGAACATGAACATAGAACTACAAAACATAGAAAAACACCCCCTGTCACGCCCTGACCTACTCTACCATAGAAAATAACATCTTACTATGGTCAGGACGTGACACGTGTGAACAACAGGCAAAACAATTTCCACTCGTGACCTTAGCAACAAAGTCAAAACTGGCTATATTGTAAACATTTCTGAAAACAAAAATGTGCTATTTTTTGTCTCTATTTAAGGTTAGGGTTAGGCATAAGGTTAGCAGTTTGGTTAAGATTAGGTTTAAAATCACATTTTAAGAAAGGAAATATCAAAATAGGCGAGGTTTATGATTTTATGGCTGTGGTAACTAGTGACGATTCTAACATTTTTTTCTGAAAGTTGCTGGGTAATCACGTGTCTTACTTCTCAGTACACTCGTAACAACCTGATCATTACGAAACTTCTATTTGATCAAATAAGCCACAAGTAGCAAATCAGCCATTACAATTTTTGTAAACCAAATTCAACACTCTCTCATTGACCTCCATTTAAAAAAATAAAAAATAAAAAAACTCCTTGCTTTGAAAAATACACGCCACCTGCTGGAGAAGACAGATTTTGGAACCAGTTATCCCACTCACTTCGCCTCCTCCTCTGACTACGGTGCAGGACATGGTTCAATGCACCAATAAATCAGCAAAATCTATGCACTTCTTCTGGGTTATAAAATTGGCAGTCTTGGTGCTAAAATTGGGAGCCTGTATACTGTGCTAATGTCAATACAAAAAAATGTGTTACGGAGCGCAATGTACAATAAGGTGAACTTAGCAAACAAGGCATTTGAGGTAAGTGCATGGGGCCACCATTTTTTTTAACATCCGCTATTGTCAGTTGATGAACAGTTGGTGATCCGATCTGACCGTCATGATTGGTGATGAAGCATGTTAATATGTTGTAAACGTGCCTTGTAACCCTGGGCTTGAATCCCTGGGCTTTACAAAGAGACATGACTGTAGTCTTAAGGAGTTGGTGGCTCAGGTGTTAGGAGCGAACAGCGTTAGTGGTTAGAATCCAGACAGAGCTCTCCTGTGTGGTTGCATTGACACAGATTTACAGTTGGCCCTGTGATATCTGATGGTCAGAGAGTATCTGGCCCATGCATAGCAGTGGTTATGGGGCAGTAAACCCATAAAAAGTGTGCTTTTATAAAGCTAAGTAGAGCTTTTCCTATATTTAAATTATAATTGCCCATCACTGTATTACCACTGCTGTTCACTGTTGATAAAGTAATTTCTGGAGATGATTTATTTGATGTGTTTAGTGATTCATTTTAAGGTAAAAAAACAACAACCTGTCACTCATTTTACACCCTTGGAAAAAAAGATTATATCTAGAACCTAAAAGGGTCCTATGGCTGTCCCCAAAGGAGAACCCTTTGAAGAACCCTTTTTGGTTCCAGGTAGAAAACCTTTTTCATGTAAAGTCAACCCTGTAACGTGAACTGAACTCTTGTTTTAAAATGTTGAAACTATTCCTTAAAAAAAAGTAAGAAACATTGAACATCTAATAGTGAAATTATAGTGTAAAAGCAGGTGAGCTGGTTCTACTCTTTTTGGTCGTTTTGTGGCGGAAAACTGAGCGGGTCGAGCATAACACGTTAACCCTCATACCCTAGTTTAATAATTTATATATTTTTGTGATGCTTCCATTCAATTGCCCCTCCCTGTTGCACACAACAAGCTTCCATTCCTCCAGTCATAATTGGATACAGTACATGGCTGATTTAAGATTAAATAGTCAACCCTGTTATTTTATTTAGCACTTAATAGACACTTACTGTAGTAATTGTTTTATTTAACTTCTTGAGATGGGAAACATGTTTTTTTTATTAAGTTGAATATGTGCTATTTAAGAATATCAAAATTATGTGAAATAAAACCAAGTTAAACTACCCAAAAGGGAAACATTTTTGGGAATGACACCAATGGCAATGTCCGCTTTAGGTATAATGCCAGGAGCCGCTTATAATGCCAGGAGCCGGACTTAACAGCTCTAACGCCACTCGTGAAAAAGTACGACTGAATTACGACTCAAAATCAAATAAAATGTTATTTGTCACATGCTCTGAATACAACAGGTGTAGACCTTACCGTGAAATGCTTACTTACAAGCGATTAACCAACAATGCAGTTCAAGAAAGAGTTAAGAAAATATTTACAAAATAAACTAAAGTAAAATGACGAGGCTATACACATGGGGTACCGATACCGAGTCAATGTGCGGGGGTACAGGTTAGTGAAATTATTTTGTACATGTAGGTAGGGGTAAAGTGACTATGCATAGATAATAAACAGCGAGTAGCTTTGTAAAAACAAAGAGAGGGGGGTGCTTGTCAATGTAAATAGTCCAGGTGGCCATTTGATTAATTGTTCATCAGTCATATGACTTGGGGGTAGAAGCTGTTAAGGAACCTTTTGGTCCTAGACTTGGTGCTCCGGTACCGCTTGCCGTGCGGTAGCAGAGAGAACAGTCTATGACTTGGGTGACTGGAGTCTTTGACCATTTTTTGGGCCTTCCTCTGACACGGCCTAGTATATAGGTCCTGGATGGTAGGAAGCTTGGCCCCGGTGATGTACTGGGCCGTATGCACTACCCTCTGTAGCACGTTACGGTCAGATTCCGAGCAGTTGCCATACCAGGCTGTGATGCAAGCCGTCAGAATGCTCTCGGTGGTGCAGCTGTAGATCTTTTATGTCTCCTGAGGAGGAAAAGGTGTTGTCATACCCTCTTCACGACTGTCTTGGTGTGTTTGGACCATGATAGTTCGTTGGTGATGTGGACACCAAGAAACTTGAAACTCTCAACCCGCTCCATTACAGCCCCGTCCATGTTAATGGGGGCCTGTTTGGCCCGCCGTTTCCTGTAGTCCACTATCAGCTCCTTTGTCTTGCTCACATTGAGGGAGAGGTTGTTGTCCTGGCACCACATGGCCAGGTCTCTGACCTCCTCCCTACTCATCACTACATCACTACTACATCTACACAAAACCTACCGGTATCACGACTCAGGATATTACCTATATGCAGACACAGGAGGCAACAGTACAGTTCACAGATATTTATTGTAAATACGGGGCAGGCAAAGGGCAGGTCGAGGACAGGCAGGGGTTCGTGATCAGGTCAGAGTCAGGCCGGTACAGGACGGCAGGCAGGCTCAGGGTCAGGGCAGGTAGAGGTTCGTCATTAGGTCATAGTCAGGCAGGTACATTACGGCAGGCAGGTTCTGGGTCAGAGCAGGCAGAATAGTCAGAACCGGGAAAACTAGGAAACAGAACTTGAGAAAAAGGAAGACGGGAACGCACTTTAGTAAGACCTGACAAGACAAGACAAACTGGCTACAGACAAACAGAGAACACAGGTATAAATACACAAGGGATAATGGGAAGATAGGCAACACCTGGAGGGGGTGGAGACAAGAACAAAGACAGGTGAAACATATCAGGGTATGAGAACTGGTTTTAGTAGTGATTTATGCAGTAATTTAAGTAGTAATAAGTGATAAATTAGGACGTTTCACTACTGGTGAACACTACATTTTTCCTATTCAAATTACTACATAATTCTCCCTGAATTACTACTGTGTAAGTACTGAGCTTTTGGGTATCTACTACTTAAAACGTACACATACCTAAACAATTACTAAATGTTTACTATTTAATTGCTACCTAATGCTTACACATTACTACTGTATGCCTACTCAATCCCTATTGAATGACTACTGCCATTTGTGTGTGTAGTGTTGTCACTACTGAATTGCACGTGACTCTTTTGAATTACTATTTAAAACAGACACATTTACTACTGACATCTTGTTTCACTATCGTGCCACTACTAGACTAGCATACATGTTATTTCCTCAAGTTTCTAACTGTAGTTATATCATCAAACAATAAATAATATGATTATACAAACGCAATTTAAATGTTTTATTAAATTAATTATATATTTACACTTTGTAATCCCTTTGAGGCCTTGTCTTCATTCAGCTTTGACTTAAGAATCTTCAGATGCTCTTTTTTGTTGACATTTCTCCACCACATAACCTTTTACAAAATAAAGACAAGCACAAGAGACAGCCAATTTTAAGCCAACATCAATCATCTGCTAACAGAAGTCACATAAGACATCACTGTGTAACGGCATTGGTAGTCGTGGTTTAGGAATGAGGCGCAGGAAGCAACGAGCACAGGGAGTGTTGTTTTTTAATAAACACTTTGAGAAACAAAAACAAAGTTCCCAAACACAGGGGAATAAATAAGGTGTGAAAATGCCAAGCCGAACATGAACCAGACAGTCGGAAACAACAATTAATCCCGCACGAAATGGAGCGGGCCAGCTAACCTAAATAGCCCCTCTAATGGCTAATTGACCACAGGTGTCTAAAATAAAAAAAAGGGAAAGCAAAGGGAATCGGTGGCAGCTAATAGGCCGGTGACGACGACCGCCGAGCGCCACCCGAGCAGGAGGGGGCGCCACCGTCGGTGGGAATCGTGACAGTACCCCCCTCCTGACGCGCGGCTCCTGCAGCGTGCCGACACCGGCCTCGAGGTCGACCCGGAGGGCGAGGCGCAGGGCGATCCGGACGGAGGTGGTGGAAATCCCTCAGCATAGATGGGTCCAGGACGTCCTCAGCCGGCACCCAGCACCTCTCCTCCGGGCCGTACCCCTCCCAGTCCACGAGGTACTGCAGGCCCCTCGCCCGGCGTCTCGAGTCCAGAATGGCCCGTATGCTGTAAGCCGGGGACCCCCGATGTCCAGAGGGGGCGGAGGGACCTCCGGCACCTCATCTTCGTGAAGGGGACCAGCTACCACCGGCCTGAGGAGAGACACATGAAACGAGGGGTTATTACGGTAATAGGAAGGGAGTTGCAACCGATAACACACCTCATTTATCCTCCTCAGGACTTTGAAGGGCCCCACACACTGCGGCCCCAGCTTCCGGCAGGGCACGCGGAGGGGCAGGTTCCGGGTCGAGAGCCAGACCCTGTCTCCCGGTGCGAACACGGGCGCCTCACTGCGGTGGCGGTCAGCACTCCTCTTCTGCCACGCACTGGCCTCCTTTAGTGAGTCCTGAACGGCTCTCCAGGTCTCCTTGGAGTGCTGAACCCAGTCCTCCACCGCAGGAGCCTCGGTCTGGCTCCGGTGCCATGGTGCCAGGACCGGCTGGTAACCTAACACACACTGAAAGGGTGATATGTTAGTGGAGGAGTGGCGAAGTGAGTTCTGGGCTAATTCAGCCCAGCAAATATACCTTGCCCACTCCCCTGGCCGGTCCTGGCAATACGACCTCAGGAACCTGCCCACCTCCTGGTTCACCCTCTCCGCCTGCCCATTGCTCTCGGGGTGATAACTGGAGGTCAAACTGACCGAGACCCCCAGCCGCTCCATAAACGCTTTCCAGACCCTGGATGTGAACTGGGAACCTCGATCAGAGACAATGTCCTCCGGCACCCGTAGTGCCGGAAGACGTGGGTAAATAGGGCCTCCGCAGTCTGCAGGGCCGTGGGGAGACCGGGCAATGGGAGGAGACGGCAGGACTTAGAGAACCGATCCACAACCACCAGAATCGCCGTGTTCCCCTGAGAGGGGGGAAGATCTGTTAAGAAGTCGATGGACAGGTGCGACCATGGTCGTTGTGGAACGGGGAGGGGCTGTAACTTCCCTCTCGGTAGATGCCTAGGAGCCTTACTCTGGGCACACACCGAACAGGAAGAGACATAGGACTTCACGTCCTTAGCCAAGGTGGGCCACCAGTACTTCCCCCTTAGACTCCGCACTGTCCTCGCCTCACCAGGATGACCCGCAGTAGGTAGCGTGTGCGCCCACCGAATCAAACGATCACGAACACCGAGCGGCACATACATGCGCCCCACGGGCACCTGCGCAGGCGCAGGTTCCAACACCAATGCCCGTTCGATGTCCGCGTCCACCTCCCATACCACTGGTGCCACCAGCCTAGATGCTGGAATGATGGGAGTTGGATCGATGGGCCGGTCCTCCGTGTCATAGAGACGGGACAGCGCGTCGGCCTTAGTATTCAGGGAACCCGGTCTATAGGAGATGGTAAACCTAAACCGGGCGAAGAACATGGCCCACCTCGCCTGACGTGGATTCAGTCTCCTCGCTGCCCGGATATACTCCAGGTTTCGGTGGTCGGTCCAGATGAGAAAGGGGTGTTTAGCCCCCTCAAGCCAGTGCCGCCACAACCTCAGAGCTTTAACCACTGCTAGCAACTCCCTGTCCCCCACATCGTAGTTACGCTCCGCCGAACTGAGCTTCTTCGAAAAGAAAGCGCAGGGGCGGAGTTTCGATGGCGTACCCGAGCGCTGAGATAGCACGGCACCCACCCCAGCCTCGGATGCGTCCACCTCCACTACGAACGCTAAAGACGGGTCCGGGTGCGCCAACACGGGTGCGTCGGTGAACAGCGTCTTCAACTTCTTGAAGGCTCCGTCCGCCTCCGTCGACCATCGCAAACGCACCGGCCCCTCCTTCAGCAGTGAGGTAATGGGAGCCGCTACCTGGCCAAAACCCCGGATAAACCTCCGGTAGTAATTGGCAAAGCCTAAGAACCGCTGCACCTCCTTCACCGTGGTTGGAGTCGGCCAATTACGCACAGCCTTAACGCGGTCACACTCCATCACCACCCCCGTGGTGGAAATGCGATAACCCAGAAAGGAGACGGCTCGTTTGGAAAACTCACACTTCTCAGCCTTAACGTATAGGTCATGCTCCAGCAGCCTACCAAGCACCTTGCGCACCAGGGACACATGCGCGGAGCGGGTGGCGGAATATATCAGAATGTCATCGATATAGACAATCACGCCCTGCCCGTGCAGGTCCCTGAGAATCTCGTCAACAAAGGATTGAAAGACGGCTGGAGCATTTTTCAACCCATACGGCATGACGAGGTACTCATAATGGCCTGATGTGGTACTAAAGGCGGTTTTCCACTCGTCTCCCTTCTTGATACGCACCAGATTATACGCGCTCCTGAGATCCAATTTTGTGAAGAACTGTGCTCCGTGAAATGATTCCACCGCCGTAGCGATGAGAGGTAGTGGGTAACTAAATCCCACCGTGATAGCGTTTAGACCTCGGTAATCAATGCACGGACGCAGACCTCCCTCCTTTTTCTTCACAAAAAAGAAACTTGAGGAAGCGGGTGAGATGGAGGGCCGAATGTACCCCTGTCCCAGGGATTCCCTGACATATGTCTCCATAGCCGCCGTCTCCTCCTGTGACAAGGGGTACACGTGACTCCTGGGAAGCGCAGCGTTTACCTGGAGATCTATCGCACAATCCCCCTGTTGATGAGGTGGTAATTTAGTCGCCCTCTTTTTACAAAAAGCGATCGCCAATCGGCGTATTCAGGGGGAATGCGCACGGTGGACACCTGGTCTGGACTCTCCACCAACGTGGCACCTATGGAAACTCCTAGACACCTCCCTGAACACTCCTCTGACCACCCCTGGAGAACCCCCTGTTTCCACGAAATACGGGGATTGTGACCAGCCAGCCAGGACACCCCCAGCACCACCGGAAACGCAGGCGAATCAATAAGGAAAAAACTAATGCGTTCCATATGATTCCCCTGCGTTAACATGTCCAGTGGCACCGTAGACTCCCTGACTAGCCCACTCGAGAGCTCGGCCCGTCAGGCAGGAAACGAGGGCACTCACGCTCTCCTCCCCCGTGGGAGCAGGTCTGACGGTGGCCAGGTACAGCTCAAGCTGGAGCAAAAACCCCTGGCACCCAGCCGCCACCCCATTGTACTCCCTCGGGAGCGCCAAACGAAGCGCGCCAGAGCCAGACGTCATGGGAGGCGAAGATGGCTGTATCGGGGGAGGTGGAGGTGGAGAGAGGATACCACTTCTCTCCCATCGGTCCATCCTCTCCATCATCTGGTCCATTGCCGATCCGATGCGATGTAGGACCTTCGTGTGGTGGAGCACGCGTTCCTCCATCGAGGGCAGAGGAGTGCCCGCTGCTTCCGCTGATTCCATACCTTTATGGTGGTGCGGGATTCTGTAACGGCGTTGGTAGTCGTGGTTTAGGAAGCAACGAGCACAGGGAGTGTTGTTTTTTAATAAACACTTTGAGAAACAAAAACAAAGTTCCCAAACACAGGGGAATAAATAAGGTGTGACAATGCCAAGCCGAACCATTTTTGCAAATGTATACAAAATACAAACAGAAATACCTTATTTACATAAGTATTCAGACCCTTTGCTATGACGCATGAAATTGAGCTCAGGTGCATCCCGTTTCCTTTGATCATCCTTGAGATGTTTCTACAACTTGATTGGAGTCCACCTGTGGTAAATTCATTTGATTGGAAATTATTTGGAAAGGCACACACCTGTCTATATACTGTAAGGTCCCACAGTTGACAGTGCATGTCAGTGCAAAAACCAAGCCATGAGGTCCAAGGAATTGTCCGTAGAGCTCTGAGACAGGATTGTGTTGAGGCACAGATCTGAGAAAGGGTACCAAAACATTTCTGTAGCTTTGAAGGTCCCCAAGAACGCAGTGGCCTCCATCATTCTTAAATGGAAGAAGTTTGGAATCACTAAGACTCTTCCTAGAGCTGGCCGCCCGGCCAAACTGAGCAATCAGGGAGAAGGGCCTTGGTCAGGGAGGTGACCAAGATCCCGATGGACACTCTGACAGAGCTCCAGAGTTCCTCTGTGGAGATCGAAGAACCTTCCAGAATGACAACCATCTCTGCAGCGCTCCACCAATCAGACGGCCAGACGGAAGCCACTCCTCAGTAAAAGGCACAAGACAGCCCACTTGGAGTTTGCCAAAAGGGACCTAAAGGACTCTGACCATGAGAGTCAAGATTCTCTGGTCTGATGATACCAAGATTGAACTCTTTGGCCTGTGCCAAGTGTCACGTCTGGAGGAAACCTGGCACGATCCCGAAGATGAAGCATGGTGGTGGCAGCATCATGCTGTGGGGATGTTTTTCAATGGCAGGGACTGGGAGACTAGTCAGGATCGAGTCAAAGATGAACAGAGGAATGTACAGAGAGGTCCTTGATGAAAACCTGCTCCAGAGCGCTCAGGACCTCAGACCTTCCAACAGGACAACGACCCTAAGCACACATTTAAGACAACGCAGGAGTGGCTTCGGGGCAAGTCTCTTAATGTCCTTGAGTGGCCCAGCCAGAGCCCGGACTTGAACCAGATCGAACATCTCTGGAGAGACCTGAAAAAAGCTGTGCAGCAACGCTACCCATCCAACCTGACAGAGCTTGAGGATCTGCAGAGAGGAATGGGAGAAACTCCCCAAATGCAGGTGTTCCAAGCTTATAGCGTCATACCCAAGAAGACTTTAGGCTGTAATTGCTGCCAAAGGTGCTTCAACAAAGTACTGAGTAAAAGGGTCTGAATACTTATGTAAATGGAATATTTCAGTTTTTTATTTATGCTTTGTCATTATAGGTGTATTGTGTATAGATTGATGAGAAAAAAACAATTTGATCAATTTTAGAGTAAGGCTGTAACCTAACAAAATTGGAGAAAGTCAAGGGGTACGAATTCTTTCCGAAGGCACTGTAGCTACTGTAAATTTCAATGGGGATAGCAAACAAGACCATTTGGTCTAGCAATCTTTATCTGGTGAAAAGTTATATAATTGGCTAAACAATGACATGAAAGTATTCATAAAACATAAAGGAAAGTAACATTTACAGATTGTGCCAGCATAAGGGCTATGAAAGACAGGATGAAGAAGGATCACAAAAACAGTATCTAGCTAACAACCAACTAAACTTAGAAAAAAAAGAAACATCCCTTTTTCAGGACCCTGTCTTTCAGAGATAATTAGTTAAAATCCAAATAACTTCACAGATCTTCATTGTAAAGGGTTTAAACACTGTTTCCCATGCTTGTTCAATGAACCATAAACAATTAATGAACATGCACCTGTGGAACGGTCTTTAAGACACTAACAGCTTACAGACGGTATGCAATTAAAGTCACAGTTATGAAAAATAAGGACATTAACCTCTACGGGCCACGGGGGCAGTATTGAGAATTTTGAAAAAAATATGTGCCCATTTTTAACTGCCTCCTACACCAACTCAGAAGCTAGGATATGCATATTATTAACACATTCGGATAGAAAACACTCTGAATTTTCTAAAACAGTTTGAATGGTGTCTGTAAGTATAACAAAACTCATATTGCAGGCAAAAACCTGTGAAAAATAGATTAAAAAAAATGAGAATTTTGTGACTGTACTATTTAGTGTCATTGTTTTAAAGATACCACAGTGAGAAAGGATTCAGTTCGCAACTCCTACTGCTTCCACTAGATGTCAACGATCTTTAGAAAGTTGTTTGAAGCATCTGTGATGAATACAGACCGAATTAGAATGCTTACAAGTTGACACGTCATCACTTCATTTTTTGCGCCTGCGCATGAATCTGAGAAGAGTGTCTTTGTCATAATCGTTTATTCTAGACACTTGATAGGTTGTGTGAAAATATTACTGATGTTTACTGATGTTTCATGTTAAAAATGGACCAAAAGATTAATGCTAAACAACGTTTGACATGTTTGAACAAACATAAATAGATTATTTACTAGGTTTTTTTTAGCTTTTCGGCGTGACTTTACACTGCCCACCTCATTTTGTGGGAGCCTACTGAACGCTAACTATTTGGACATAAATTATGAACTTTATCAAAAGAAACCACATTTGTTCTGGACCTGGGATCGCTGGCAGCGCCTTCTGATGGAGATAATCAAAGGTAAGGGGATATTTAGAATGTTATTATCGATATTAGATGATGCTAATGCTAACGGTATAGCTTAGCTTATAGCTTAGCTTATGTTGTTAGCATAGTACCCAGTTTATAGCAAAATGTGATTTCCCAGTAAAGTTATTTTGAGATCTGGCCATTCGGTAGCAATTACGAGATGATAATATATTATTCTTTGAATGACAATATTATAATTTACCAATGTTTTCGAATAGTAATTCCGTGATTTGTAATGCTGGATTCACTGGGAGCATTCGAGCCGAAAAAAATTCTGAATTTCACCGTGACTGTAAATGCTGTTTTTGGATATAAATATGAACTTGATGGAACTAAAAATGCATGTATTGTCTAACATAATGTCCTATGAGTGTCATCTGATGCAGATTGTCAAAGGTAAGTGCATAATTCTAGCTAGTTTTCTGTCTGTTGATGCCCTTCTTTGAATTGGCTAAACATTACACGCAGCTATTGTCAATGTACTCTCCTCACATAACCTAACTTTATGCATTCTCCGTAAAGCCTCTGAAAATCGGACAGCGTGGTTAGATTTAGGAGATATATCTTTCAAATGGAGGAAAATAGTTGATTATTTGATTATTTGAAATGATTACTCTTGCAGTTTTGAATTCCCCGCCATGGTCACATGACAATGAATCCCAATACCGGGATAAGATCCTGCCCCCTGGCCTCAACAGGCTAAAGAGACCTTTCTACTGACTCTGAAAAACACCAAAAGAAAGATGCCCAGGGTCCCTGCTCATCTGCGTGAACGTGCCTTAGGCATGCTGCAAGGAGGCATGAGGACTGTAGATGTGGCCAGGGGTAATAAATTGCAATGTCCGTACTGTGAGAGGCCTAAGACAGTGCTACAGGGAGACATGAAGGACAGCTGATCATCCTCGTAGTGGCAGATCACATGTAACAACACCTGCACAGGATCGGTACATTCGAACATCACACCTGCGGGACAGGTACAGGATGGCAACAACAACTGCCCGAGTTACACCAGGAACGCACAACCCCTCCATCAGTGGTCAGACTGTCCGCGATAGGCTGAGAGAGGCTGAACTGAGGGCTTGTAGGCCATGTTGTAAAGCAGGTCCTCACCAGACATCACCGGCAACAACGTCGCCTATGGGCACAAACCCACCGTCGCTGGACCAGACAGGACTAGTAAAAAGTGCTCTTCACTGACGAGTCCCGGTTTTGTCTCACCAGGGGTGATGGTCGGATTCGCGTTTATTGTCAAAGGAATGAGCGGTACACCGAGGCCTGTACTCTGGAGCGGGATCGATTTGGAGGTGGAGGGTCCATCATGGTCTGGGGCGGTGTGTCACAGCATCATCAGACTGAGCTTGTTGTCATTGCAGGCAATTTCAATGCTGTGCGTTACAGGGAAGACATCTGAATGGTGTTCTGCCATGGCCAGCGAAGAGCCCGGATCTCAATCTCATTGAGCACGTATGAGACTTGTTGGATCGGAGAGTGAGGGCTAGGTCCATTCCCCCCAGAAATATCTGGGAACTTGCAGGTGCCTTGGTGGAAGAGTGGGGTAATATCTCACAGCAAGAACTGGCAAATCTGGTGCAGTCCATGAGGAGGAGATGCACTGCAGTACTTAATGCAGCTGGTGGCCACACCAGATACTGACTGTTACTTTTGACCCCCCCTTTGTTCAGGGACACATTATTCCATTTCTGTTAGTCACATGTCTGTGGAACTTGTGCAGTTTATGTCTCAGTTGTCGAATTTTGTTATGTTCATACAAATATTTACACATGTTAAGTTTGTTGAAAATAAACGCAGTTGACAGTGAGAGGACGTTTCTTTTTTTGCTGAGTTTACTTCCTGTTTTATGTGGTCACTACTTATTTACTACCAACATCAAGATGTATAAACTCTAAAGCTTTACGACACAAGCTTTTCTGTAGTAAAAACTCTACTAAAAAAAAGTTGAGTTTTTACTATTTACTGCCAGCATCATATAGTAAAAACTCTACCTGATTACTGTTGGATAGCCTGTGTAGTTTAGCTGTAGTGTTTGGACTACTTATTTACTACCAACATCAAGTAGTAAAAATTTCCACCAGATTACTACTGGAAACAATACCGTTTTCCTACTGAACACTACAAAACTCTACTTGTGTATCTTAGGTAGTGCATAAACTACACATACACTACACAATTCCTACAATAGTCACTACTGCACAAATATAGGTTTTGTGTAGTAATTCCGTATTACTTTTTCATAAGGGGCAGTTCCATCTCCTACACCACCAAAATAACTGCTATGCGGGTGTCAGCTAGTCTGGATCTGATAGAATCTAGCCTTTAGGTGACCTATGTGGTTGTTTATGTAAACTCTCCCCCTTTTCTTCATCCTCAATCCTTTCTCTAGATATTCCAGAATGTTACTTCAATCTTCCTGTGATGACATTTGTTCTTTAAAAGGATTCATGTGTTCAGTATACTGCCGACTTCTCAATCAACCCTTCAATCTTTTAAGACAATTCCCATGGAGGTTCAAAAAGAAATTCTCGCAAACTTTTCAACATATTTTTATTGAGACATACATTTTATATTCTTCTGATACAAAAATATATTACTTTGAAGTCGTGATAATTTCTATGCAGATGTTATCACTACATGTTGAATAAAGTCTACATATCATTTCTCTAACATCACATAAACACCCAATGCACCAATATCGAAGTACTGTACAAAAACATAATATTACTCTAAAAAAGATTAACAATACACTTCTTTAGGGTACACATTCAGAATAAATCAAGTACATGGAAGGGTTCATGATTATCATTCATTAGGCTATGTACAGGATTATATCACACTTTTTCATACTTTAAATACAGCACAATATTGTATAAACAATATATACTATACCCTGAGTATACAGAACATTAAGAGCACGTGCTTTTTCCATGACATAGACTGACCAGGTGAAAGCTATGATCCCTTATTTACGTCACCTGTTAAATCCACTTCAATCAGTGTAGATGCAGGGGATGAGATAGGTAAAAAAAAATAAAAAAATTATAACCTTTGAGATAATTGAGACATAGATTGTGTATGGTAGTAGGTACCAGGCACACTGGTTTGTGTCAAGAACTGCAACGCTGCTGTTTTTTTTAACGCTCAACATTTTCCCTTGTGTTTCAAGAATGGCCCACCACCCAAAGGACGTTCAGCCAACTCGACACAACTGTGGGAAGTATTGGAGTCAACATGGGCCAGCATCTCCTTGTGGAACACTTTCAACACCTTGTAGAGTCCATGCACCAACACATTGAGGCTGTTCTGTTCTGAGGGGGAGGGATGCCTTTGTTTATGATGATATACTATGTTACTTGTCCCTTTATTGATGTAGGTGAGACTTTACCAGGTCATAGCTAGCTTATATGACGCTCTAGATTATGTAGATGTTCTTAGGTCTAAAGTGGCTTCCTCTCATTGGCACCTTTCCTCAGTCTGCACCGACCACTTTAGACAGTTGAGACAGTCTCCTAGTCTGAATCCTCACTACTGCAGTAGGAGCTGTCACAGTACTCTGCGGTGAACAGAAAGGTGTGCTCATTGGGGTCTAGTTTGGGCACCCAATGCCGAGGTATCAAAAACATAGCCAGGTTGAAGAGATCCACAAAGACTTTGTAGCGATCACTGTGTGAGAGAGAAGAAAAACACCTACTTAGCTCCTTGAAGGGGTATATAATGATATGCTTGACAGTAACTCTAGATTTGGATGCAGTTTATTTCAATAGCTAATCATATATGACAGACATGACATACCTGACAGTAGAGCGCAGGTAGTGGTAGCCAGATGAGCCTCCAGTGCCTGCTTTGCTGCCAATCATTCTGTGCACCATGCACACGTGGTTGTCTGAGACACATAGGATAAATATTGCACTTGTAAATATAACCGTTCCAGGTCAATTGACAGTGAAATTATAGTCTAGACCAGTGGTATTCAAACTTTTTCAGTGGGGACACCATTTTTCCCACCAGAATTTATTGGGACCCCATTTTTTTCCCAAAGAATTTCTCACAACCCCACCCCAAATCTAATCTCAACCCTAAAATGGTTTACATTAACAAATAACCTTAATTAATTGCATTTTCATATCTTATCAAAATGAAAAGAAACCAGTAAATATATTTACTCAATAATTTTCAAATGATCTTTCTCAAAAACGTTTGTATATTGATCCCATACAATAATAATCTGTACTCTTAATTTGTATTTTGTTTTTCTCACCCCACTGCAGTTCCCCCCGCAACCCTGACTTTGAATACCACTGGTCTAAACAGTTCAAAGCATGTAATCTAGTAGAAAATACAAATGGTGTAAGGGAAACCTGTACATGCAGACACTGATTGAGTGAAATGTGGTGAAGTAAACTGTTCTTTGCATACAATATGTTTTGGTGTTACTTACATCTCCATTTTGTCATGAGGGTATCAATGTCCATCAGGTTGGACAGGAGTTGGAAGGGAACCTGGAACCTGGGCTCCTCCCTAACAATCCACAATGTAGTAATTACATCTCAAATGGTGAACAAACACAAGCCTGTCTAAAATAACTGTAAGAAACCCTTCTTACCTGTAGAAGTAGATCATCAGAGCTCCTTGGAGAGCTTTGTAGGAGATCCGTCTCTCACCTGAAACAACAGGAAGTGAGATGGTTTCTTAGACCTGGGTTCTGTAGTTTTAAACTATTTATTGGGACTGAATTGTTGAGGCAGTTTGTGTTGGCACTAGGTGCTAAACACTCACCTTTGCCCAAAAGATGCTCATGTCTTTTGACATCAAACAGTGAAGTAAATAGCTCTTTTTGTTTTGTCATCTCTTCCATCATCTCCTCCTTCTCTTCAGAGTCTTGCATTTTCTGCCAAAGGACAAAAAATCTTGTAGTTTTTGGACAGATTATTTTATCTTTAAGTAACCTAATGAGAAGCGATGTTGTGAGTTTTTGGTACTAGATTATTTTGAAACAGCCAATACCTCTATTTTATTTTTTTCAAGACTCAATCCTTCAAAGATGTTGGCTTCCAGTTTAACCCAAAAGTTAAACCCATCCTCTTCAAGACCTGGGGTTCTTTCCAGCCATTTCTAAATAGAACAACAAACAGTATTGCTCAATAGTGCTATAATATCAAGTGTGGGAAATAACATTACTAAGTATTTAAACGGGGTCTATTTTAAAATGTTTCCGTATTTTTTTGCTTTTCACACACCTCCACCAATTTCAGCAGACAAGGTTCCTTCTCAGATCTAAGCAGCATCTCACTCTCATGTCCTTTGAAGTTGTCCCTGTAGTGGCGCCTGTTGTAGGGGACTCTCAGGTTGTCAAGGACCCCAATCTTGTTCTCCAACAGACGGAACTGGAGACTTTGGAACCCGGAGGCAGGCGACAGGTACTCTCTACAACACACAAAAGTAATGTGTGTTAAATATGTAAAGAGGGTATCATTTTATAAGGTTTATAAAAGCTAAAGATTCTCCATGGGTTATCTATGGGGCTTACCTGAAGTCATAGAAGTCCAAGGCGGTCATTGTCTCGAGTACGGCGAACTGGTCGACCAGCAGCCTGAAGATCATAACAATCCTGTGTATGCGGGTGTTGACCTTCAGCATGTTACGTTCATCGCGAACCTGGTGAAACATTACTATTAAAGATGAGCTCTAACTTTCTGGCCTCTAGGGGGCGCTCCTGATGCAAAAAGGGTCCCTGCATTTGGACTGCATTGGACAGATAAAAGCCCACCTTTTCAATTCCACAAACAAAGACTTAGGTCATTGACATTGTTTAAATTTCATGGCTTAATGAGGTAAAAAACTGATTCATATTGTATTTTAAGTGTTTATGAATTATATGTTGGGGCGGCAGGTAGCCTTGTGGTTAGAGCGTTGGGCCAGTAACCGAAAGGTTGCTTGAATCCTGAGCTGACAAGGTAAAAATCTGTCGTTCTGCCCCTGAACAAGGCAGTTAACCCATTGTTCCCCAGTAGGCCATCATTGTAAATAAGAATTTGTTCTTAACTGACTTGCCTAGTTAAATAAAAGTTACATTTACATATTTAGAAAAGAAAAACAATTTGCTGGGATTGAAATCAACAATTGTATAACTTTTATTACACAAAGAAAATGTTTGCCAGTGTACTCTTGCTTTCTAAGGTGCTTACATGTCCACTGATGAAAATCTCTCGCACTGAATCCAGTTCCCATAGAATCTGCTTGAACCAGAGTTCATAAGCTGAAATAAAATGATAAAAATGCAATTAATCATAATGTCCCACCTTTGCAATGCAATAAAATTGATCATTTGTTGATGGAAAGTTGATAGTGAATTGCTTTTCCAAGTGTTCCAAAAGTAGGTGCAACTACAATTAAAGGTTAAACTCATTTCTTGAATTGACTGGATTTCAAATGGAACAGACCCCAATCCCTGTGATAAGGGAATGCATGCATACTATGATTACAATTCCATTATTGACTCTCAAATCTTGATGATATTTGACCACAAACATATACTGTGCCTTGATGTGTGACAATGAAAAGATGCTCATCGTGGATTTTGTTCCCCTTCAGTTCACTCTGAAGAACTTGGGCCGTCACGACCTTGTCAAGCTATAATGGAACACATTTATTTCATTTAGTACTACAGCTAACCCTTATTTAAAATTGTACTTCATTTCCATCCCTTATGTTGGCCATAACTTCTATCCGCAGAAAAAAGATACCATGTCAAAAACCTTGTAGAAGATGAAGTTAGATTAAACTAGATGACGATGGTGAATGCTTTACCTGAAGGTAGTCACCATAGATGATGCCACCTTTGCTGGCCTTGTTGATTCCTTCTTGAGAGTCATCTTCCTCTTCCTCTTCTAGATGCAGCTTGCTCTTGAATAGCCTTGGGAATGAAAAAGACAAATGTAGTGGTATTGATTTGCTAATGTCATACAATAATTAATAATAATAATAAATATAACTATAGCATTTATTTATTTATTTAGAATCATTATATGATGCCTTTGTTACAATTTCTTTTAAAATAAAAACAGAATTTGAAACGCAAATAATGAATACGTACAAGTGCCTTTTCTCGAAGTATGGACATCCACCACTCATGGTTATGCAAATGATCCAAAATGAAAGCAAAAATGTTATCTTATTCCGTTGGTTTACTCAAACTTTGAGAAAACCCAAGTATTTATAGGCTATTTCAACATCCGGCCCACCTCCATTTGCGTCATTTGAACTGTTCTTGTTTGCCTTCTCTTAGGTGAACTCACTGGATGAACTTCATTTTGAAATCTGAAATCTTCATCCCTAACTACAACGTTTTCAGACAAGATAGAACGGCCAAAGGGTGCGGTGTTGCAATCTACAGCAGAGATAGCCTGCAGTTCTGTCCTACTATCCAGGTCTGTACCCAAACAATTTGAACTTCTACTTTTAAAAATCCATCTCTCTAAAAACAAGTCTCTCACCGTTGCTGCCTGCTATAGACCACCCTCGGCCCCCAGCTGTGCTCTGGACACCATATGTGAACTGATTGCCCCCCATCTATCTTCAGAGCTCGTGCTACTAGGTTACCTAAACTGGGACATGCTTAACACCCCAGCCATCCTACAATCCAAGCTTGACGCCCTCAATCTCACACAAATTATTAATGAACCCACCAGGTACCACCCCAAAGCCGTAAACACTGGCACCCTCATAGATATCATCCTAACCAATTTGCCTTCTAAATACACCTCTGCTGTTTTCAACCAAGATCTCAGCGATCACTGCCTCATTGCCTGCATCCGTAATGGGTCCGCAGTCAAACGACCTCCACTCATCACTGTCAAACGCTCCCTGAAACATTTCAGCGAGCAAGCCTTTCTAATCGACCTGGCCCTGGTATCCTGGAAGGATATTGACCTCATCCCGTCAGTAGAGGATGCCTGGTTATTTTTTTTTAATGCCTTCCTCACCATCTTAAATAAGCATGCCCCATTCAAGAAATTTAGAACCAGGAACAGATATAGCCCTGGGTTCTCCCCAGACCTGACTGCCCTTAACCAACACAAAAACATCCTATGGCATTCTGCATTAGCATCAAACAGCCCCCGTGATATGCAACTTTTCAGGGAAGTTAGAAACCAATATACACAGGCAGTTAGAAAAGCTAAGGCTAGCTTTTTCAAGCAGAAATTTGCTTCCTGCAACACAAATTCAAAAAAGTTCTGGGACATTGTAAAGTCCATGGAGAAAAAGAACACCTCCCAACTGCCCACTGCACTGAGGATAGGAAACTCTGTCACCACAGATAAACCCACTAGAATTGAGAATTTCAATAACCATTTTTCTACGGCTGGCCATGCTTTCCATCTGGCTACCCCTACTGCAGTCAACAGCACTGTACCCCCCACAGCTACTCGCCCAAGCCTTCCCCATTTCTCCTTCTCCCAAATCCATTCAGCTGATGTTCTGAAAGAGCTGCAAAATCTGGACCCCTACAAATCAGCCGGGCTAGACAATCTGGACCCTTTCTTTCTAAAACTATCTGCTGAAATTATTGCAACCCCTATTACTAGCCTGTTCAACCTCTCTTTCGTGTCGTCTGAGATTCCCATAGATTGGAAAGCAGCTGCTGTTATCCCCCTCTTCAAAGGAGGGGACACTCTTGACCCAAATTGCTATAGACCTATATCCATCCTACCCTGCCTTTCTAAGGTCTTCGAAAGCCAAGTCAACAAACAGATTACCGACCATTTCGAATCCCACCGCACCTTCTCCGCTATGCAATCTGGTTTCAGAGCTGGTCATGGGTGCACCTCAGCCACGCTCAAGGTCCTAAACGATATCGTAACCGCCATCGATAAGAAACAATACTGTGCTGCCGTTTTCATTGACCTGGCCAAAGCTTTTGACTCTGTCAATCACCACATCCTCATCGGCAGACTCAATAGCCTTGGTTTCTCTAATGATTGCATCGCCTGGTTCACCAACTACTTCTCTGATAGAGTTCAGTGTGTCAAATCAGAGGGCCTGTTGTCCGGACCTCTGGCAGTCTCTATGGGGGTGCCACAGGGTTCAATTCTTGGGCCAACTCTTTTCTCTGTATACATCAATGATGCCGCTCTTGCTGCTGGTGAGTCTCTGATCCACCTCTACGCAGACGACACCATTCTGTATACTTCTGGCCCTTCTTTGGACACTGTGTTAACAACCCTCCAGACGAGCTTCAATGCCATACAACTCTCCTTCCGTGGCCTCCAACTGCTCCTAAATACAAGTAATACTAAATGCATGCTCTTCAACCGATCGCTGCCTGCACCTGCCCGCCTGTCCTGCATCACTACTCTGGACGGTTCTGACTTAGAATATGTGGACAACTGCAAATACCTAGGTGTCTGGTTAGACTGTAAACTCTCCTTCCAGACTCACATCAAACATCTCCAATCCAAAGTTAAATCAAGAATTGGCTTCCTATTTCGCAACAATGCATCCTTCACTCATGCTGCCAAACATACCCTCGTAAAACTGACCATCCTACCGATCCTCGACTTTGGCGATGTCATTTACAAAATAGCCTCCAATACCCTACTCAACAAACTAGATGCAGTCTATCACAGTGCCATCCGTTTTGTCACCAAAGCCCCATATACTACCAACCACTGCGACCTGTACGCTCTCGTTGGCTGGCCTTCGCTTCATAATCGTCGCCAAACCCACTGGCTCCAGGTCATCTACAAGACCCTGCTAGGTAAAGTCCCCCCTTATCTCCGCTCACTGGTCACCATAGCAGCACCCACCTGTAGCACGCGCTCCAGCAGGTATATCTCTCTGGTCACCCCCAAAGCCAATTCCTCCTTTGGCCGTCTCTCTTTCCAGTTCTCTGCTGCCAATGACTGGAACGAACTACAAAAATCTCTGAAACTGGAAACACTTATCTCCCTCACTAGCTGTAAGCACCAGCTGTCAGAACAGCTCACAGATCACTGCACCTGTACATAGCCCATCTATAATTTATCCCAAACAACTACCTCTTCCCCTACTGTATTTATTTATTTTATTTTGCTCCTTTGCACCCCATTAACTCTTTTTCTACTTTGCACTTTCTTCTACTACAAATCTACCATTCCAGTGTTTTACTTGCTATATTGTATTTACTTTGCCACCATGGACTTTTTTTTGCCTTTACCTCCCTTATCTCACCTCATTTGCTCACATTGTACATAGACTTATTTTTCTACTGTATTATTGACTGTATATTTGTTTTACTCCATGTGTAACTCTGTGTTGTTGTATGTTGTCGAACTGCTTTGCTTTTTCTTGGCCAGGTCGCAATTGTAAATGAGAACTTGTTCTCAACTTGCCTACCTGGTTAAATAAAGATGAAATAATAAAAAATAAAAAAAATGTTTTATCGATAACAAAGTCACTGAGCCCATTCCAAATTAAACAGACATTTTAGCAACCTATGTTCGCAATCAACCACATATTTATGTCATTAATGCGACTCCGTGCAACCAATGGCGATGTCTGCTTTAGGTATAAAGCAATGAGCCGCTTTTTAATTTGACAGCTCTAACGCAGTTTCACCTCCGACACTGTCAAAACAACATCTATGCGGATGTAGGCTAAAGCAGATGTTTTTGAATAGAGCCTTAACTCTAATGAACTGCCACTTATTTGAGTATAACTTTCAATGAGCTACTAGGGAATCAGTGTTTCAATATTTGTAGTTCGGTTAATGAGTAATCTAAGCCATAGTCATCCTTTGACTTGCTGAAATGTCATAGTTTTTATGTATTTTGTTTTCTGAGAATCTCATTGACACAACCTTGACATAGCTGTACCTTTGATCTACTATTCTGGGCCGTCCATATTGTCTGTTGAAGCTCCTATTGGGGTTCCCTAGACATCGACAGTTGTTGCAGACATTCAGCACTGCTTTTTTTTCCTAGATGATAAATGGATAAACCACATCAGTCACACTACAAAACGTGTATCTAATTACCTAGTAGTATTTGCATAGTATTACATATTGTGGGTAAAGTGGAATTATAGTATAGGTACAGGTGTTACATAGTAGCCTACTTACAACTACCCGTTTGCAATTTTCAAGAATTTGCAAAAAAAACTCACAAGTGAGAACTCGTATAATAACAATAATTCATTAGTGAGCCACAATATATTTCAGTTTGTTTATATATATGATGTATAGAAATGTCAACATGTTACACAAAATCGCTATAGGGCCTACTAGTGGTAAGTATAGCAATGTGTACCTACACTTTACCTGCCTACGTAACTCCATACAAATAGATAATGATAGGTATAACTGTAAAGTGGGATCTGTATGTGCTGGCCTTATTATTTGCTTGGCCCGTCCAGACCATGTGGTATAAAAGGAGCTGTGTCCCCATCATGGTCTGGAGGGTCGTTTTTTAAATTGAATCCCATGTTAAGGGGACATTGTGCCGACAACATCAAAGCCTCCTTGACAGACAGGAGGACTGACATCTGAAAACAAAATAACATCACAGACCTGCTTTCTTCTCGCTATAGCCTTTAGGGGGAGACAAAGTATGAAAGCATAAATCTGTCTAACAAAAATGGATCATGATAAAATACTAGGGTCTCTTTTCAATCTGGATCTCTGAAGTGTTACAGATTGATCAATCTGGGGGCCTCGCACGTGAGCAGTGAACATTTTGTAGAAACACAACGCTATGTTACACATCTCACTGCTTTCCTCCATGCGCTGTGCTCTCCTGATGCCAAATAATCAACACTTTTTAGTATTAATTCAATGGATTGTGGTCAGTAAACCCATGGAATATGGTGTTAATATTTATAAAAAAATCTATTAGCAAGTACAAATTACAAGTGCATAACTATATCGTAATATTCGTAATATTCCATGAAGAAAAATTGTTGGAAAAAGTATTTGTATCATTATTTTGTTGCAGTGTTTTCATAAAACATGTCCAATATTTGATGGGCAATAAAAAAAAGCCTCATGTTGATGTTGGTCACTACTACTAACTAACGTGAGCTAGTCATGCTGTGGGCACTGTACAGTTCCAAAACAATCCAAAGGGTGGCAGCCTAGATCACAAATTAATGTTTTGCATGAAATAATGTTCTAGTCACGTGCAAAATAGCAGGATTGTGATTTTAGGCTGCCACTTTTGGATTATGTTGGAACTGCGTAAACTCACATTAGCAGTAGTCTATTGGTGATGGGTCATTCGCGAACGAGTCGGCTCTAAGTAATCCCCTGTAGCTCAGTTGGCCAGGGTTGTGGGTTCGATTCCCACGGGGGACCAGTACAGAGAAAGAAATGTATGCATTCACTACTGTAAGTCGCTCTGGATAAGAGTGTCTGCTAAAATGACTAAAATGTTACATTTAATTTATTTTAATTTTTTTTTAAAGTAAAATCTAAGAGCCAGCCCTTGTAGGTGAATGTTGGGAGCTGGCTCGCATATCAGAAGAGATGAATCTATTTAAATAATGATATGAATAATCAGAAGATTTAAATGAATAGAATTAACTAATTTAATGAATGGATGCTGTTTGACGAGAGAGCAACTGGGGATGCAGCACGAAGGAATCACTCAGCAGATGCCATAATGGAGGTCCGATCCTATTTGGAGTAGCCCCTCCTCAAAAGATCTGCAGATCCTCTGAGCTGGTGGAAGAACAAGGCCTCAGTCTACCCATGGCTTACTAAAGTCATGACAGGGAGACTGTGCATAGTGGCCACATCCGTTCCCTCTGAGAGGGTCTTCTCGAAATGGGACAAATAATTACTGAGAGAAGAAACCGCATCAGCCCCTCGAAAGTGAGGCAGCTTGCATTTCTGAATGCAAAGCTCTCATAAAAGCAAAATACGGTCAGCATTGCTGTGTGCTGCTGGTTATAACATGCCAATAAATCAGAGAGAGAAAAGAGGGACCAGTGTAATGTTTTAACTGAGATGCTGCAGTTTTGCACATTTTTATTTATTTTTCTTAGATATGGTGCAATATTCTATTATGTTGTTCAGATTGTATTCGTTTTGAATTCTTACATTTATATGCACTTTGTTTATATACATTAAAAAGTTATACTTTAAATGCAAATGTTAACAGCATTCTTTTTCATAACAAACGAATGCATTTTTAAATACATTAGGGTTAAGATAGAATATGATTTCATTCAATAATTTAATTCGAATTGTTTTAACAACAATCATAGTCAAACTATCGCAAACTGTTTGACTTGAAACAATACAAAGCGTATTTTTTTGAGACCCGTTTGGGAACCAAAAGAGCCGGCTCATTTTGGTGAGCTGAGCCGAATGAGCCGGCTCACTGAAAAGATGCCCATCACTAGTAGGCTTGTCCTATAACTGTCAAGCGGGGTGAGGCCAGATAACTTTTGCAGATATGGACACACGCAGGCACCAAACGCGCTTGAAAATCATGCTTTTATAATATTTGTGGTAATAAATCACAGATTCCAAGGTCAATTAGCTACAGGACAATAATTCTGCCTATTTAATTACACACAAAAAAATACTACAGGGGGGTTGGAGGGGGTGTAACACTTTACAATTTTACACACATGACCATACCAGCATACAATCCTTTCTCCTACTAAATATTACCAATGTTTGCTAAAGATTTGAAATGAAACTAAATTAAACTGTAGGTGAAAACCTGTCTATGACTTCACTCTTTCCCAAGCGTGTTAGTATCTTAGTATGTATATCATGACGCATTCTATCTTGGGTCATTGGGCTCCTAAGCCAGGTATGTAGACGTCTTAATGCACTAAAATATCTCTCACAGCTGCTAACTGAGATGGTCAGTGCGGCCTGTATGATTGCCTTCAATGATGGAAACATATCACGGTCTAAGTTTATACACAGGACATGTCAGAAGAGGGATCTTTATTTGAGAGGTAATGTTCAGCAAGATCTACTTCCTCTGGCTTGAGAGGAATATCACATCAAATTGAATTTGTCACATGGGCTGAATACGACAGGTGTAGACCTTCCAGTGAAATGTTTACTTACAAGCCCTTAACCAACAATGCAGTTTAAAGAAAAATAAGTGTTAAGTAAAAAATAGATAAGAAAAAAAATAAAAAATGAAAGATCAGCAGTAAAATATGTGTGTATATGGGAGGCGAAGTCAAGTGCAGGAGAGCGGAGTATATTAAACAGGCGCACTTTAATACCAGCACCAAATGATAGCACATAACACATACAAGTGCCAAAAACACAGACAAATAATCCACGTAACAAATAACAATCACTCACAAATACAACATGGGGAACAGAGGGTTAAATAATAAACAAGTGATTGGTGAGTGAAGCCAGGTGTGATAAGACAAAGACAGAACAAATGGAAAATGAAAAGTGGATCGGCGGTGGCTAGAAAGCTGGTGACGTTGACCGCCGAACGCCGCCCAAACAAGGAGAGGGACCGACTTCGGCGGAACTCGTGACAGGGGTACCGGTGCAGAGTCAATGTATGGGGGCACAGCTTAGTCGAGGTAATTTAAGTACTATGTACATGTAGGTAGAGTTAAAGTGACTATGCATAGACAATAACCAGAGAGTAGCAGCAGCGTAAAAGAGGAGTTTAGTCCCAGGGTCCTTAGCTTAGTGATGAGCTTTGAGGGCACTATGTTTTTGAACGCTGAGCTGTAGTCAATGAATAGCATTCTCACGTAGGTGTTCCTTTTGTCCAGGTGGGAAACGGCAGTGTGGAGTGCAACAGAGGTCGGTAGTCATGAAGGCAGGTTACCATAGTGTTCTTGGGCACAGGGACTATGGTCGTCTGCTTGAAACATGTTGGTGTTACAGACTCAGTCAGGGACAGGTTGAAAATGTCAGTGAAGACACTTGCCACTTGGTCAGCGTATGCTTGGAGTACACATCCTGGTAATACGTCTAGCCCTGCGGCCTTGTGAATGTTGACCTGTTTAAATGTCTTACTCTCTTCGGCAGCGGAGAGCATGATCACACAGTCGTCCGGAACAACGGATGTTCTCATGCATGCTTCAGTGTTGCTTGCCTCGAAGCGACCATAGAAGTAATTTAGCTCGTCTGGTAGGCTCATGTGCTTCCTTTGTAGTCTGTTATAGTTTGCAAGTCCTGCCACATCCGACGAGCGCCCGAGCCGGTGTAGTACGATTCAATTCTAGTCCTGTATTGACGCTTTTACCTGTTTGATGGTTCATCTGAGGGCATAGCGTGATTTCTAATAAGCATCCAGATTAGAGTCCCGCTCCTTGAAAGCGGCAGCTCCAGCCTTTATTTCAGTGCAGATGCCTGTAATCCATGGCATCTGGTTGGGGTATGTACAGTTGAAGTCGGAAGTTTACATACACTTAGGTTGGAGTCATTAAAACTTGTTTTTCAACCACTCCACAAATTTCTTGTTAACAACTATAGTTTTGGCAAGTCGGTTAGGACATCTACTTTGTGGATGACACAAGTAATTTTTCCAACAATTGTTTACAGACAGATTATTTCACTTATAATTCACTGTATCACAAATCCAGTGGGTCAGAAGTTTACATACACTATGTTGACTCTGCCTTTAAACAACTTGGAAAAATCCAGAAAATGAATGGCTTTAGAAGCTTCTGTTAGGTTAATTGACATCATTTGAGTCAATTGGAGGTGTACCTGTGGATGTATTTCAAGGCCTACCTTCACTCTTGACATCATGGGAAAAATCTAAACAAATCAGCCAAGACCTCAGAAAAAACATTGTAGACCTCCACAAGTCTGGTTCATCCATGGGAGCAATTTCCAAACGCCTGAAGGTACAACGTTCATCTGTACAAACAATAGTACGAGTTTAAACAAGTATAAACACCATGGGACCACGCAGCCGTCAAACCGCTAAGGAAGGAGACGCGTTCTGTCTCCTAGAGATGAACATACTTTGGTGTAAAAAGTGCAAATCAATCCCAGAACAACAGCAAAGGACCTTGTGAAGATGCTGGAGGAAACAGGTACAAAAGTATCTATACCCACAGTAAAATGAGCCCTATATTGACATAACCTGAAAGGCCGCTCAGCAAGGAAGAAGCCACTGCTCCAAAATCACCATAAAAAAGCCATACTACGGTTTGCAACTGCACATGGGGACAAAGATCGTACTTTTCGGAGAAATGTCCTCTGGTCTGATGAAACAAAAATAGAACTGATTGGCCATAATGACCATTGTTATGTTTGGAGGAAAAAGGGGGAGGCTTGCAAGCCGAAGAACACCATCCCAACTGTGAAGTACAGGGGTGGCAGCATAATATTGTTTGCTTTGCTGCAGGAGGGACTGGTGCACCTCAGAAAAAAGATGGCATCATGAGGAGGGAAGATTATGTGGTTATATTGAAGCAACATCTCAAGACATCAGTCAGAAAGTTAAAGCATGGTCGCAAATGGATCTTCCAAATGGACAATGACCCCAAACATACTTCCAAAGTTGTGGCAAAATGGCTTAAGGAAAATAAAGTCAAGATATTGGAGTGGCCATCACAAAGCCCTGACCTCAATATTATAGAACATTTGTGGGCAGAACTGAAAATGTGTGTGCGAGCAAGGAGGTCTACAAACCTGACTCAGTTACACCAGCTCTGTCAGAAAGAATGGGCCAAGATCCACTCAACTTATTGTGGGAAGCTTGTGGAAGGCTACCCGAAACATTTGACCAAAGTTAAACAATTTAACTTAATCGGGGTAGGGGGCAGTATTTTGATGTCTGGATTAAAAGCGTGCCCATAGTAAACTGCCTGGTACTCAGGCCCAGAAGGTAGGATATGCATATTATTAGTAGATTTGGATAGAAAACACTCTGAAGATTCTAAAACTGTTTGAATGATGTCTGTGAGTATAGCAGAACTCATATGGCAGGCAAATACCTGAGAAAAAATCCAACCAGGAAGTGTGGAAATCTGAGGTTGTAGTTTTTCAAGTGATTGCCTATCTAATACACAGTGTCTGTGTGGTCATTTTGCACTTCCTAAGGCTTCCACTAGATGTCAACAGTCTTTAGAACGTTGTTTCATGCTTCTACTGTGAATGGGGAGAGAATAAGAGCATATGGAGTCAGATGACTGAGAAAATGACATGAGCTCAATCTCGTGAAAAACTGAGTTTAAATGTATTTGTCTAAGGTGTATGAAAACTTCCGACTTCAACTGTACGTGCGGCCACTGTGGGGACGACGTCATCGATGCAATTATTGATGAAGCCAGTGACTGATGTGGTGTACTCCTCAATGCCATCGGAAAAATCCCAAAACACATTTCAGTCTGTGCTAGCAAAACCTGTAGCTTAGCATCTGCTTCATCTGACCACTTCTTCATTGACCAAGTCACTGGTGCTTCCTGCTTTAGTTTTTGCTTGTAAGCACGAGTTAGGAGGATAGAATTATGGTTAGATTTGCCAAATGGAGGGAGAGAGAGCTTTGTTCGCATCTCTGTGTGTGGAATAAAGGTGGTCTTTTTTCCCCCCTCTGGTTGCACATTTACCATGTTGGTAGAAATTTGTTTCCTTGCATTAAAGTTCCCGGCCACTAGGACCGCCGCCTCTGGATGAGCGTTTTCCTGTTTGCTTACGGCCTTATACAACTCATTGAGTGCGGACTTAGTGTCAGCATCGGTTTGTGGTGGTAAATTGACAGCTGCGAAACATATAGATGAAAACTATTGGTAAATAGTGGGGTCTACAGTTTATCATGAGATACTCTATCTCTGGCGGGCAAAACCTTGAGACTTCCTTAATATTAGATTTTGTGCACCAGCTGTTGTTTACAAATATACACAGACAGCCATCCCTTGAATTGCCGGTGCAGCGTAAAACCCGCCAGCTGTATTTTATCCATGTCATCGTTCAGCCACGACTCGGTGAAACACTTTTTAAATGTCCCGTTGGTAGGATATTCTTGATCGTAGCTCGTCTATTTTGCTATCCAATGATTTGTCTAGACTGGCTGATGGTAGAGGCAGATTACCCACTTGCCGTCGGATCCTTACAAGGCACCTAAGTCCCCGATATCTCAGTCTCTTTCTGATGCAAGTGATGGGGATGTGGGCCTTGTCGGGTCTCTGAAGTAAATATTTTGCTTCCGAGTCGTTAAAGAAAAAATATTCGTCCAGTACGAGGTGTCACCGCGGCTGCCTAGAAGGCCAGTATCGCTTATTTTTTTGTTGACATTGAGACTGGTGTTTTGCGGGTACTATTTAATGAAGCAGCCAGTTGAGGACTGGTGAGGTGTCTGTTTCTCAAACTAGACACTCTAATGTACTGGTCCTCCTGCTCAGTTGTGCACCGGGGCCTCCCACTCCTCTTTCTATTCTGGTTAGAGCAAGTTTGCACTGTTCTGTGAAGGGAGTAGTACACGGCGTTGTACGAGATTTTCAGTTTCTGGTCAAGTTCTCACGTGAAATAGCCTTAATTTCTCAGAACAAGAATAGGCAGACTAGTTTCAGAAGAAAGTTATTTGTTTCTGGCCACTTTGAGCCTGTAATCAAACCAACAAATGCTGATGGTCCAGATACTCAACTAGTCTAAAGGCCAGTTTTATTGCTTCTTTAATTAGAACCACAGTTTTCAGCTGTGCTAACATAATTGCAAAAGGGTTTTCTAATGATCAATTAGCCTTTTAAAATTATAAACTTGGATTAGTTAACACAACGTACCATTGGAACACAGGAGTGATGGTTGCTGATAATGGGCCTCTGTACGCCTATGTAGCTATTCCATTAAAAATCTGCCGTTTCCTGCTACAATAGTCATTTCCAACATTAACAATGTCTACACTGTATTTCTGCTCAATTTGATGTTATTTTAATGGACAGAAAATGTGCTTTTCTTTCAAAAACAAGGACATTTCTAAGTGACTCCAAACTTTTGAATGGTAGTGTAAGTAGACATGCGATCATAATTGATTGTAGCGCATATAAAGTAACCACGAATTTCCGGGCAAGGGCGGTCCATTTAAAATTAATTCCTTCCTCCCTCGCTCCTTGCCCTGCAAGTGTAAACTTGCCAGATGTCATCAGATGTGTCCACTTAATTTGAAATGCAGCCTCGGGCCCCGAAAGTCCGGGTCTGGTGACGTCAATGCTGGTTGGCGACACGGTACCAAGCCGCCCTGGTGATGCAGAGAGAGCTAGAGCAGACACTAAAGCAGCCACAGCCCTAATCCTTTGTTCTTATCTTATCTGGTATACACCGAGATGAGCAAAATGGAGGAGATGCTTGAAGCAGTGATCCAGACAGTCTTGATTAATCGCCAAGCTTTTGCAAAGGCCAGACAGTCATAAAGGCCAGTTGTGTTGGTTTGTTTTCTCCCTGATACTTAATTGATTAGTTAATGGCAATGCTGGCCTTTAAATACATGTGGTCTCCATGATCTGAATCAATACAGCCAGCAGAGCAGAGACAACAACTCTGGCAGCCTATTGCTTGTGCTCATTCTAGACTAAATATGAAGGATAAAAGACATTAACCTACCAAACTAGTGGTCAAACTTTAGAGCTCCAATCCCTGCCTTTTGTTGAAAGACTTGGACTGACAATCTGGCCCTATAAGCCCACAGTCACCAGGTTGGGGAGGCACTTAGTGACAATGGACCAGTAATTGTTTGGCTGATCAAGCCATTCAGATGAATGTGTCAGGACAGGGCATCAAAAATGCCACAGGTCAGATTCTACGGTCATCAATCCACTCTGGTCTAAAATAGTCTTATATTTGTGAGGGATTTGCAAACAGATTTTGCTCACTATATCTTTGAAAATGGCTTGAAGTGGCAGACAGGCCATCTTGTACCTGACATACCATCTTTATTGCAGTACTGTAGGTTAGTGGCTACAGACTAAAACATCTAAACAGACATCTCTGTACGGGAATACTCATGAATTGCCTATGGCAACACATACCAGTAAACCAATGTCCCTCATTTGAGTAAATAATGTGTGATGTGTGTGTATAGACCCAGAAATACAGGAATTTAGCCTTAACATCTTATTCACATAATGCTCATCTACGGCACACACTTTACCACTAGAGAGCGTCATAGGATTGTATAGACATTCAGTTCAACAGCCTACTCAACAAATTGGATGCAGTCTATCACAGTGCCATCCGTTTTGTCACCCAAGCTCTATATGCTAGCCACCACTGCGACCTGTACACTCTCGTTGGCTGGCCCTCGCTTCATACTCGTTGCCAAACCCACTGGCTCCAGGTCATCTACAAGACCCTACTAGGTAAAGTCCCGCCTTATCTCTGCTCGCTGGTCACCATAGCTGCACCCACCCGTAGCACGCGCTCCAGCAGGTATATCTCACTTGTCACCCCCAAATGGCCTTTGGCCGCCTCTCCTTCCAGTTCTCTGCTGCCAATGACTGGAACAAACTACAAAAATCTCTGAAACTGAAAACACTTATCTCCCTCACTAGCTTTAAGCACCAGCTGTCAGAGCAGCTCACAGATCACTGCACCTGTACATAGCCCATCTATAAATAGCCCAAACAACTAGCCCTTCCCCTACTGTTTTTATTTAATTATTTTGCTCCTTTGCACCCCAGTATTTCTACTTTGCACACTCATCTACTGTCAAATCTACCATTCCAGTGTTTTAATTGCTATATAGTATTTACTTCGCCACCATGGCCTATTTATTGCCTTTACCTCCCTTATCTCATCTCATTTGCTCACATTGTATATAGACGTATTTTTCTACTGTATTATTGTATGTTTGTTTTACTCCATGTGTAACTGTGTTGTTATATGTGTCGAACTGCTTTGCTTTATCTTGGCCAGGTCGCAGTTGTAAATGAGAACTTGTTCTCAACTTGCCTACCTGGTTAAATAAAGGTGAAATAAAATAAAAAATAAAAAAGTGATGAGAGTTCATATGAAATGTGCTCCTTAATTTCCTTTAAAACGAATTATTTAAATAGCATGGATCAGAAATACACATAACTGTCACATACTGACCATAGAAAGCTTTTATTTTCTATGGTAGAGTAGGTCAGGGCGTGACTGGGGGGGTTAGTCTAGTTTATTATTTCTATGTGGGGTTCTAGGTTTATTTTTCTATGTTGGTGATTGTGTATGATTCCCAATTAGAGGCAGCTGGTAATCATTGTCTCTAATTGGGGATCATAGATAAGTAGCATGTTTTCCACTTGTGGGTTATGGGATATTGTATTTTGAGTAAGTGTATGTAGCATCTCTGTAGTCACGTTTTGTTTATTCTTTATTGTTTTTGTATTTTGCTTAGTTTCACTTTATAATAAATATGTGGAACGCTACTCACGCTGCGCCTTGGTCCAATCATTCCAACGAACGTGACATTAACGCCATATGTATTTGGACAGTAAAGCTACCATGCAGTTTCTGTTGGGCAGAACATAACCCAAAACAAACTGCAAATGCATCCAATGATTTTGTAGTGACACGCTTGAGTGCATGCTAGGAATATGTGACCAAATAGTAAACTTTTGACTACTTTAATACACTATAAGTGAATTTGTCCAAACACGTATGATGTCTTCAAATGGGGGACTAGATACATAAAGTGTTTTCAAAATACCCTCAAATAAAAGGTGAATTTCTGTATTGACACCTTATATGAAACATTTGATCTCAAATCCAAAATGAGTATTGAGCCACTTTAGCTTCACTGTCCAAATACATGGTCTTGAGTATACATATGCTTCCTTAAAATTAGGCTGGGTACTGCGTATAACCTGTACATTTTGGAGAAATGTTCATGTTCAACGTTGTAGTTTCACTGTAAGAATTATTCAAAGGGTTGTGCCTATGATTATGTGGGGAGGCCTATACTTGAGCCTAAAATGTGTTTGAGTTTTTGCTGTCATCTAATACAACTCTCAAGACTTTGATAAACTCTCTAATAATTGGGCAGAGCAAGCAATTATAACAATACAAAATCTAATTAGGAGTTCCGTTCAGAATTTTACACAGAAGTGAGAAGATTACTTAACCCCAAAACCCTAGGATTATGAAGTTGATAAAGCCATCAGTGTTTGGGGTATCTGTCTAAAATCCTGGTGTTACACTTGGTTCAGTCACAATTCAAGAAAAACATGTTACAAACAGCAGACTTCAGCGAGGAGCAGTATTTGGCCGTCTTGGCTCCCCAGATGGAATGAGGTCTTCATAATCATTTTAGGGCAACATTCGTGAAATTAAGGTCTTGTTGAACGCTTTCTAAACACATTTAGTAAAGAACGTTTGATATTCTCTTGCTTTACCCAACCACCTTCCAAGGATTTACCAGGTATTTTTAAGAAAAAGGCAAAAGATTTTAAAAACAAATTAAAATGGCTGACTTGAAAAAATTAACAAAAATGTTTTAATTCATGATGTTAAGTATACAACACACGTTATGATAATAGCTGCTAAGAACACGTATCGGTTCTATAATTGGACAAACTTGTTTAGGTGATATGATGCATTTATTATTATTTTTTTGGTTTCATTAAATATTTATTGGACAGAGGCTAAGTCACGTGGCATTATGCGTGATCAACATTAGAGTTAGAGGAGATAACATTTATATAGTGATACGCTAACCATCTTTAAACATATTCAGTTTTAACAACAAAAAAAATACTGTTTCTTGACAGGATATTTTATACCTTTATTCTACAAAATCTTGCAGTTTTTATAATGCAATATCAACCTTTCCTTTGTAACATCATGCTTTACATTTTATTTGCAATGTATAAACAACATAAATTACTCGTTATGAGAGTAACATTCAAATGGCCAGTTAATCAATTTCTAAGAATTTCTGACCCTTTTTAAAAAAATATTCGCTTAAAATGACATACCAAAATCTATCTGCCTGTAGCTCAGGACCTGAAGCAAGGATATGCATATTCTTGATACCATTTGAAAGGAAACACTTTGACGTTTGTGGAAATGTGAAATTAATATAGGAGAATATAATACATTAGATCTGCTAAAAGATAATACGAAGAAAAAAACATGCGTTTAAAAAAAGAAAAGTTGTCATCTTTGAAATGCAAGAGAAAGCCCAATATATGACCAAGGAATCTAGGCACTATTTAGATTTTGGCCACTAGATGGAAGCAGTCTATGTGCAAAGTTTTAGACAATCAATGAACCATTGCATTTCTGTTCAAAATGTTGTATCAAGACTGCCCAAATGTACCTAATTGGTTTATTAATACATTTTCAATTTCATAACTGTGCACTCTCCTCAAACAATAGCATGGTATTATTTCACTGTAATAGCTACTGTAAATTGGACAGAGCAGTTAGATTAACAAGAATTTAAGCGTTCTGCCCATATCAGATATGTCTATGTCCTTGGAAATGTTCTTGCTGCTTACAACCTCATGCTAATCACATTAGCCTACGTTAGCTCAACCATCCCGCAGGGGGGGACTGATCCTGAAGAGGTCCATAAACAACGTTTCCATCCACAGTTTTTATGCAAGTAAAGTCATACTGTATAAAAAATTATCACGACAGCTGTGATGGAAACATGAAGTTTCGGTACAATTTTATAAATCCCGAGAGATAATTGTTGGTCGACATGGTGGGATCTTTTTTTGTCGTTAAAATTCATTATGTGAGAAATGGCAGTGGAAACGCCTTTATGCACAAATATTGATATAAAAACCATCACAATGAAGTAAACTTGGAGTCAAGCAATGAAATGGTGTGGTCTTTCCACTACGACTTGGGAAACCATGCAGTTTATTAGGCTACAGATGAAACAAGTTATGATGAACTTCAAGGGGTCCTGAAAGTGCAAGTTATGAGCTTGACGCTCCTTTCCAATAGATGTCGAGAGTCTTATTCTGGTGACATGATGATCGATGCTTGACTGCCATTTGACAAATAAAGATATTCTTGCTCTTACCCATAATAATCTCATCATGTAGACTAACCTACCTACATGGCCTACACACACTGTATCTGCGAGCTGTTGGCTATAGTGCACTTGCCAAGACCAGAGTAGGGTCATTTGCTATTTAACGCAACAGTTTATGACAAAATGCGATGGAAACACATTGAACATCAGATTTTTATTTGGTACATGAAAACTTAAGCGAAAAAGTACATTATGTGCACTACGTCATCGCGCACTGATTTTTATCCTCAACAAGTCATCTTGGTGGAAAAACACCACTGGTGAGAAAATGCACATTTTCTTTATGCAGATTTTAGAATATTCGCATGAAAATCTGTTGCCAATTGGATGGAAACCTAGCTACTGGAAACAAAACAATACAATTCTTGCAGAATTTACTAAACATGGTGTTACTGTGCTCAGACGAGACTCGTATCTGATTCAGGCTTTCCAGTCTTATACTTACTTCATACCTTTTCCCTGATCCCAAAACCAAGACAAAGTCTGATTCGCGAAACAAATATTTAGTGTATTAAAACATGTAAGTTGTTACGATGTCTTTTAAAAAAAAGTAAACCAAAGGGGAATGGGCATGAGTTTATCTAAAGCAGTGCTTCTCAATTCCGGCATGTACTGTAGGTGTGATGGTCATGAGTGAGAGGAACCGCAAAATGAAAGGTCATTGATTTAAAGTAACTGTCCATTGTTTACAAATAAGAATTTGTTCTTAACTGACTTGCCTAGTTAAATAAAGCTTGAATAATTTGTATTTATTTTTTATCTAGATTTCTATGAAATTTGACCTATAATTATTTACAATATGTTAAAAAGCAGCTTTTCTGTGTTGGAATGGTGTGGGCATACCGCAACAAAATGGTGTAGGCATATACAAGTCATTAAAAACATTCATGCGAGTAGACCACTGATTGGCCAGCTCATCCTCCTCTAGACCGCTGACACCATACTCTATGAGGAAATAGTAAGCAGTTTGTAAACGGTCTGTTTGAGTTTGAGGTAGGGTTTTTAAGTGTTTTTCCCTAATGTATGCTTTGGCCACAAATATTAATATAGGACGAGTCAACAACATTATTTGGGTATGCATTTTAAAAGTGAGATTTGTACTGGACAGTTACTTTAAGGCAAACATCTAGTAATGGACATTGCCTAATTAAGAGTAAAAAATCTAATCTCATTTCCAGATATGTGCACTGTATGTAAACATTTAATTTCACCTTTAAATACATTATTTTAATTTTAAGCAGACAACATTTTGTAAAAAAAAATTAATAATAATAATATTTAACTTTTGCCCAAAATACCTCTATTTTTCCTGGCTCCTGGTTGAGAGCTCATAGTCCAATCAGATTGTGCTACAGAGGTACATTTTGTCACTGCCCATATTAAGGCTTGGTGTAGTTATACATTTACTCTGTAGTAATCCCCTGTTAAACAGCATTGCACAGCATTGCTTCGATCCCATATGATTTACAAAAACACACACTTACTCGGACATAGCCATAGTACTCTTTGGCCATGCCACTATTGTTGCTTTCGTTCCTACCATCACCACTCCTCTATTGAAGCAGGCCTTTCAAAGTATTTTTGGCAGCGAGTGCACAACAGTCTGTTACCTTTTCCCTATTTCACTTTGCCGTAGGAACTGAATGTTTTTAGCACTGTCCGCTAACTCTGGGTATAGCTCGATGGAAAGTACGTAGTACCCGTCGTACCCCTGCACTTTCCCGCTGCTCAGAAGCTGCCTCTTCTCTCCCTCTGTCCATGGGCGGACGCCCTCCTCGCCGTCGCTCACCCTCTGCTGTTCGTTGGCCCACGCACTCACTAACGCCCTCTGGCGGGCCAACTCAAGCACGCGGGCCTTTTCCTCATCCACCGTGGTGCCATAGCGCACGTGCAGCGCTAGTGGCCCACGACCCAACTCCACGTCTGCGAAGCGACGCGTCCGGCTGTCCATGACCGTGGTGGACTGGGACACGCTGACGTTGACGCCATTCTCCAGGGTCTTATGGCCGCTGGTGAGGCGCAGCGCAGCCAGATCACCGTCGGGCACGCCAGGCTTGACGAAGTAGTGAGTGTCACGGCCTTCCACGGTGAAGTGCAGGTTTTCCAGGTAGAAGGCATTGTTGAGGACTGCGGCCACCTTGATGCAGTCCTCGTTGGCCACATTGAGCGTGTGAGTGTGGGCAGTGCCCTTGTAGATGGCGAACATGACAGCCCTCCCGATAAGGGACTGGGCGGCTGAAAACCAGAACCAGGGCCTCTCACCTCGACGGCCTCGGCCCGCATGGACCTCCGGCAGCCGCTCAAATGACAGGAGGGCATGCGCTTGTCTGGTAACTTCCTGCTGGACACCAGAGATGGACTGTAAAGAGAGTGCAGTGAAACGTTAACATCTGAGCAGAACTTCACACTGCAGTCCATTCAGGAGCAGAAACAGGCTTCAAAGAGTTTACATGTGCCTGCAAGATAATTGTATTACCAGGCAGTGGGATAAAGCTAAAACAAGGTAAAATGCCAGTGGAGATTTTTTTTATATCAAGATCACCTTGCAATTCATGACAGTGTAGTAAGCATTGAATAAACATTCATAATTATTGTGTTAATAATGACAAGTGGAAATGTCACATATGTAGTGCTTTTAAATGTCTGTGTGCATTGCTTTTAAATTTGTATTTTACGAATGTGTAATGCAAGGACAACTATCACACTAGCTTGGATAGCAGAATAGTTATTAATTGGATACAACAAATACAAATTTCAAGATATGTTATTTGCTACTTTTCCCAAATGTTTACACACTGGCCCATGAGGCACAGTGACCCAAACCTGTAACTAATTTAGAAGAACCATGCAACAAATCTGCAATACTACTGGCACATGCTTTGCAATATACTCAGATTGCAATTACATACCAAACTTTTGTGAAAACATAACACACAATTCTCTACCTTAGCACAACCTTCACAACTAAATCCTATTGTGAGCAAATTAAAAGCAACACTGTTCAACAAGCTAAGCTCAATTACCAATAAATCACTTTCACATGTGCAAACACTATTTGCGTAAATGTTCCCTTTGCAGTCAGACCTTTGGTATGGATAAAAAGGCTACATGTGAGTACTCCTGGGTTTGGAGAACAATGGAAGCAAACTTGGCAGAGAGAGGTAGAGGTGGAGGTAGAGGTATAAGTGGAGGTAGAGGTGAAGGTGGAGGAAGACCAAGAACAAGGAGAGTTACCCTCTGATTAAATTTGGGCGACTGTGGTGGACCATGTGGTCAACCATGCTTTGACCTGGAAAGAGGCTGGGCAGAGAGTGCAGCCCAATCTGAGTCGCTTCACAGTAGCATCTATCATTCAGACGTTCCAAAATGAGAATACTGTAGATACGTACTGCAGACACTGGAAATATCTACTACTAAATATGTACTACTTTTACTACTGTAGTACAACATAAAGCACAGTAAAGATTGTAGATTCCAATACATACCGTAAGGGGAAACCAAGTAAACGTTTCAAGTATTACTGTACAGTGCATTCGGAAAGGATTCAGACCCCTTGACTTTTTCCACATTTTGTTACGTTACAGCCTTATTCTAAAATGTATTAAATCATTTTTACCCCTCATCAATCTACACACAATATCCCATAATGACAAAGCAAAAAATGGTTTTAGAAATGTTTGCAAATGTATTAAAATAAAAAAGCTGAAATATGACATTTACATAAGTATTCAGACCCTTTCCTCAGTACTCTGTTGATACACCTTTGGCAGCCATTACAGCCTCGAGTCTTCTTGGGTATGACGCTACAAGCTTGGCACACCTGTATTTTGGAAGTTTCACCCATTCTTCTCTGCAGATCCTCTAAAGCTGGTTGGATGGGGAGCATTGCTGCATAGCTATTTCCAGGCTCTCCAGAGATGTTTGATTGGGTTCAAGTCCGGGCTCTGGCTGGGCCACTCAGGAACATTCAGAGACTTGTCTCGAAGCCACTCCTGCGTTGTCTTGGCTGTGTGCTTAGGGTCGTTGTACTGTTGGAAGGTGAACCTTCGCCCCAGTCTGTGGTCCTGAGACCTCTGGAGCAGGTTTTCATCAAGGATCTCTCTGTACTTTGCTCCGTTCATCTTTCCCTCAATTGTGACTAGTCTCCTAGTCCCTGCTGCTGAAAAACATCCCTACAGCATGATGCTGCCACCACCACCAGGTTTCCTCCAGATGTGACACTTGGCATTCAGGCCAAAGAGTTCAATATTGGTTTCATCAGATCAGAGAATCTTGATTCTCATGGTCAGTGTCCTTTAGGTCCCTTTTGGCAAAATCCAAGTGGGCTGTCTTGTGCCTTTCACTGAAGAGTGGCTTCCGTCTGGCCACTCTACCGTAAAGGCCTGAATGGTGGAGTGCTGCAGAGATGGTTGTACTTCTGGAAGGTTCTCCCATCTCCACAGAGGAACTCTGGAGCTCTGTCAAACTGGCCATTGGTCTTGGTCACCTTCCTGACAAAGGCCCTTCTCCCCCGATTGCTCAGTTTGGCCATGCGGCCAGCTCTAGGAAGAGTCTTGGTGGTTCCAAACTTCTTCCATTTAAGAATGACAGAGGCCACTGTGTTCTTGCGGACCTTCAATGCTGCAGAAATGTCTTGGTACCCTTCCCCAGATCACAATCCTGTCTCATAGCTCTACGGACAATTCCTTCCACTGTGGCTTGGTTTTTGCTCTGACATGCACCGTCAACTGTGGGACCTTATAATGTCAGGTGTGTGCCTTTCCAAATCATGAGCAATCAATTGAATTTACCACAGGTGGACTCCAATCAAGTCGTAGAAACATCTCAAGGATTGAAACAGGATACCTGAGCTCAATTTTGAGTCTCAGCGCAAAGGGCCTGAATACATATGTAAATAAGGTATCTGTTTCTTTTATACATTCAGTCATACATACATACATTTGCAAAAAAAACAACAACACTGTTTTCGCTTTGTCCTTATGAGGTATTTTGTGTAGACTGATGAGATTTGTTTTTATTTAATCAATTTCAGCATAAGGCTGTAACATAACAGAATGTGGAAGAAGTGAAGAGTTCTGAATACTTTCCCAATGCACTGCATGTATGAAAAATGGTGCTATACTACTTTGTAACATGTTTATCTTGTATACTGTATTACTGTAGTGTTTACTGTACTATATGCTATTTTGTTTTTGTAGAACTGAAAGACGACCACCACGTGGTGGTAGAACGCGTCTATTTACAGACGAACAGGAGCCTGCCATTGTGCAAATGGAAGTTGTAAATAATGCCATAAGACTGTGGTAAATCCAACAACAAATTATTGAAAACAAGAGTGAGCTCATCATAGCCCCCATCCTTGGGGCTTTCCTGTTCTGCATGTTATTCTGGCATTAATACGTATCACATATCAGATGGCAAACAATGTACAAATAATATATATCATTGAGTTAATAAAGCCACATACAAACATGGTCTCTTTTTTGTTTTCTTGAGTAAGGCAGGTCCAAAATGCAGGTGTTTCAGCCTAGCTCAGTGCTTTCTGTGGTGGTGGGGCAGCCAGCAGAAAATACGGAGCGTTGGGCCGTGATTGGCTCTGTATTATGTCACTCATGGGGACACTACGTCACCGCAAAGTCTAAGAGGGAACCTTGAAAATTCTAGCCCTTTGGGTGCTGCCATAGTGTTACATTAGAAGTGCCCATCCAAGAAGGCTCAAGGTCATTGGCCACAGATAAAATGACGTCAAATCATGATATATGTACAGTAGCTTTGATTGGACTGATCATGTCAACATCATACTTTCAAAATCTTAGCAAGCAGTCATCATGAATCAAATCGACAATCTACTGGCAAATCCTTTTTAATCCTTGTCATATGAAGAGAAATGAAGATAAAACGTATCGGTGCACTTCGGCCATAAATATTACACAACAAGTTAGAAATCTCAAATTCAACGAGTGGTTTGGAAGGAATCAGTGACACTGTGGTCTCAAATCTGGGATTAAGGGCTCTTTTCCAAGTTTAAAATGATAAACATTCAACATTGGCCATGCTGTCAACGAAGCATTATTTGTGCCGCACCCAAAACAACTGTTAACTCGGAACTGCGAAAACTTGACTTCAGTGAGTTCAAGACAATTGGGATGTCAGGAATAAACGAGGTCCGACTGGTAAAATATGTTTCAACGGTCATCCAACTCGGAATTGTAAATCCGGCCTCCAGTTGCTTTGAAAGCACCATAAATCCAGAGAATGCCAGAATTTGATGACAAAATTTGCTCATGAAGGACCGTCGTGCCACCTTCCTGTTCAAGTGAGCACAGCACAACAATGTGAGTCCATATGCCAGGGAGTTATGTATACTGTAGCTAAGAAAGTAATACTAGGTGTATGTTGTGTAGTAAGCTATTAGTAGTCCATGTGCCTCACCCTAATAATTTGGTCTATTTACTCCTCTTAATTGTGCCTACTGTTCTGACTTGGTGGTGCACATGCAGCCTATAACCTGTTTTAGAGAAATGTAATCATCGAATATTGTAAGAGCTTTCATTGTCTGCTTATATGCCCCCTTCATTTATCCTACGGTTCTGACTTGGTGAACAGGGAGAACATTGTAAGAACAACCCTTGTTCTGAATTCTCAAAAGTGCAAAACAAATAGTTACATTGACTAACTTTACGTCCGTTCTTGCTCGCTCAATGTCTTAATCGAAATTACGGATTGCCTCTTATCCACTTGTCGTCCCCTTATGCCATAGTTTGTACATCTCAATTGTCATTAGAAACCCCATTTGTTTAAGCAAGTCAGCCATATCCGCTATGTTTTTTTTAAAGGCAGTAAATGAGGCTGAATGAACTGTTTCGCTGCCAGACAAGGCTCCGCTGATAGCCAGGTTTAGCAGTGGTAAAGTGTTGGGACTGATGTTGGGACAGCTTTATGTAGGCCTAACAGTTTGTGGGCACCGTTTGTCACCGTTATAGTGCAACTAATGTATTGTTTAGTGTTGTGTTGTGTAGTGGCTTTGCTGGCATGCATCCCACTTTTTTACATGCTAAAATCGGCACTGAGGATAACACAGGGCCACCAAGCGGCAAGCTCCCAAGGACTGTGGGCTCTCATTCTCTGTGGCCAATGTGAGTAAGACATTTAAGTGTTAACCCTCGCAAGGCTGCCGGCCCAGACGGCATCCCTAGCCGCGTCCTCAGAGCATGCGCAGACCAGCTGGCTAAAGTGATTACTGACATATTCAATCTCTCCCTATCCCAGTCTGCTGTCCCCACTTGCTTCAAGATGACCACCATTGTTCCTGTACCCAAGAAGGCAAAGGTAACTGATCTACAGTGGCAAGAAAAAGTATGTGAACCCCTTGGAAATACCTGGATTTCTGCATAAATTGGTCATAAAATTTGATCTGATCTTCATCTAGGTCACAACAATAGACAATCACAGTCTGCTTAAACTAATAACACTCAAACAATTATTAATGTTCATGTCTTTATTGAACACACTGTGTAAACATCCACAGTGCAGGGTGGAAAAAGTATGTGAACTCTTGGATTTAATAACCCACTGTCACGATTCCCACCGACGGTGGCGCCCCCTCCTGCTCGGGTGGCGCTCGGCGGTCGTCGTCACCGGCCTATTAGCTGCCACTGATTCCCCTTTTTGGTTTTCCCTTTTTTTGGTTTTGTGCACCTGTGTTGAGTGTGGTTAATTAGCGGGGCTATTTATGTGAGCTGGTCCGCTTCCGTGTTGTGCGGGATTATTTCAATGTTAACCTGTTAGGGTATAGGGGGCAGTATTTTCACGGCTGGATAAAAAAATGTACCCGATTTAATCTGGTTACTAATCCTACCCAGTAACTACAATATGCATATACTTATTATATATGAATAGAAAACACCCTAAAGTTTCTAAAACTGTTTGAATGGTGTCTGTGAGTATAACAGAACTCATTTGGCAGGCAAAACCCTGAGACAGATTCTGACAGGAAGTGGATACCTGATGTGTTGAATTAACTTTAAGCCTATACCATTGAAAAACAAAGGGGGTGAGGAATGTTTTGGCACTTCCTATTGATTCCACAAGATGTCCCCAGCCTTTACAAAGTGTTTTGAGTCTTCTACAGTGAGATCTGACTGAAGAAGAGCCTTGGAACGTGATGGCCCATTAGACACCTGGCGTGCGAGTTGATGGTGGGTACTCTCATTCCGAAACGTTTTAAAAGAGAACCCAATGGTCCGCCTTGAATTTTATTCATGTTCTGGTTAAAAAAGGCCCTAATGATTTATGCGATACAACGTTTGACATGTTTGAACGAACTTAAATATATTTTTTCCGTTCTTGAAGTGAAGTGAAGTCCGGCTGGCTTAGATCATGTGCTACAACACGGAGGTTTTTGGACATAAATGATGAGCTTTTTTGAACAAAACTACATTCGTTATGGACCTGGGATTCTTTGGAAGTGACATCTGATGAAGAGAATCAAAGGTAATGGATTATTTACATAGTATTTTCAATTTTAGATCTCTCCAACATGGTGGTTAGTCTGTATCGCAATGCGTATTTTTCTGGCGCAGTGCTCAGATTATTGCAAAGTGTGATTTCCCAGTAAGGTTAATTTTAAATCTGGCAAGTCCATTGCGTTCAAGAGATGTAAATCTATAATTCTTTGAATGACAATATAATATTTTACCAATGTTTTCTAATATTAATTAATTATTTTGTTGTCATGACTTGACTGCCGGTATTGGAGGGAAACGATTTCCTGAACATCAACGCCATGTTTTTAGATATAAATATGAACTTGATAGAACTAAAAATGCATGCATTGTCTAACATAATGTCCTAGGAGTGTCATCTGATGGAGATTGTAAAAGGTTAGTGCATAATTTTAGCTGATTTTATGGTTTTGGTGACGCCTGTCTTTGAATCGACAATGCATTACACACAGCTATTGTCAATGTACTCTCCTAACAACCTAACTTTATGCTTTCCCCGTAAAACCTTTTTGAAATCGGACAACGTGGTTAGATTAAGAAGATGTTTATCTTTCAAAGGCTGTAAGTTAGTTGTATGTTTGAGAAATTTGAATTTTGACATTTATTTGGTTTCAAATTTGCCGCTCTTGAAATGCACCTGCTGTTGATAGGGTGCGCCACGGGTGGCACGCTAACGTCCCACATAGCCCCAAGAAGTTAACGGTTCATGTTCGTGTCGGCGCTATTCTACGCCGTGTGTACTTTCTCCCCTGTGTTTGGGAATATTTTGTTTCAGTAGTGAGTCTACATTAAATACGCCACTACCCTGTGCTCGCTGCTTCCTGTGCCTCATTCCTTCACCACGACTGCCAATCCGTTACAGAATCCCGCACCGTGAAAAGGCATGGAATCAGCAGGAGCAGCGGCCACCCCTGTCCCCTCGATGGAGGAACGCGTCCTCCACCACACTACGGTCCTCCACCGCATAGGATCCGCGATGGACCAGATGATGGAGAGGATGGACAGATGGGAGAGAAGTGGTCTCCTCTCTCCACCTCCGGCTCCACCGATGCAGCCACCTCCTCCTCCCACTACGTCTGGCTCAGGCGCGCTTCGTCTGGCGCTCCCGAGGGAGTACGATGGGGCGGCGGCTGGGTGCCAGGGATTTCTGCTCCAGCTCGAGCTGTACCTGGCCACGGTCAGACCTGCTCCCTCGGGAGAGGAGAGCGTGAGTGCCCTCGTTTCCTGCCTGACGGGCCGAGCTCTGGAGTGGGCTAATGCGGTCTGGAATGGCCCAGACTCGGCGAGGGACCATTATCCAGAGTTCACCCGCCGCTTTCGGGCCGTGTTCGACCACCCTCCGGAGGGAAGAGCGGCGGGTGAACGGCTGTTCCACCTCAGGCAGGAGACGAGGAGCGCTCAGGACTTCGCATTGGAGTTCAGGACCTTGGCTGCTGGGGCGGGGTTGAACGACAGGGCCCTCATAGACCACTATAGATGCAGTCTCCGGGCGGACGTCCGTAGGGAGCTGGCCTGTCGAGATGCAGCTCTATCCCTGGACGAGCTCATCGACATGTCCATTCGTTTGGACAATCTGCTGGCTGCCCGCGGGCGTTCGAAGAGGGTCCTGCCCGTTCCACCTTCGTGCACCCCCGCCCCTACCCCTATGGAGGTGGGGGGGGCCGTGCCAAGGGACACCGGAGGAGCTGGCTCCTCCTGCCCCAGCTGTGGTCGGAGAGGACACACGGCCGACCGGTGCTGGAGGAGCCAGTCTGGGAGTCGAGAGGGCAGGCAGAACACTTCTCGGTCACCCCAGGTGAGTCGGCACCAGATTCGGGCAGGCAGGCAGAACACTTCTCGGTCACCCCAGGTGAGTCGGCACCAGTGCCGTTAGATTCCCCCTTCCCCGTGCACTCCCTAGATAGCCGACCATTAGGGTCAGGGCTAGTCAGGGAGTCTACGGTGCCACTGGACATGGTAACGCAGGGGAATCATAAGGAACGCATTAGTTTTTTCCTTATTGATTCGCCTGCGTTTCCGGTGGTGCTGGGGGTCCCCTGGCTGGCTGGTCACAATCCCCATATTTCGTGGAAACAGGGGGTTCTCCAGGGGTGGTCAGAGGAGTGGTCAGGGAGGTGTCTAGGAGTTTCCATAGGTGCCACGTCGGTGGAGAGTCCAGACCAGGTGTCCCCCGTGCGCATTCCCCCTGAGTACGCCGATTTGGCGATCGCCTTCTGTAAAAAGAGGGCGACTAAATTACCACCCCATCGACAGGGGGATTGTGCGATAGACCTCCAGGTTAACGCTGCGCTTCCCAGGAGTCACGTGTACCCCTTGTCACAGGAGGAGACAGCGGCTATGGAGACATATGTCACTGAATCCCTGGGACAGGGGTACATTCGGCCCTCCATCTCACCCGCCTCCTCGAGTTTCTTTTTTGTGAAGAAAAAGGAGGGAGGTCTGCGTCCGTGCATTGATTACAGAGGTCTAAACGCTATCACGGTGGGGTTTAGTTACCCACTACCTCTCATCGCTACGGCGGTGGAATCATTTCACGGAGCAAAGTTCTTCACAAAACTGGATCTTAGGAGCACGTATAACCTGGTGCGTATCAAGAAGGGAGACGAGTGGAAAACCGCCTTTAGTACCACATCGGGCCATTATGAGTACCTCGTCATGCCGTATGGGTTGAAAAATGCTCCAGCCGTCTTTCAATCCTTTGTTGACGAGATTCTCAGGGACCTGCACGGGCAGGGCGTGATAGTCTATATCGATGACATTCTGATATATTCCGCCACCCGCTCCGCGCATGTGTCCCTGGTGCGCAAGGTGCTTGGTAGACTGCTGGAGCATGACCTATACGTTAAGGCTGAGAAGTGTGTGTTTTCCAAACGAGCCGTTTCCTTTCTGGGTTATCGCATTTCCACCACGGGGGTGGTGATGGAGTGTGACCGCGTTAAGGCCGTGCGTAATTGGCCGACTCCAACCACGGTGAAGGAGGTGCAGCGGTTCTTAGGCTTTGCCAATTACTACCGGAGGTTTATCCGGGGTTTTGGCCAGGTAGCGGCTCCCATTACCTCACTGCTGAAGGGGGGGCCGGTGCGTTTGCGATGGTCGACGGAGGCGGAGGGAGCCTTCAAGAAGTTGAAGACCCTGTTCACCGACGCACCCGTGTTGGCGCACCCGGACCCGTCTCTAGCATTCATACTGGAGGTGGACGCATCCGAGGCTGGGGTGGGTGCCGTGCTATCACAGCGCTCGGGTACGCCATCGAAACTCCGCCCCTGCGCTTTCTTTTCAAGGAAGCTCAGTTCGGCGGAGCGTAACTATGATGTGGGGGACAGGGAGTTGCTAGCGGTGGTAAAAGCTTTGAGGGTGTGGCGGCACTGGCTTGAGGGGGCTAAACACCCCTTTCTCATCTGGACTGACCACCGAAACCTGGAGTACATCCGGGCAGCGAGGAGACTGAATCCGCGTCAGGCAATGTGGGCCATGTTCTTCGCCCGGTTTAGGTTCACTATCTCCTATAGACCGGGTTCCTTTAACACTAGAGCCGACGCGCTGTCCCGTCTCTATGACACGGAGGACCGGTCCATCGATCCAACTCCCATCATTCCAGCATCTAGGCTGGTGGCACCGGTGGTATGGGAGGTGGACGCGGACATCGAGCGGGCATTAGTGTTGGAACCTGCGCCTGCGCAGGTTCCCGTGGGTCGCATGTATGTGCCGCTCGGTGTTCGTGATCGTTTGATTCGATGGGCGCACACGCTACCTACGGCGGGTCATCCTGGTGTGGCGAGGACAGTGCGGAGTCTCAGGGGGAAGTACTGGTGGCCCAACTTGTCTAAGGACGTGAGGTCCTATGTCTCTTCCTGTTCGGTGTGCGCTCAGAGTAAGGCTCCTAGGCATCTACCGAGAGGGAAGTTACAGCCCCTCCCCGTTCCATAACGGCCATGGTCGCACCTGTCTATAGATTTCTTGACAGATCTTCTCCCCTCTCAGGGGAACACTGCGATTCTGGTGGTTGTGGATCGGTTCTCTAAGTCCTGCCGTCTCCTCCCATTGCCCGGTCTCCCTACGGCCCTGCAGACTGCGGAGGCCCTATTTACCCACGTCTTCCGGCACTACGGGGTGCCGGAGGACATTGTCTCTGATCGAGGTTCCCAGTTCACATCCCGGGTCTGGAGGGCGTTTATGGAGCGGCTGGGGGTCTCGGTCAGTTTGACCTCCGGTTTTCACCCCGAGAGCAATGGGCAGGCGGAGAGGGTGAACCAGGAGGTGGGCAGGTTTCTGAGGTCGTATTGCCAGGACCGGCCAGGGGAGTGGGCGAGGTACATTCCCTGGGCGGAGTTAGCCTAGAACTCACTTCGCCACTCCTCTACTAACATGTCACCCTTTCAGTGTGTTTTGGGTTACCAGCCGGTCCTGGCACCATGGCACCGGAGTCAGACCGAGGCTCCTGCGGTGGAGGACTGGGTACAGCACTCCAAGGAGACCTGGAGAGCCGTCCAGGACTCCCTAAAGGAGGCCAGTGGACGGCAGAAGAGGAGTGCTGACCGCCACCGCAGTGAGGCACCCGTGTTTGTACCGGGAGACAGGGTCTGGCTCTCGACCCGGAACCTGCCCCTCCGCGTGCCCTGCCGGAAGCTGGGGCCGCAGTGTGTGGGGCCATTTAAAGTCCTGAGGAGGATAAACGAGGTGTGTTATCGGTTACAACTCCCTTCCTATTACCGTATTAACCCCTCGTTTCATGTGTCTCTCCTCAGGCCGGTGGTAGCTGGTCCCCTGCAGGAAGGTGAGGTGCTGGAGGTCCCTCCACCCCCTCTGGACATCGGGGGGTCCCCGGCATACAGCGTACGGGCCATTCTGGACTCGAGACGCCGGGCGACGGGCCTGCAGTACCTCGTGGACTGGGAGGGGTACGGCCCGGAGGAGAGGTGCTGGGTGCCGGCGGAGGACGTCTTGGACCCATCCATGTTGAAGGATTTCCATCGCCTCCGTCCGGATCGCCCTGCGCCTCGCCCTCCGGGTCGTCCTCGAGGCCGGTGTCGGCGCGCTGCGGGAGCCGCGCATCAGGAGGGGGGGTACTGTCACGATTCCCACCGACGGTGGCGCCCCCTCCTGCTCGGGTGGCGCTCGGCGGTCGTCGTCACCGGCCTATTAGCTGCCACTGATTCCCCTTTTTGGTTTTCCCTTTTTTTGGTTTTGTGCACCTGTGTTGAGTGTGGTTAATTAGCGGGGCTATTTATGTGAGCTGGTCCGCTTCCGTGTTGTGCGGGATTATTTCAATGTTAACGGTTCATGTTCGTGTCGGCGCTATTCTACGCCGTGTGTACTTTCTCCCCTGTGTTTGGGAATATTTTGTTTCAGTAGTGAGTCTACATTAAATACGCCACTACCCTGTGCTCGCTGCTTCCTGTGCCTCATTCCTTCACCACGACTGCCAATCCGTTACACCCACCTTTGGCAGCAATAATCTCAACCAAACGTTTCTGTAGTTGCGGATCAGACCTGCACAACGGGCAGGAAGAATTTTGGACCATTCCTCTTTACAAAACTGTTACAGTTCAGCAATATTCTTGGGATGGCTGGTGTGAACTGCTCTCTTGAGGTCATGCCACAGCATCTCAATCGGGTTGAGGTCAGGACTCTGACTGGGCCACTCCAGAAGATTTATTTTATTTTGTTGAAGCCATTCTGTTGTTGATTTACTTCTGTGTTTTGGGTTGTTGTCCTGTGCCTTTTTTTCTCCATACATAGTGATGTGTGTTTCTTCCAAACAACTCAACTGTAGTTTCATCTGTCCGCAGAATATTTTGCCAGTAGCGCTGGGGAACATCCAGGTGCACTTTTGCAAACTTCAGACGTGCAGCAATGTTTTTTTTAGACAGCAGTGGCTTCTTCTGTTGTGTCCTCCAATGAACACCATTCTTGTTTAGTGTTTTACGTATCGTAGACTCGTAAACAGAGATGTTACCATGTTACCAAGTCTTTAGCTGACACTCTAGGATTCTTCTTAACCTCATTGAGCATTCTGCACTGTGCTCTTGCAGTCATCTTTGCAGGACGGCCACTCCTAGGGAGAGTAGCAACAGTGCTGAACTTCTCTCCATTTATAGAGAATTTGTCTTACTGTGGACTGATGAACAACAATGCTTTTAGAGATACTTTTGTAACCCTTTCCAGCTTTATGCAAGTCAACAATTCTTAATCTTAGGTCTTAATCTTGTGACCAATAAAATTTGATTTGATATACACTCCCGGTCAAAAGTTTTAGAACACCTACTCATTCCAGGGTTTTCCTTTATTTTTACTATTTTCTACATTGTATAATAATAGTGAAGATATCAAAACTATGTAACTACACACATTGAATCATGTAGTAACCAAAAAGGTGTTAAACAAATCAAAAAAATATACAGTATCTCACAAAAGTGAGTACACCCCTCACATTGTTGTAAATATCTGAGTATAACTTTTCATGTGACAACACTGAAGAAATGACACTTTGCTACAATGTAAAGTAGTGAGTGTACAGCTTGTATAACAGTGTAAAGTTGCTGTCCCCTCAAAATAACTCAACACACAGCCATTAATGTCTAAACCGCTGGCAACAAAAGTGAGTACACCCCTAAGTGAAAATGTCCAAATTGGGCCCAATTAGCCATTTTCCACCCCCGGTGTCATGTGACTCGTTAGTGTTATAAGGTCTCAGGTGTGAATGGGGAGCAGGTGTGTTAAATGTGGTGTCATTGCTCTCACACTCCCTCATACTGACTGGTCACTGGAAGTTCAACATGGCACCTCATGGCAAAGAACTCTCTGAGGATCTGAAAAAAAGAATTGTTGCTCTACATAAAGATGGCCTGGGCTATAAGAAGATTGCCAAGACCCTGAAACTGAGCTGCAGCATGGTGGCCAAGACCATACAGCGGTTTAACAGGACAGGTTCCACTCAAAACAGGCCTCGCCATGGTCGACCAAAGAAGTTGAGTGTACGTGCTCAGCGTCATATCCAGAGGTTGTCTTTGGGAAATAGACGTATGAGTGCTGCCAGCATTGCTACAGAGGTTGAAGGGGTGGGGGGCCCGCAAACAGTTTGCTGAAGACAAGCAGACTAAGGACATGGATTACTGGAACCATGTCCTGCGGTCTGATGAGACCAAGAAACTTATTTTGTTCAGATGGTGTCAAGCATGTGAGGAGTACAAAGGTGAGGAGTACAAAGACAAGTGTGTCTTGCCTACAGTCAAGCATGGTGGTGGGAGTGTCATGGTCTGGGGCTGCATGAGTGCTGCCGGCACTGGGGAGCTACAGTTCATTGAGGGAACCATGAATGCCAACATGTACTGTGACATACTGAAGCAGAGCATGATCCCCTCCCTTCGGAGACTGGGCCGCAGGGCAGTATTCCAACATGATAACAACCCCAAACACACCTCCAAGACGACCACTGCCTTGCTAAAGAATCTGAGGGTAAAGGTGATGGACTGGCCAAGCATGTCTCCAGACCTAAACCCTATTGAGCATCTGTGAGGCATCCTCAAACGGAAGGTGGAGGAGTGCAAGGTCTCTTATCATCCACCAGCTCCGTGATGTCGTCATGGAGGAGTGGAAGAGGACTCCAGTGGCAACCTGTGAAGCTCTGGTGAACTCCATGCCCAAGACTGTTAAGGCAGTGCTGGAAAATGATGGTGGCCACACAAAATATTGACACTTTGGGCTCAATTTGGATATTTTCAATTAGGGGTGTACTCACTTTTGTTGCCAGCGGTTTAGACATGAATGGCTGTGTGTTGTGTTATTTTGAGGGGACAGCAAATGTACACTGTTATACAAGCTGTACACTCACTACTTTACAGTGTTGCAAAGTGTCATTTCTTCAGTGTTGTCACATGAAAAGATATACTCAAATATTTACAAAAATGTGAGGGGTGTACTCACTTTTGTGAGATACTGTATATATTTGTGAATCTTCAAATAGCCACCCTTTGCCTTGATGACAGTTTTGCAAACTCTTTTTTGGTTACTACATGATTCCATATGTGCTATTTCATAGTTTTGATGTATTCACTATTATTCAACAATGTAGAAAATGGTAAATATAAAGAAAAACCCTTGAATGAGTAGGTGTGTCACGTCCTGACCAGTAAAAGGGGTTGTTTGTTATTGTAGTTTGGTCAGGGCGTGGCAGAGGGTGTTTGTTTAGTGTGTTTCGGGGATTTTGGTTTTGTTCTATGTTATTCTATTTGTATGTGTTTATCTAGTTTTTCTATTTCTATGTTGGGGTTTTGGAACGACCTCCAATTAGAGACAGCTGGTTGTCGTTGCCTCTAATTGGAGGCCATATTTAAGTGGGTTAATTTTCTCTTGTGTTTGTGGGTGGTTGTTTCCGTGTATAGTCTGAGCACCTTACAGGACTGTTTTCGTCGTTTGTTTTGTATCAGTGTTTTTTCTCTTTAATAAAAGAAGATGATTCATATACCCGCTGCATTTTGGTCTACCTACAACGACGCTTGTGACAAGGTGTTCTGAAACATTTGACCGGTAGTGTATATTTACTGTACATTTGCATTTTTACTGTATGTGTGCTTAGAGTATGCTGTTTAAAATGTATTGAGTCATGTTGAAATCTAAAACAAAAATTTTTGCATTCGTGTGACTTTCTTGTTTGAGTATACACAAACAATATACAGTATTGAACATGTCACAGTGTGATCTGGGTTGTCACCAAGTTGGATTCATTTTATTTGTTTGTGGGTCTCATTTGTATGCAGAGTTTCATTTTGAGAAGGGAGTACATGATTTTGATTGCGGCATTTCATTTTGCAAGATGTCTGTGGGGTTTAGGGAAATTGGCTAACTGTTTTGTGTACCTGAGATGTAGTATCAGCAAACGTGTGTTAGCAATTGGGAAAAACTATAATCAAAGAATAAATGTAAATGCAATTTGTACTTGTTCCTATGCAAAAGCTGTCCAATTAAATGGGATGCTTTGGGCTAAATAGCATTCCAATTAAAAACATGGGGCTACAGAACAAAATATACATTTAATAGAAAACTGTGGAGCATGCTTCTTTTCACCCCGGAATTTTGCTTGTTTGTCAAAGTGCCTGATATTCAGCCAGCAAACAACTATGGTCTTTTAGATCACCTTGTTTACTATACATTTACCTAATATATGGATCGCAAATAGCATGACAATAACTGAGATTGTGAAATAATGTCAGATATGAAACCAACCGGTAAATCGTCCCAAAGCTGGCTCTTCTTCAGTTCATAGGAGGGGTGGGTCAGGTCAAACTTTGGGACTGGGAAGCCAGGAATGGTGTTGTGTAGATGGAACCCAAAGGTCACTAGCCAGCTATTCACATCTACATCGGACAAATAAGGGCAGAGTCATAATAAATATTTAATGGCATGGTTATGTCATAAAAAAATATGGTAATGTTTTATAATATAAGTATTTTGTGTCTTAGTTATCATTATTAAGCTGGTTATACATGCATGAACAAAGCACGTATAATCATTTCAACTTTTGAATAGCACATTTGAATAGCATGTATACACTACGTGCACATTAAATATGACTAAGTAAAATAAAAGTGAATAAATATCCTACCTGCCACATATTCTCTCACTTCATGTACTTTGCTGATGGGGTTGTTGTTTCTGAACATATAGAGATTAAAAGGACCTGGCTCTTTCCCCACCCGTTTCCACGTGCTGATGTCAGGCACAGTCCACCTGCCGGGCATAATGTCATAGTCCCTCTCACCAAAATGCAACAATTTGGTCAGCGGATCATAGAGTCCCCCGTGGAACCCCAGCACCAGTTGAAAGTCTGGGTTGGAGTCAAAGTAGATCTCCCCGTACGCTGTGTACTGGACCTGCTTGATCAAGAGGCCGTTGCTGGTGAATACGGCAAGAGGGGTTCCGGTGTTGTCACAGGCGATGTAGTACTCCTCTCCGCTGCTGATCTCCTGGGCAAACAGGTGGCCCTGCAGGTCATAGTAGAGTGAGGTGATCTCCGAGCTGGAGTGATTGTAGACGTGGGTGATTCTGCTGGGGTAGCTCAGGTCTGCGTAGAAGTATTGCAGGTACTGCCCCAGGCTAGCCTTGGTGGACACCCTTCTGCCCAGGCCGTCGTAGCGGTACTGGATGATCCAGCCATTGCTCTTGCTATAGACGCGTGCCAGGAGGCCTTTAGAGTTGTACTCAAAGATCTCAGAACCTCGCTGGCGGAGGAAGCCATCCTCGTCCATGCGGTACTGTATGTCTCCCAGGCGGGTGATGCGGTCGCGGAGATCGTAGCGCAGGGGGAGCAGGCGGGCACCATTACCAGGGTTCAGTAGGTGGAGGTTGCCATTCAGGTCGTAGGTGTAGCGCCACATGACCTTGTCATTGAGGTAGACTGTCTGGAGCTGGCCATCCACGTCATACTCGTAGCCGTACTTTGTGGTGTTGGCAAACGGTCCGATCTTGATCTCCCTCTTGGTACATCGTCCCGTGTCGTCGTACTGGAAAGTGATCCAGTACATGAGGGATCGGAAGATCTCGTACTGAATCTCCTTGATCCGTCCGTGTGCGTCAAAGTGCTTTGTGTAGGTCATAACAGCCGTGGAAATGATCTGGTTGATGTCATAGTAGATGACGCCGAACTTGCCGAACTGCTCGACTTTTCCGGATATGTCGTCGAACTGGTAGAGGTCGATGGGCAGTGGGGTCTCATTGATGACACCCTGCACGCTAGTAATGCGCAGGCTGCTGTCGTAGGTGTAGTCGAAGCGGGCGTTGACCATGCCGTCCTCGCTGAAGCGGAAGATCTGCCGGTCCACCAAGGGGCCCACTTGACGATAGCGGATCGAACATATAAAGCCCTCGCTCTGCAGGTTGACCGTCTTTAGCACGCCCGCCATCTCGTCATAGGTGAAGCTGACCCGCGTGATGTCATACAGGACTTCGGCTAGCTTGTTCTGTCGCCGATACTTGTAGAGGACCTGGCGGCCCGTGCCCAAGTGCACCACTCGCTGGAGGAGGCCGTCCTCGCTGTAGTCCACAGCGACAGAGGCATTGCTGTCGGGTGGGTGAAAGAGGTTGCGGTAGTAGCCCACCGAGCGGACCGTCTGCATGGTGTAGCGTGCCACACTGGGCATGGTGACTGCAGATAGCCGATCCTGAGAGTCAAAGTCGAAGATGTACTGACGCTGGCTGTGGAGCAGGAGCACCATCGACTAGAGGAAAGATGAGGGAAGGGAGAACAAAATGATTTACAGTTCTTTAAATATTCATTTTTATATGGTCCACAAAAGCTATGTTTTATGAAAACAAATAATTATATATACACCACCAGCTCACTAAATAGCCTAAACAATTGCGTCAGAAATTCACACGTTTATTCTGGCTCCTAAAATTCTTGCAGACTTAGAGTTAATTAATATGCACTTTGGATGCTAGAAATGCTTTCAGTGGGCTGTCACCCTTCCTGTGAAAATGCCATGCCCAGTCAACCGTTGTCACACTGTGGTTCCTTGAGTTACCAAGGCTTTCAGTATGCCCCATGTTTCTCTGTTGACACGGCCTATCCCAGTCACGCGATGAGCTCAAGGAGGGCGAGGAAATCTCTGCATGGTTTTGCATGGGGAAAAGTCCTTGTAACTGAGTCCTGCAGTAAGTTATGTCACTTATTTTAAGTTCTGCGAGGAGTTAACATAATGAGCAGCTCTCATGTGTGACTGTGTGAGATTTAAAAGTTCTGCTTCAGCAAGGTGTGTGTGTGGCCTCGATTTCAATATACAATTACTTTTACCATCAAAAGTACTCCATTTTTGTTTGTCCATTGATCGACCAGTGGAGAAACCAAAGCATTTTATAGAGTTGCTTCAACCCTCACCTTGTCCAGATAGGTGTAACTCCACCTCTTCCCGTCAGCAAACACTCTGGACACGAGGCGTCCCTGACTGTCATACTCCAACCGCTCCGTGGTCGGCCCCCTCTGGAGGGCATTGATCTGCCCATTGCTGCTCAGGCTGACGTTCACGGGCAACAGCTTACTGCTGGGCACCCACAGCACAGGGTGGCCAGTGCCGTCATAGATAATCTTCAGCAGGAACTTCCTGTGGTCGTCATATATCTTCTCCGTCCTCAGCGTACGGTCGTAATCAACTGACAGAATGTTACGGCCGTTCACCTGTTAGTTGATAATATGTGTATTGGATCAAAGCCCAGACAAAACAAAAACAAACAGACAATGAAGCTTCAGTCACAGAGAGGGCACTTATAGTTCTGTCTGGACGCCTGTTAGAGGCATTTAGTGTGATTGCCGCTCTTTGGCATTCAGTGTGAGGAGATTAACAGCTCCTTCAAAGGCTTCATTCAATTCTGGCATTTGCTCAGCAAGTCTTAAATCCCACCCTCCTCCCTCCTTAAATTTAATGGGGACAAAATTGCTGTTAACTCTTTAGGATTGGCCATATGGATAGGTGACATTTAAAAATGTTCTTACAGAAGAAGAAAGGCATAATCTTAGTAACAACTGAAAGGTAACAGTTTGGCGATTATCTGAAAAATATACGACCAAAGCTGACACAAGACTGAATCCAAACATTACACTGTTGATTTTATTGTGCAAAAGAAGTCTTCAACTATAAGGTGCTTTTTGAGCACTCCTAGCTGTGCCGTTGAGGAACTAGAGCAAGTACACTTGTAGTTTTGTTTGGAACAAAACCCTGCATCCCCGCCATCACACAATTACTGTTGCTGTTTTCGCAATCTAAAAAGGGTCCATAATAAATCGCAATCTAGGTCAGTTGGGCATCATTTGAGTTATAAAATATGATATTGAAGTGTTAAGCTTGCAATTCAGGGAAACAGATCATAATTTTGGTGAGCATTGAAAGGAGTGCCTTCAGGCACGTGTAACGCTGCAAATTTTCTTCACAATAGACAAACAGCCTCATTCTGTTCAGAATAACCTAGGGTAATGACGACATGTCATCCCGTAACTGTACAACAAACATAGTGATCATGAACGTCAACGCTGTTTATGACATGAGCTTTATGATATGGAAATGTTGAGTGCACATTTGGACAGGTGTTTAGCTTGAATGTATGGCATCAAAGCGGTACTTATTATAATCCTTAAAAAGTCTCATGTTTCAAAATATGTAGAGTCCTCTTAATTTACAGCACTTCCCTCACTCAGACAACAAAACATTAGCAAAAGTTGCCCAAATTAGTGGAAGGGATGGGGGCAACTTCTTGTCACGCGTGCTGCTCAGGTTCAGAGGGGCTGTCAGTCAAAACCCATACAGCGCTCTGAAGCACAGAGTCAGAGCTCTGATGTCATGTATATAGCATGTTACTGTACAGCCATTGCGGTTCCAATTTAGGAATTTATCAGTGACCAAATCTTGATGCAACCCGGGAGTCAAGTGTCACAGTATGTCTCGCTAATAAGTGAAACTGTCTGAATAAAACAGTGAAACTCACCCTTAGCTTGCGCCCAAAAACAATGACTTTGCCCCTGGCCTGCTCCTTGCGGAAGCGCCACTCAACCAGATTCTGCCCACTCTCCCCTGGCAAACTCATGTTGCGCCGTGCCACTGTGGGGTTGGCAGTGCCTGCCAGGATGTGGGGCTCAGTCTGGTAGTGGGTGTCCATTCCGTTGGCATAGGTGATTCTCAGAGAGTTATCATAGCCCACCTGATAACTGCTTCTACATTGATCTGAAAATATAAAAACACAGGGTCATAATTGATAACATTGAACAAAGTATTGTGATTATAAATTATTTTTGTGAATACTCAGGGAAATCTTGCCTATGGTATGTCAGATAACAATAACACTACCTTCCAATAGAAAAACAGATACACATTAGAAAAGGACTATAGAACTACAATAAATGGAACAATTCACTAAATAGCTTATAACACAATACAAAAAGTTACGATACAAGGTTTCTGCTCACCCCACACACTGAAGGAGTAATAATTTACACTGTCTTCTGTAAACCCGCTCACCCATAATGATACATGACTTAAGCTTACTCAACATTGCTCTGAGACCCCAGCAACAATGACAAAAAAAGACCTTCAAAAAGGCAGCCTGAACTGTTGGTGTATCAGCAAGACTGAGAGGAGGAGATGTGTGGCTTAAGGCGTCAGCATGCTTCAGTTCGGCTGGCAGCTAGTCGAAGTCGGCTAGGCGAACCAAACGAGTGTGCTTGCATACTCCCTTGAAAGACCTTTGCTTGAAAAATTAGCAAAAAGCGGCAAGAGTACCATTTGTCCATTTTGAGACACCGTAGCCAGTATACACTTCCTCAAAATAGTCAGAATGAATCAAATCAAATCACATTTTATTGGTCACATAAACATATTTAGCAGATGATATTGCGGGTGTAGCGAAATGCTGATGTTCCTAGCTCCAACAGTGCAGTAGTATCTAACAATTCACAACAATACACAAATCTAAAAGCAAAATAATGTAATTAAGAAATATATAAATATTAGGACAGGCAACGTTGGAGTGGCATTGACTAAATACAGTGGAATAGAATACTGTATATAAACTCAGAGAAAAAAAAAGTCCTGCCACTGTCAACGTTTATTTTCAGCAAACTTAACATGAGACATAAACTGAACAAGTTCCACAGACATGTGACTAACAGAAATTGAATAATGTGTCCCTGAAAAAAAAGGGGGGGGGTCAAAATCAAAGCAACAGTCAGTATCTGGTGTGGCCACCAGCTGCATTAAGTACTGCAGTGCATCTCCTCCTCATGGACTGCACCAGATTTGCCAGTTCTTGCTGTGAGATGTTACCCACTCTTCCACCAAGGCACCTGCAAGTTCCTGGACATTTCTGGGGGGAATGGCCCTAGCCCTCACCCTCCGATCCAACAGGTCCCAGACGTGCTCTATGTGATAGAGATAAGGGCTCATCGTGGTCCGGGCTCTTCGCTCTTCACTGACATTCCTGTCTTGCAGGAAATCACGCACAGAACGAGCAGTATGGCTGATGGCATTGTCATGCTGGAGGGTCATGTCAGGATGAGCCTGCAGGAAGGGTACCACATGAGGAAGGAGGATGTCTTCCCTGTAATGCACAGCGTTGAGATTGCCTGCAATGACAACAAGCTCAGTCCGATGATGCTGTGACACACCGCCCCAGACCATGACGGACCCTCCACCTCCAAATTGATCCCGCTCCAGAGTACAGGCCTCGGTGTAACGCTCAGTCCTTCGACGATAAACGCGAATCCCACCATCACCCCTGGTGAGACAAAACCGTGACTCGTCAGTGAAGAGCACTTTTTGCCAGTCCTGTCTGGTCCAGTGACAGTGGGTTTGTGCCCATAGGCAACGTTGTTGCCGGTGATGTCTGGTGAGGACCTGCCTTACAACAGGCCTACAAGCCCTCAGTCCAGCCACTCTTAGCCTATTGCGGACAGTCTGAGCACTGATGGAGGGATTGTGCGTTCCTGGTGTAACTCAGGCAGTTGTTGTTGCCATCCTGTACCTGTCCCGCAGGTGTGATGTAGGGATGTACTGATCCTGTGCAGGTGTTACACGTGGTCTGCCACTGCGAGGACGATCAGCTGTCCATCCTGTCTCCCTGTAGCGCTGTCTTAGGTGTCTCACAGTACGGACATTGCAATTTATGGCCCTGGCCACATCTGCAGTCCTCAAGCCTCCTTGCAGCATGCCTAAGGCACATTCATGCAGATGAGCAGGGACCCTGGCCATCTTTCTTTTGGTGTTTTTCAGAGTCAGCAGAAGGCCTCTTTAGTGTCCTAAGTTTTCATAACTGTGACCTTAATTGCCTACCGTCTGTAAGCTGTTAGTGTCTTAATGACCTTTCCACACGTGCATGTTCATTAATTGTTTATGGTTCATTGAACAAGAATGGGAGACAGTGTTTAAACCCTGTACAATGAAGATCTGTGAAGTTATTTGGATTTTTATGAATTATCTTTGAAAGATAGGGTCCTGAAAAAGATGAGTAAAGCAGTATGTAAACATTATTAAAGTGACTAATGTTCCATTATTGAAGTGGACATTGATTCCATGTCTATGTATACAGATAGGGCAGCAGCCTGCAGGGTTGAGGTGCCAGGTGGTAGCCGGGTGGTAGCCTGCTAGTAATGCCTATTTAACAGCCTGATGGCATTGAAATAGAAGCTGTTTTTCAGTTTCTCGGTCCCAGGTTTGATGCACCTGTACTGACCTCGCCTTCTGGAAGGTAGTGGGGTGAACAGGCCGCGGCTCGGGTGGTTGATGTCCTTCCTGTGACATCGGGTGCTGTAGGTGTCATGGAGGGCAGGTAGTTTGCCACCGGTGATGTTGGGCAGACCGCACCACCCTCTGGAGAGCCCCACGGTTGCGGTGGTGCAGTTGCCGTACCAGGCGGTGATACAGCCCGACAACATACTCTCCATTGTGCATCTGTAACTGTTTCTGAGGGCCTTAGGGGCCAAGCCAAATTTCTTCCGCCTTCTGAGGTTGAAGAGGCACTGTTGAGCTTTCTTCACCACACTGTCTGTGTGGGTGGACCATTTCCGATTGTCAGTGATGTGTACACCGAGGAACTTGAAGCTTTCCACTTTCTCCAATGCAGTCCCGTCGAGCTCTTTCATTTTGTTGATGTTGAGGGAGAGGTTATTTTCCTGGCACCACTCCGCCAGGGCCCTCACCTCCTCCATGTAGGCTGTCTCATCATTGTTGGTAATCAGACCTACTACTGCTGCGTCGTCTGCAAACTTGATGATTGAGTTGGAGGCGTGCGTGGCCACGCAGTCATGGGTGAACAGGGAGTACAGGAGGGGGCTGAGCACGCACCCTTGTGGGGCCCCTGTGTTGAGGATCAGCGAAGTGGAGGTGTTGTTTCCTACCATCAGGAAGTCCAGGACCCAGTTGCACAGGGCGGGGTTCAGATGCAGGGCCCCGAGCTTAATGATGAGCTTGGAGGATACTATGGTGTTGAAGGCTGAGCTATAGTCAATGAAAAGCATTCTGATGTACAGTTGAAGTCGGAAGTTTTCATACACCACAGCCAAATACATTTAAACTCAGTTTTTCACAATTCCTGACATTTAATCCTAGTAAAAATCCCCTGTCTTAGGTCAGTTAGGATCACCACTTTATTTTAAGAATGTGAAATGTCAGAATAATACTTTTCTATAGGATTGAGGTCAGGGCTTTGTGATAGCCACTCCAATACCTTGACTTTGTTGTCCTTAAGCCATTTTGCCACAACTCTGGAAGTATTCTTGGGGTCATTGTCCATTTGGGAGACCCATTTGCGACCAAGCTTTAACTTCCTGACTGATGTCTTGAGATGTTGCTTCAATATATCCACATAATCTTCCCTCCTCATGATGCCATCTATTTTGTGAAGTGCACCAGTCCCTCCTGCAGCAAAGCACCCCCACAACATGATGCTGCCACCCCCATGCTTCACGGTTGGGATGGTGTTCTTCGGCTTGCATGCCTCCCCCTTTTTCCTACAAACATAAGGATGGTCATTATGACCAAACAGTTCTATTTTTGTTTCATCAGACTAGACAACATTTCTCCAAAAAGTACGATCTTTGTCCCCATGTGCAGTTGCAAACCGTAGTTTGGCTTTTTTTATGGCGGTTTTGGAGCAGTGGTTTCTTCCTGGCTGAGCGGCCTTTCAGGTTATGTCGATATAGGACTCGATATAGGTTATGTGGATATAGATACCTGTTTCCTCCAGCATCTTCACAAGGTCCTTTGCTGTTGTTCTGGGATTGATTTGCACTTCTCTAGGAGACAGAACGCGTCTCCTCCCTGAGCTGTATGACGGCTGCGTGGTCCCATGGCGTTATACTTGTGTACTATTTTTTGTACAGATGAACGTGGTACCATCAGGGGTTTGGAAATTGCTCCCAAGGATGAACCAGACTTTATTTTCTGAGGTCTTGGCTGATTTCTTTTGATTTTCCCATGATGCCAAGCAAAGAGGCACTGAGTTTGAAGGTAGGCCTTGAAATACAAACACAGGCACACCTCCAATTGACTCAAATGATGTAAACTGGCCTATCAGAAGCTTCTAAAGCCCTGACATACATTTCTGGAATTTTCCAAGCTGTTTAAAGGCACAGTCAACTTAGTGTATGTAATATTCTGACTCACTGGAATTGTGATACAGTGAATTATAAGTGAAATAATCTGTAAACAATTTTTGGAAAAATTACTTGTTTCATGCACAAAGTAGATGTCCTAACCGACTTGACAAAACTTTAGTTTGTTAAGAAGAAATTTGTGGAGTTGTTGAAAAAACAGTTTTAATGACTCCAATCTAAGCGTATGTAAACAGCCAACTTCAACTGTATGTATTCCTGCTTTCCAGATGGGATCTAATCTAACTCAAGAAATATAGCATTACTTTTGACGTTTTTGTAGAAGAAATCTTAGTTGAGGAATTTTACATCTAACTAATGTTTGGTGCAGTATTTGTCAATGAAAAAATTAGCTAAAAAATTAGCTAAAAAATGAGTAATCTCTTGTTGAACGACAACAAATACTTTATTGAAGAATCCCTACTGTTGACCAATCACCGTCAGTGGGGTGTAGACTTCGGCTTGCCTCCAGAAAAATGTTGTGTGCCTGAACAGCTGAAAAACCCTCACTGTAGTCCAAAACGAACAAAAACTTCACAAAATGTTGTCATAAGATGGAGGCTATTCAGAGGAGGAATGGGAAGACCATCCTGTCCTCCTCTGGGTACATTGACTTAAATACAAAACTTAGGAGGCTCATGGTTCTCACCCCCTTCCATAGACTAACACAGTAATCATGACAACTTGAGCTCTTGCAGCATGAACTGACATGTTGTCCACCCAATCCAAAAAATCAGAGAACGAATCTAGTAAATTAAACTAACTCACTTTTGTACATCGCGCTGGTCCGTACAATTGGCCTTATTTTAGTGCCCAAAAAACGTAATACTTCCAGATCAACTGTAATATCAATACCATTGTAAAGCACAATTTCTCCCCTTTCCAACAAAATCAATGACGAGACCTTCATGATACCCATGTCTGCATTATTCAAGAAGGCAAAGAGCTTCGTCGGGTCTTTTGAAAAATGGCAAGGAGGGAAGTGAAACCTATTGCGTGATAGTGAGAAGGAGAGATGTCGTGTGGGGAAATTGCTTTTTTTCACTCGATCTGTCAAACTTATCACCTTATCGCCTCTAAAATGTAAATAAAACACTATAAAGAGTTTATATAATGTGTCATTACATACCTATTTGAAGGCTCGTGTCGAATTTGAATCGGGTTTTTAGGGCGGTGCTAAAGTGATCTTCAGAAGTAAACAGCGGCTTTTGAGTCATTGATAGCTGGCAGTGATGACGCAAAAAATGACTTGGTATCCCCCCTTACCCCATCCCTGTCCCTTTCTTGTTTATAAATGGTGAGAGAAGTGCTACACCTGGTGGAGAGAGGCTGTAAGACAGAATTAGTTGCTTTATGCGTGTTGCTGTCAACACAGTCCCTACAGTCCCATTAGTTTTCTTTGCAGCCTCGTTTGAATGTCGCGGTTGCGCAAATTTGTACGGAATGGGGTTAGCGTACGTTACTGAAAGCATAAGTTACAGCTAGCTAGCACTGCAGTGCATAAAATGTGGTGAGTAGCTGACTGAAAGAGAGAGAGTAAGACAATAGCTGAACAGTTTTGAACAAATTATTTTCTTAAAAAATTAAGGAGCAGCAAATGAGAGAGAGCTAGCTATATTTCATTGTATTTTTTTCCACTTACTTAGCTAGCAAAAGCTGCTAGATAGTTTAAGGGAAAACGTGAGAGGAGGAGAGCGCGTAGATGCAACAATGAGTTATACAACGAGCAAAGTAATCATGATGTTTTTATGTGGCTGCTATGAAAGTGAACTGTGTTTGCGGATGATCAGGGGTGTATTCATTCTGCCAATTCTACTGATAAACATTTCTTAACTGGAAGCAAACGGAACGAAACGGTGATTAACATACCTGAATTTGTCCAATAGAAACTCTGGTCTGCAACTGTCTGGACTAATGATTACACCCTAGATAAGGCAAAAGTGTGCAAGGCAGTATTGAATGTGTCACTGTCTGTCATCTTGGTTACTTAAGTTTTTCTCTCGACCTGTGCACCTACGTTGTAAACTTTTAATCGTAGGCTAGATTGTTGCAATCTCATGGTGGGTATAGGGACAATTAGAGTATCATGTATTAGCCTAAACCTACCGATGTTACATTGAGCTGGGTGAATAGAATATGAATGACAGTCATCCAATATGCTGTAATACAATTAATACCATGCTCATAAAAACAACATTGTCCTCCCTAATCTTAAATGGCATCGACCGCCACTGATATGCACAAACTCTACCAAACTGTTTTGGCTGGGAAGAATGGGGACGCCATTACCCTGAGCCAGTGTATAGAAGGCACGGATGGTGGAGGTATTGGTGGTAATACTAATTTCCTCTTCAGTCAAGGAGCTCTCAATGTCCACGGTCAAGGCCCTGTCGATTTCGGTGTACAGGTTTTTCACTGTTCCCGTGGGGAATGTCACGTTCATTATCCTGCCTTCGCTGTCATACCTGAAAGATAGAGGGAGAAGTTTATGTAAAGGTGATCATTGTGATTCATGAATTCTTGCATCGAAGCATGGTGTCATTTTGTCGAGAGTATCTAGGCAACAACATCACACACAGTCACCACACGGTCTCTTTTCACATAACTTGGTAGAATAACCTTTAAAAGGATCAAAATATGACACTGTAGGCAAACTTCAGAGTGTGTGTCATTGTGAAGGAAGTCACTGACTGCCACCAAATTAAAACATGAATATGCATTCATTGTAAGTGCAAAGCAGCAACTGATTAGCTTACCTTATGATCAAGTAGTTATCTAGTCAGGCTCTCATCACCCTAAAAAGTGAAGGTCTACTCTGCCAATGGAGAAATCAGTCCCTCCTACTTCTGTATACTCACTCGTAGAATGTGGTCCAGCCAATTTCAGAGGTCTTGGTAGCCAGCAGGCCAGTGTTACCATGGTAGGTGAGTAGCACCAGTTCCTGGCCCTGAGCCGTCAAGGTCTTTAGCCCACCGTTGGTTCCCATGATCAGCCAGATGACCTGGTTGTCCGGGGCGACTATGCGCACGGGCATGCGGTTGGGGTCTCGGCGGATCCTCAGGGTGTTCCCGTTGCTATCAGTCACAGCGGTAACGTCGTTCTCGATGCTGTAGCTGAAAGTGTACTTAAAGTCACCCGTCAGGAGGCTGGAGGTGTGTTGGTGGGTACCATTGGCGTCAAAGACATACACTTCCTGGGCATCAGGCGACGCCACCTCAAAGGTGTTGGTGTTAGAGGTCAACACTGGCCCGTTCCTACTGACAGCCCGGATACGGATGTTGCCCAGGTCTGCCACGTACAGGGTGCCATCAGGCGCCACAACCAGAGAGGATGGGACGTTGAGACGAGCGTCTTTAGCGTAGCCCTCGCCGGTCTGGTAACAGTCGCAGTTGACGTCGTTCTTACAATCACAGTCAGAGGGCGACCCTGCCAGATGGGTTATTTCACCGTCGACGGATATCGTTCGGATTCGGCTAAGCTTCCGTTCGTCAGTTTCGGCGACGTAGATGGCACCGTAGTAGGATATGGCGATGGCAACGGCGGACTCCAGGGGCGTCAGCGCTGCCCTTTGACCTCTGGCTGCCCCGCGGTCCATCCCGGCCAACGGGCAGTGGATGGGCCGGCCCGCTGCAATGCTGACCTGGCCGTTCTCAGTGATTCGTAGGACCACATTGTTGTCCAGGATGTACAGGGAGTTATCCATGGGGCTGACCGCTAGGTCAGTGGGCCACTCCAGGAGCACCTGCAGATAGGAACATTGTTATAGGCACCACAGAGATGTGGCATTAAGACATTACTTTCTCTCAGATATGTGGTATTGAGATATCCCTGTCTACAGAAATTACATTGTATGATCATGTCGGTGTACACATCATCAATGTGACATTGTCAACATTGTCCCGTCTCCTAAATATTTCAGGGTGACATCAGTATTGTCAAAAACTGTGGAAAAACACATACTTAATCATCCTTTCCAGACAGTGATTAATAACAAGGCATTTTGCCCTCAAGGCTGCACACAACTCATTACTGTCTGTCTCAGTGCCATTCATTAAGCCTGCCAGTCTGCCTTCTTATGGGACAATATGCCTCAGGTTACTATAGTATAGCCAAAAAGATATCGGTGTTGCGTTGTAACATCGAACTATCTTAATTAACTTGAGACATGTTTAATTCTTGTCTGCCTGGTGGTTTCAAGCCTCCCTTAGTGTACTGATAGCAGACATGGAACTATTCTCTGGTATGTCCCCTTGGAGTAAAGGGCAGAGGTAAGGGACCCCAATCCAAGATGAGTTTGACTCTCCACACCAATCCACTCCTGAAACGTCCCCTCCGGAGACCCTAAATATATGGTGTGTAATGGAGGCCCGCCATTCCATTTTAATATGATAAAAGCTTTTCTTCGTTTTTCTTTTCTTCATTATTCATTTGCATCACATCAGAGGTCATATGTAATGGAAGGGGATAGCGTGGAGATGGATATAAATGTTTAAGAGGAGAGCCAAAGTTATATTGAGTAAGTGTTTTGCCCTCATAAGGCGGTAACGTTGTCTTTTGACAAGACACTATGTTCATGCTGTTAAGGGCAGATTTTTAGAGAAAAAAAAAAGAATTCAGCTGCTGACTACACAAACTTCCATCACACCTGATTCAACTAATCAAGAGCTTGGTGATTATTTGACTGTATGGATCGGATGTGCTAGTGTGCTGAAACATAAATATGCAGTCCTGTGGGTCCCTGAGGAACAGACGGGGACACACTGCTCTAGATACCCAACAATAAGCCTCGACAACTTGTAAGTTCATAGGGGTCTTTTAAACAAAAATATAATGCCACCTAATGACTTTCCTTCCACTGAAATAACCATATCCAAAAGCATATTATTTAACTATGTAAGTATTTTCATTATCAGTTTTTGTGAGTGTTGCAGGGAAAAATGCTTGATTTTGCTGCGACAATTCTAACATTATGTATGGCAATACGCAATCATTTTGTCCAAATTGCCATGAAAATGCGCTGATGTGGGAAAAGGTTTGTCGACATGTGGCTTGATTGAACCATTTTATGAGGTAAAAGTGCAGTGATTGGTTAAAATTGCGAGCTCTCTTTTTGTAGTGCAGTTATCAGACACTTTTATACACTAATACTGCAGAGATAACTGTTGTATGCAGTAGTAGTACAATGATTGGTCAAATTTGCGAGCCCTCAAATAATATGCAGGGAATTGTTGATTTTGCTAAACAAATTGCGATCGCAGAATACTGGAAGGACTGCATTATGTAGCACTCAAAAGACTGAGTGACTCATAGATTGGCAAGAAGAATACCACAGGGTGGCGCTGTGAGGTTAGCCCTATGGGGCCTGACTTGAGGACAGAACAGGCTTGAGGGAGGCATGACTGGTACTCTGACAGCCACCTGATTGATTTCCATGCTGATGTCACAGGTAAGGGGGCGTGCCGACGTGAGGTCGTTGGAGCCCAGGAGGGTGGACATGATGCCGTTTTGGTCAACTTTCCGGATCGTGGTGCCGTCCACAAAGTATATCAGTCCATTCTTGTCCACAGCAATACCTGTCGAGAGAAAAGGGGGAAGGGGGGAATGAAATAAATGCATAAGTGATAACAGATAGATAGACGTGTCAGACATGGGAGATGTTCGGTTTTCTCTGCTTGCATGACTCTGTGGAACGAACACAACAGATACATGTGTCGAGTTTGGCTTCCCATTATTCAGGTCACTGCAAAAAGCACATCCTTCAATAATTAAACCACCTGCTTTCCTGCTATTGAATAATTTCTCAGGGTAAAGTAGGAAAGGCTGTGTCCCTACTGTATGTGCGCCGGGCGCACGTGTCTCGCCATATCCCACCTCCAATAACAGAACTCAGAGGTGAAGTGTCAATGAGTGTTTCTTCTTCACCTCAAATTGCAGCTCGGACACCCAGCAATCATCAACCATCTTCACTCTATCTGTGAAATGGGTAGGCGGGGGGAAATGACGAATTTGGTCAATTTTAGACGAAACGGGTGAGCGACAGGCAGTTGCCATGGTTACGACGGCAGGCAAAATTGCACGACTGATTGATTGTCGGCTGAGGGTTTTAGCGCAAAGAGAGAGTACTTGCCATAGACATTTGTCCCACATAGGGAAAATACATTAGCAGCCGTGGCGCACTCCACATCTTTTCATGTCACTGTGCGCTCCTAATAGAGACCAGAGCCTACAGGATTTCAATTAAACCTCACATAGATTTCCATTTCTTTTTTCAATCAGCGCTATAAATGCTGGTGTAAACACACACTGTGGGCGGTTTTTAAACTCAAAATAGTGATTAAAGTTCATCACAAGAGGTGAGAAATTGGTATATATTCTGCATATGGTATATATTCTGACACATTTAATAGCTTCTAAATAAAGCTGTAAAAAAAATGGAATCAAGTGGTTAGAGGGGAGTCATTTGGTTTGACCTTTGGCTAGATCTGCCCAAAGCTTGCCTGGGTCCTGAAACATTAAAGAGCCGAGAGAGCATTCTGGGAGAGCCAGCTATTTGACACTCTGGGGAAAATTCAGACAGATGAAGAGTGCCACATTTGAGCATATTTCAGCAAACGTCTCGGGAAGAAAACTCCAGCCATCTGCTGTCTCTTTCCCCTAGCCTCTACCTCCTACATCTCCATAGTTAGATTCACTCCATCCCAGCTTCCTTTCATTCAAACCCACTATTTTAAATGCAGTTTAAGCAGGGACATTGGGGGGGGAGGGGCTTTCAAGGCTGGCACACACCAGACAAACTAATAATCCATGACTTCTTAACTTGAGAATATTCAGACGGTGGTGAGTTTTTAGACACAATATGGCTGCCATACTACGCCTAGGTTGGTGCTACAGTACACATGTACAGTGAATGATGCCAGTTACCCTTATATAAGCATTTTCTGACCTGGTGAAAAGTGCTACCTAAATAGAATATATTAACACATTACTTCTAAAACATTTGTGCTGCGAACCACCAATCTTTTGAAAGCCTTGCAGGATTTCATTTCAGCCCTGCAGTAACACATCCAATTCAGCTAATTACTGTATGTTCTAATGAAATGTGTTACTTCAGGGCTGGACCAAAAGCCTGCAGCCCTGCACACCCAATAGTGCTCCAGTATGTTGGCTTGGCCCCTACCTTTTGGCCCAGTGAGCAGGGCCTCCGTGGCCTTGGCCCCATCCCCACAGTGGGTCTCGTCAAATGGCAGACAGTGCTCCCCGGTCCCTGCCACCACCTCTGCGTTACTCTGCAGTTCCTTGATCCCCGTCAGGACCTTGGGCCGGTAGATCCTCCGTGAGTAGGTGTCTGACACATAAAGCTGCCCAGTCACCGGGTCAGTGGCCAGGTAATAGCGGTGAGCAGGGTTGTTACTATGATCGAGGGAAAATGTGGTTACTGCGACTGCCGCGATGAACAATCAGAAAATAATCTAGTTTTCCTTTTTTTTTTAACGAATTTGAACAATCCCAAGAGAACCTAGTTTGAAGGTATTTTTCCATAATAACATAGTAAGAAAATAAATGTGACATTCAGAATGATAATGACCACAGAAAAGACTATGTGTATGTAGTTCTGGTTTTTGTGAATGCCCGTTGAGGCTTGTGTTGTGTAAGGCTTTTTGCATAACAGACGGGTGGGGAATAGCCCGAGACCAGGAGTCCAAGTGAATATAACAGAATTTAACAGGAAACGACTGGAGCAGATTTGTGTATGACAATTTGAAGGGTGCCAGATCATTTCAATCGTTATCACTACCCTGTGAGGGGAAGCCAATGGAAATAATAGAATGATGTGCTTATGTTAATGTCAGTCATCAACTGACGGCATTTCATTGGGTTGTGCTTATTGACGTTCATTTTAAAATGCCTCAAAATGTGGCGGGCTCCTTAAGGAGTTAGCAGAGACATCTTCAAGGCTGGCTTCCATTATGAAAAAAATAATCTGATGCAAAGACAGAATTAATAATCTTCTATGTAGGGTGCTGGATATCAGCAATATACAGCAAGTATAGTAGTATTGACTTTGAATTAAAAAAAAATTGTCAAAGGCAATTACATTCACATTGTTCTACGCTAGTTAACATTAATCCTCTTACATGACTAAATGACACAGACATATCACTGAATTTAAATTGCCAACTCTTTCCAACTAAAGAAGAGATAACATGTGTGCTTGGAGGCCAATAATATACCAAAATATAAGCTGGTGAATAACACTTTTTTACTGTCTGGAAATAAAGATAGCCCAGTGAGTGTTCTCATGTTTAATGGTACATTAGTCCATAATGTAAGCCTTTGACACTTATGAATGTGAATAATGTGTGTTTAAAATAAATGTGAGAATGCAATAAACAGTGAAAAAAGTCAATGTTACATTACAAAGTGGGATTATAAAAACGGACACCTTTATGAGCCAAACCACATGATCAAATAATGCCTTAGAGGCTTATCAATTTGCCATAAAGAGGTTAATAAAAATATACAATATACATCAAGACAGTGAGAGAAACTGCTACATAACACACCTACCTGTGTCTAAAATCTTTATTTCTTAGGGTGGGATTAAAGGAAGGAAGCAGAAAGAGAAAGATGCAGAGAGAGTGTAAAAGTGTGTGACTTAAAAGTCTAAGAAAAACACCATAAAAAAGAAGCAGACGAAGATTTGTTGAGCAGAAAGGAGGCAAAAAAGGAGAAGAGTGACTATGGCTTGGTTAAACCCTGCACCCATAACTAACAGAGGGGAGAATATAAAAACTCCCCCACCAGGCAATCCATTGGGCCATTACACCACTGCTTTGTTCTCCATTTAACCACTGAGTATCGGAATATTGATCCCACCACTCATTATACAGCCCCATATCAAAATAAGGACTTTATATCCAAACCCCAAGCCATTGCATGCCAGCTTGAGAAGCCAGGTTGGGACTTGCTTTTACTCTCACGGATATACATACACTTCATGTCCACACAAAAGGATGTGGACACCCTTTCAAATTAGTGGATTTGGCTACTTCACTGACTTCACTAATGCTCTTGTGGCTGAATGGAAGCAAGTCCCTTCAGCAATGTTCCAACATCTAGTGGAAAGCCTTCCCAGAAGAGTGGAGGCTGTTATAGCAGCAAAGGGGGTGACCAACTCCATATTAATGCCCATGATGTTGGAATCAGATGTAGTGTATATATGCATTATACATTTATTATAACGAGCAATCCAACCATGTGGGCTTAACTTTCCGCATGCAACCTATAAGAGAATGAATCAAAACATTACAAACAGGTGGTTGTGGGTGTTGTATGTGATTTATGGGGATGTCTTCTGAACTGAAGACTTCACTGGTTTTTGCAATGTGAGGGCCAGGGGCATGCAATTGATTTGAAAGATTTAATATGCTTTGTATTGAGTAGCCCTGGCTGTAAAATGGTGGTTTCTGAGTCTGCCAATTGGCCGAAGTAAGCTTATTGAGTGAAACCAACTTGACAAGACGGCCTATATCGTCTCGATTATATGGTGTTTTTCTCTAATTGTGATGAAGGATATAGAAAATATTCCACATTAAATAGTGAATCTCACCGTTCTTCCGTTCAATCATATTGGATACTGTGCAAGTAGGCCAACAGTTGTCTGACCACCCTGTGCATTGTTAAGACCGTCTCGGATAACCACTGATTCACAGTTCAAAGACCACTACACGTCAGACGTCCACCCCCTTCAAGTTTATGTAACAGAATGCATTTTGTTCTGCCACCAGTGGGGCGTGAACTCACAACAACACATACCACTCAAAGCCAACCGTCTTAGCCAACAGAGCAAAAGACTAGTCAGTCACTCTGCAAGCAACAGTTTGCTTTGTATGTACTCCAGCCAACATGCTATGGGCAGTGGTGGAAAAAGTACCCAAATGTCATATTTGAGTAAAAGTAAAGATACCTTAATAGAAAATGACTAAAGTAAAAGTGAAAGACACCCAGCAAAATACTACTTGAGTAAAAGTTTAAGGTTTTATATACACTTAAGCATCAAAAGTATAAATCATTTCAAATTCCTTATATTAAGCAAACCAGACGGCACAAAAAAAAAACATTTTGGGGGGGATAGCCAGGGGCACACTTCAACATTCAGACATCAGTAACAAACAAAGCATTTGTCTTTAGTGAGTCCGCCAAAAAAATGACTTAAGTAGTACTTTAAAGTAATTTTATTTAAGTACTTTACAACTCTTAAGTACTTGGCTACGGGCAAATTTTACATCCATGCAAACCACTTTGTCCTAAACACCCACCAAAGAACCAGACTTTAATTTGAGGGTCAAAAGGTCTGAACCAAAGATCATGCACCTCCATTTCAGATCCATGCAAAGCCTCAATATCTGCCAATTGAGCTAAAGGGATAAAAGGTCAGAACCAAACGACCATGCACCGCCATTACAGTTCCATGCAGAACCTGAACTGACCTGAGCTCCATAACGCTGGTGACGTTGCCCGACGGGTAGACGCGCCGGATGTAGTTGAAATCGCCCACGTAGAGGCTGCCATCGATGCCCCACGCCAGGGCAAGGGGCGCCAACAGCTTGTTGCCCAGGGCCTGGCCGTTGCAGCTGGGGCACGAGATGCTACGGCGCCGACCGTTCCCCATTACTGTAGAGATGACGGGCGGCTGCAGCGAGATGAACTGGTTCTCACCGCTGCCTTTGTAGAGGATACCTGAGAAAACAGAGGGTAAACATATTGAGAGGAGCTTCTATGTAATCGATGATTGATGAGAATGAGGACTTTGAACTGTGCTAAAATCAATAATTTTCTCTAAGATTTGTTAAATGCTGTTCAAAACAACCATTTCCCTGGGAAACACCTCTAAATTGAGATTTGATTAGTTGGGTAAATAATAAATAGTGTAAACCAAATGGCTGAATAATCCTGAGGAATTGTGAACAAACCCGCTGAATTGCCTTGGTACATAGTACCTCATTCATTAGTCATTGCAGAGTGCCTACCTATGTTCATACTGTATTTCAATGTCTCATGAATCTTGACATTTTTGTGAGGAACCTGTTTAGTGGGATTCTGAAACTCATCAATTAATAGTAACCTCTTTACAGAACATGTTCTTTCAATCTCGCCAAGACCCTGTTTCCTTTTCTCCCAGTAAGTCACAGTGAGGAAGGAATCATGAACTCAGCACACAATGTACAGGTAACTGACAAAATAAAGGCAACACACCAAAATAAAGTGTCTTAATAGGGCATTCGGCCATCATGAGCCAGAACCACATTACTGCATCTTGGCATAGATTCTACAAGTGTCTGGAACTCTGGTGTTGCATCCCTCCGATAGTCTTCCATGAGAAATTCCATCATTTACTGTTTTGTGGTGGTGGAAAACCCTCTTAGGAGCCTCTCCAGAATCTCCCATAAGTGTTCAATTGGGTTGAGATCTGGGGACTGACACGGCCATGGCATATGGTTTACATCGTTTTCATGCTCATCAAACCATTCAGTGACCACTCGTGCCCTGTGGATGGGGGCATTGTCATCCAATGGGGGCACAGCATTGGTAACCAAAATGATGGCAAAAATAATGGTGTGCTCAACATTTTAATACATGACACTAGGCATGATGGGATGTTAATTGCTCAATTAACTCAGGAACCACACCTGTGTGGAAGGACCTGCTTTCAATATATGGTGTATCCCTCATTTACTCAAGTGTTTCCATTATTTTGTCAGTTACCAGTACCTTTCAAAAGTATCGAAACATCAATTAAACTGAGGAGTGACCAAATTCCGTGAGTCATAACATTAAAACATTTGAGCGAGGGGCAAATATTATTTATTTAAAAAAAATTAGGGGAAGGGATTTGGTGGAGTAGACTTTAAAATTATAAAACATTTTTAAACATCAAAGGGGTGAATTGCATGCTGGGAGCGCTTCATTATTCACACCCCAGCAACACGTTTAAATTCCGACACTCCCTCTGTCCTCATTACCGGATTGATGGTGGCGCTGAACGCCTGGTATAGCACCCACTGTTTCCTCGACATTACCCCCGCATGTGTCACTGCACATCTCGATGTATGTGAAATCGAGTGTCGCCTCGCCGCCGTTTGTCCCTCTCTGATTAGTTCCTTTCATTGATTAATTGATTTAAGGGGAACTCAAATGAAGATGATCTGGGGAGACCGCTGGCAGGACAATCCCACCGATCCATCTCATTCTAACGGAGAGCATTACAAATGCATGGCTAACAAAGATGAATGGGTCCAGGGGACGGCTTGTGCGTGACGCCATCAAACGCACAACCTTGGAGCTTTAATTGCACTTCAATCCATCTGTCTGCTCGCTACGGAGACATGCTATGTGAGTGATCGGAGGCTGAACGAGGGCTGACTCGACAGCAAGCATCCCTGATGGCCTTATTATAAAGCAATAACCAAGTAATTCTGTAATAACAAGCACAAGATGTCAAACATTATCTTCACTCTATCACAATGTTGAATTTAACCTAATTAACAATAGAATTACAGTTTTTACATACCCAATATACAGTTGAGTATAAGAAGCTCAACGCATTACACCTTATTAGAAAGTTAGGTCAGGTCTTTTAAAAAAATCCCATTTTGATGATTCATTTTGGCAACCTTCCCCCAGTCCCCTACATTTACATTTCAATCACAGTTTATTGTATAACGAAATGTCTTCCCATACGCCATTTCAAAGTCTAATGTCATGCATTAAATACACACATCAATTTCCAACACCTTCTCTTTGACACACGCATTAACGCTCAAACCAACTCTACAGTCTCTCTCTGACAGAGTCTGTCTGACAATATGTTGCTGTACCCAGGCTAAGACCACTGCACATCTGAACATGTTTATAGGGCTAGACAGCCTTGTTTTAACAGAAGGCATATAGCCACTTTGCAGCAGGGAGGGATGGGGGGGGGGGGGGTCAGGGGGGGCATAGCTACAGCACAGACAGAACTGCTTTTGGCCTTATCTAGTCAGACAGGCCCCAGAGAAAAGAGAGAGAGAGAGAGAGAGAGAGAGAGAGAGAGAGAGAGAGAGAGAGAGAGAGAGGGAGACTGTTAGATTCCTCACCGGAGGATGAGAGGAAAACTCAAATACATCACAGTAGACTCCTCAGACAGGGAAGGCAAGGGAAAATGGAGACAAAGTCACTGGGAAGAGAATTGTGTGACTGTAGCGGACCACAACTTGCATGTTTTATCAAAGAAGATGACATGTACAACATTAGGGAATCAATACCGAGCTAGTTGTGAAGAAAAAGTTGTGATATTTATGTATCGGGGACTGAATTTCTTAAGGGCCTCATCCTGCAGACTAGAAAACTAACACGTGGCCCACGACTCTCCGAAATATGTCATGCCAACAACCAAGGCCGACAAGCACTTCAAATATCAACACGTTGTAAAGGGCACACACAATAGGTATAAGCTTTCCCCTGTAAGGCCATCTGCCATGGCATGTGTTTGGGGAACGAACGAGGGGAAAGATAAAGTTTGAAGACGGTCGTGCCACTGGTATCTGAGTGTCTGTTGACTGAGGAACCATTAATCATTTCACACACTTCACATACTATCTGTGGGTGAAACTAATGGGATTGTGAAATGGAGGAGAGATGCCCTGCTGTTGGCAAATTGATTAACCTGCTGACAGGCAGGGAGAAGTTAAAAGAGGAAAGTGTCATTCTCAAAAATATATTTTTTTAACCTTTTCTGATTTAGGCACATTTCAGAATCTATTCGAAGGGCTTAGAAATAAATAAAAAGAATGAAAATGGTGAAAACTCTTTTGGAGTCCTGATAGTTGGTGCAAAGACAGATAAGACTGCCATCTGTGTCTGCATGTGTCTTTCACTTCAGTCATTCATGTATCAATATCAAACTACACAAATCTTACAAAACAATTCTACTGAAACCTCATACCTAATAAACATAATTCACCACATTTTTTTAATGAATTCAAATGCACATTGATGCCCAATCTAATGCAATCAACGATAAGTATTAGCATATCATATGTCGAAGATGCAAAGCAAGCATCTACACATCTGTTGATCACAAAGCTTCGCATCTAGAGACAGCGATCCCCACTACTGTGCGCTGGCACTGCTGTGTGAAGGCTTTGAGACGAGCTAGCTTTACCTTGAGACAGGTGGGATAAAACACAATGCTCCGGCAAGCTGGAACAGATCTCAATGGTCTTTTTCAAAGCTCTTTGCAAAACTTTGTGTGCTAGATGTTTTTGACAGATTTGGTTCAGCTAAATGCCAGCTATTTTCCATGTTTAATGAACAGACATAGAAGAAATAGCATCGTGTGGTAAACACAAAAGATGCAGATTGACTTCTGTACACTAGTTAAATAAAATTTTCCTGAAGCATATTGTAACAAACAATCTGCTAAGGAAACCCAGTTTTGTATATGGAGTAGATGGTTAGCATACATGGTCAGCATGGGTCCATGGCATAACTGGGTATGACAAGCGACAATCAAACAGACCTTTTACTAACATGAGTAAACATCGGTTATAGCCATAGCAACAATTTCAATTGAACCTGAAAGTGGTATACAAACTATGGGCTCGATCGAGTGTCAAAAGGCAATGAGCAAGTATTGCTGTAACCTCCTCCATGAAAGGGACAGTCAGTAGTGAAAGACTGTGCTCAGAAACATAGAGTTGAGGGACACAAATAGATGAAAGGGTGACACAAATTCCCTGAGACAACTGTGACAAAGATCGAGAGCTGGAGAGAGCTTACTGTCACACAAACCAGGGCTGAAAGAGAGAGGCATAGTGCATTCTCATTCAAAAGAATATTTGGATAATAAAGGTAAAAAATTGTATGAGAAACGTATCCCATCTTGGCCAGCAAAGGCCATCTTGTTGCATAAATAGCTGAGTAGGATGGAATCTCTGAGTAGGATGGGAGCTCTGCATTGTGTCTGATTTATTCCATCATTAATATGAACGATCGACCCGTCAAAACTCTCCTCTATTGTCTGTAAATGAGATGATAAACCATATTTCATCTTGATCTGAGCATGTAATGCTGCATTTCAGGGTAGAGCTCACCTGTCCATAACACGTCTATCCTAGAACCGCACACACAGACATAACTGATCCATGTAACAAAAAAAATTAAGTCTTACCATTTTGAATGTCCAATATATGGTGCTTGTCCAACATCCATCCCCCCATGTTAGAGGCATCCAGTTCATAACCTTGTAAAATGGCTGTCCTCTTCTCCCAGAGGATCACATCCAGGCAAGATTCATACTCATATCCCACAGACACTGGAAACAACAACAGTGTCTAATAAATTACGTCTGTAAATCTACCAGGAGCCTTTAAAAGTAATGAGGCTTGTAGCGTACAAGCATGAAAACTTGTAAAATGTCTTCATGATTGTAGAATTTTCTCAGTAGGTAGGAGGTATGATCGCAGATGAGTGTTTACTAGTATTCCAATAGGCACTGCTGCATTACAAGCATATAAGGTATGAGATATTGCTAGCTCACTGAACAGAGTGCATCTGGATATCAAATTACCATATAACCTGGAATAACTCAGGTTTGGGTAGGGAAAAATGCATTAAAATGAGCATGACCTTAAAAACACATTTTTTCCTGTGGTTCAACTGGTGAGTAATTACACATGAAACTCGGCAGACTTTGCTAACCATACAAAACATGCTGACTGCCAAAACAATCGGGAAGTTCAAAGGAAAGCAATACCAGGAGTCCATCCAAGATTTAACCTCCTAGATTACACTTGGACCTGACAACACTGTCATATGATGTTCACATAACATCTTCAGACAGCTGTGTTTCAGTGTCGGCGGAAACTCACCTACAGCCTCTGACAAGCCGTAGACCTTCTGGTTGTAGGCGTCTGTCTTGTCCCAGACGAATGTGTACGAGAGGTCTGGAAAGGCAGGTAACGATTTCTGGAACAATCTGCCCATGACAGCAACCATCAGATGGACCTTCATTAGTCCGAACGGGAGTCGTTCTTGGGTCATGAGGACTTTGAGGATGGGCTTGTAGCCGGATGTGCGGGAGCTCAGGTAAACCAGATTGAGGTCACTTCCGGGTATGGCCACTTCCTCATGGAGGACCTATGATTTGAAGCAGAATCTTATGAAAAGATACTGAACATATTGTTGAGTGTGTTAAAAAGTTACTTTAAAAATGTCTGCGCTGCATCAATTGTACACTGTTAATGTGATAAACTCTTTCTCAGGGTGATGCAAACTTTACCTTTGATTGCAATCATCGAACAAAAACCAATGTAATTAAATACATTTGTGGAAACTGACAGTGCAGTTAAATTTACTTTGCAGTGTTTTTTTTAACCTGGCTGCAGTGCAGGGGAACTTTTTAATGCACCCAACTGCACACTGCAGTGACAGCCATATGCTGTGGGAAATAGGCACCTGGCAGTAGGTTTTAGAACAGAGCTAATCTCACCTGGGTCTCAGGGATGATGGGGCTGTCCTTGGGAGAACTCCTGTAGAAGGTGGACAGGGGGGAGGCCAGGATGAGGGGGCTGGGCCTGAGCAGGCCAATGAGGTGACAGCTGGGGATGTTGTTGTTCTCCCTCGTCATCATCACCGTGTCCATCACATGGAACACCTTCCAGGGCAACCAAACAGTGCGGTGCAGTGTAGGAAAAGGATCACGCTTCAAACTCAGGGTCAGCGAGGCGCCACCATTGGCCAACAAGTCAAACCTGCAGACGTCGCCATAAACGTGGAGAAGTGATAAAAAAAGCTTTATATATTTACCCAGTGTGACTTACTTGAAGGCCAAATAACATTTGCTGCTCTCCGGAAGACAATGCATTCAGTGAAAACTCAAATATATATTCACAAACTTTGGCGGGCTACAAAACAGATTATATTTTTTTCAAAGAAACAAAGAACTTGTTCTCATCAGTTGTCTTATTCCTTTGCAGCTCACATATTATTATCATTCACTGAATCTATTTTATTACTTTTGTTTATTCAGCCATGATGCACTGAGACACTTAAAAAGTGAGAATTTGGTTGAGAAGTCTTGGCTTAGTTTCTCTGGTGAACCAGTTTTAATTAGTATCACATAGCGCTGAGAAGAGTTACTGGTTTGGAAATGAAGGGGGGGAGTCTTTGAAGTGGTGCTCTATATATATATTCAGCGAGGTTCACCACCCAGGGGTAAAGCATCGGCATGGTGACACTACACACAGCCCCCCCCCCCACACACACACACACCATTTTCTCTCCCTCTCTCCATCCACTTTGGGCAGTGGGGAGCTCACAGCCAAGCTTTGATGCTGTTTCTGCTCTCTTAACACCCTGGGAGGATATGCTGGCTAACCAAGTGTGATTATCCCCTGCCATTTATCATGCACTGTGTCAGAGGGGTTACAGGGAGGTATATCTGGAGACATCAGCTTATCCTTGGCGGCTATCGCCAATCCCCTACCTCTGCAGTTCCTGCTCCATAAGACTGACTACACCAGTCCCAGATATTACTAAATATTCTAAGCCTTTTATTCCAGACAAACATAATGCACATATTTTGTTGCCAATTTGAATAAGACTACAGATTGTAGGATGATGAACTTCCCGGTGGAGTTGAATGTTTTCCCTGAAATGTATGTATGATGTTGTTTCCTTAAGAGTGAGATAGTGAACCCACAACTCCATGGTAATAGCCCAAGAAGATCAGACACTAATCCTGTGTTAGTCTACAAATGCTGGCAGATTGATTCTGCCCTGGCTGATTCAATGCATTTTAAGCAGTCTTGTTCTAAATGGCCTCAGCCACTGTGATATTTGCGCGAGATATTGTTGTGGGGCACAATGCTTCGCTGTTTTGATTTGATAGCTCTTTTTCAATTGCTTTGGACATCGTGGATCTGGGATGCGCTTTAAGCATGTCAGACCTTAGCTGAACCTTGTTCGGAGGACAGAGATCGTGTGCGGTCTTCTAATCAGTGTTTATTACGTGTGTTATGTATGTGTGCGCATGAATGTGTGTGTGTGTGCACGTGCATGCATGTTTATGTGTGTTCGTGTGTGTGGCACTCTTACATCCCGTCCTGGCGTGTCACGGTGTAGCCATACTCAGGGTAGTCCCGGAAGGACACGTTGACGCCGATCAGCGGCGTCCCGTCTCCCGTCAGCACCTGACCCCGGATAATTGACACCAGGCTTTGCCGTTGAACAAACACAAAGAGGATTAAGTAAACAAACAAAATGCCAGCCGGAGTCAGCAAGCAGTCCTCCCTGTTAACATCTGTCCTCCCTCGGCAAGGGTACCGGCAGTCTGATTTACTGACCGTTAAAAATACACACGTCAGCGATTGTTATTCATGAAATGGCTTGCCCTGGCAACAGCCTTCTCTTTTTACCCCTTTTAACAGCCCATAACTCATTCCAAATAGGCTTTGCAGCCATTGAAGGCCTCTTACTTTTAGGAGTTTACCTGTGCAAGTTTTTAAGAATGGGGGGGGAATCATTTGCATATCAAATTTTCCACTTAGCTCTTTCTTGGACACGCGGTGCATTCTTACATCCCTAATTGTGAGGTAATTTGTTAAATTGGGCAACAGTGTGAAAGTGGCAAGATGATGTAGGGATGTTTCTTCATCAACATTGGTGGCAGAGCCGCGACGCGTGACGTGTCTCGTTTGCTGGCTTTATCTTCAGGTCACTACGGATATGTGGTAGGGATCATCAACAGCTTTCTCCTATCTGTTTCCTCACTCCGACATGCCTCCTTTTTTACTTGCAGTTTAGAGGAATAAGGAACCTTTAAGAGCTCTGTAGGTTCACTATTCTCTCCTCGTCATTAATCTTCTACAGGCTGGTTGACCCTACAAGAGCTAACCCCTAAATAAACATGAAGTCAAATCACCTAAGCAATGTTTAGTAATGTAATTCACACAGTCCCTCTCTGTCAATGTCTAGCAGTGGTTTTCTCCAGGACATCATATAAAGCCCAGTGGGAGAATTCTAAGGGGACATCGAATATGGCTGTGGGACTCAACACAACAAATGTAAGGTATTAGTCTTTATGCCATACGAGAGAGGATAGTTTTTAGAGCAATGGTATGGAAACCAATCACACAATGAAAACTGTTCTATTTTCCTTGGCTAGCCCTCTTGTTTTCCATGGCTTTAGGTGACAATGGAAATACCTCATAAGACATTTCCCCCCTTGCCCTGCCAGACATTGGATACAGCACACCTAGACAAATCAAACAACGCTACGGGTAGTATCCATCATGCTCTGGCACATTCAATGGACTTTTTCAGTTGCATTTTATGTATCATATTTAGTTGGGATAGAGCAGAAATCTTCACTTTGAAACAAAACATTGTAAATAAAAAAATCCACGCTAATCCAACAAAATATTTGCCACAGTCAAATAAAGTTCAGATATTGCTTATGTGCTTACCATTAATCCCATTCACCTCCTTTTGACAAAAACAATTATCAAATGAAGTTGTATTTATTTTTCGTAGCTTCAGAAATGTCATTAATTTTGACAAACTTTGCGGAATGTCTGTGCTTAAAGACAAGTGCAATAATGTCTGCGACTATAAAACCAACTTCTTAATGGAGATAAAGAGCAAAAATTGTTACATTTTCAGCGAGTGAACTAATATGCATCGGCCAAACATTGGAATCAACAGTAAGCTGAACACAATGACGAGGCGGATTATAAGGGACCCGGCTCGGAGATTGCCTCATTCTATATTTGCGGTAAAGCATGCTATTTACATAAGGATTACTCCCAAACTATTCTGCGAGTTAGAGGGAATATTATTGCCAAAGCATTCCACCATGCAGTTGCCAATAATGTCCCACTCTACTTATGATTCAGAACAGACAGGGAAAGTGCATTAAGGTTCCCGATGCTAACATTTTTTTGTCTGCTGAGAAACTTGCTCACAAATTGATATCAGAGCCCCGGTGCTTAATTCATTGGGGATAGTCTTAAGCCTTTATGTCGACAAATTATGACATTTTTTTATTCCCATTACAAGGTTTCACATAAGGTTTGATACATCAAATCAGGTTGCTCAATCTGCAACTCAATAAAAATGCCCCCCCCCCTTACTCATCAAGTCAAGGTCCCTAAGAGAGCTACGCCACAGTTATTCCTACAGGGGCAACTCCAGGACAAAACGATTCAATCAGCTCAGTGTATTTCAATGATACAGTACTGACAACCAATGTTGGCTATCATTTCGACGCCCCACAGGACAGTTGGATTTGATGAAGCTCACCTGCTGTTGAAAGGGTTGTCCCCAGGTATCACGTGACTACCGCCATGCCCAACCAGGAAGCTGATGCGCTCGTAAAAGCCCCTGGGGGCCGACTGAGTGGAGGATGAACCTTGACCTTGGCTCACGATGCTTATGGGATCTGGGGATCCGCGGCAGTAGGGCTGGCCCTGGCAGGAGCTCTGAGAACAGCAGTCTGGGTCCATGCAGTCCACCAGTCCATCTGTCAAACCAAGATGCAACAATGTTGACATGGGACAATACCCTAACTCGGTGCTCCTTCAGAATATCAACCCTGTTAACTAGACTGATAAAATAAAACACTTTTTCAACAGAATGGTGCCTCTAATTGGTTCAAACAGTCCACTATATGGACACAAAGTCATATCATTGGCAAAGAGTGAAGAATTATGGATGGTGCTCTTACCCCTCTCGTTGTCCTTTCCATCTGAGCAGAAGGTCTCCGTGGCAACATCACATCCTAGCCCTCTCCATCCTGATTGGCAGATGCAGCGCCACCCGGCTTGGTCCAGAATGCACCTCCCGTTGCTGTTGCACAACCCAGGGCACCCATCTGCCAAAACAACCATGTAAATCACACAAGCTAGCCAATCAGAGAGCGGGAGACAGGTTGAAAGGAGAAGACAACACCTGGTCATTCAGGGGCAGGAAAACAGGGACAAAATGAAAACGACAATATAAAGTGGACAGACAGTACATAGATTTCTGACAGGACTTAGTGGTGGGATATAAAGATACTGTAATTTCACATGGGTTTTACTCTGAGTTCCATACCATTTCAGGGACCTTTGAAATGGAAATTGTCTTGGCAAATTTTGGATATTAAGAATGCATGGAGGTCAACACTCAGTTGGATAATAGTGGTTACTACTGCAAATATCCTTGCTCTGCTTTTTATTATATGCTGATTACTCAACATTCCTCTAATTCTATCTGTAGTATCAGCACAAAAAACAACACATGTATCTTGGCCTAAAACCAGCACAACACCCATGTGAAGGTACTATCAAAGTAAAGACAAGGATAGATAGAGGTAGAGACAAAAGGCAGAGGCTTTGTTGATGTAGTCTCAACATCTCTACTTGATACCAGGATATTGCTTTCCTTTTTTCACAGGGTGGAAGATAGAAAAGAGCAAACTGTAAGTGACTGGCTACATCTGCTTAGTACTTCTTCAGACACACACAAGGATTCAGACAGGAAAAGGGGGAACGAGAGTGTTTGACTAGTTAGGACGGACATATGAAGGAACTGGGATCACAATAGAAACAGTGATAGACTGGGACATAAGACATGTGTACGTCGTGCTTGGGGAAGAAAACAGAGAGCAGGCGAGTGATTGTTGGTGACAACTCTCTGGGGTAGTCATTCCATTACCTTTATATCCTATCTTGACTGCTCCTATTACCATTGAAGAGAGGGGAAACATTTGCAAAAGAAAATTACTTCTGTCTTGCAGGAAAATCTAGACTGACAAACATTATCTGAGTGTAGCATACAAGGAGAAATAAAGAGCTGAACCGATGGCAGAAAAATAGATGCACTTGACAACATGGTATGCAATACTTTGACACTTAAAAACAGCACGGTTGACACATTGCTATTCTGAAACTGTTGAGGGAAGGAAAGTTATCTGCTCACGCCATTTACAGGGGGGGTTACATTTTCAGTCTGATGTTTTTTTTGTGTATTGATACGAAACAGAAAGGAGAGAGAAAGACTGTTAAGTACATTACCTGATACTCTTGAATCCAGAGCTTGTCGGATAAGAGGAAAGGAGAGGAGGGGCAGACCGAAAGACAAAGAAAAGTAAAAAGAGGTGTAGAGAAGTGTTATTACAGAGGTAACATGCACAGATAGCATGACAAGGAAACTACTAATTAGTTTGAACTATGAATGTTTCACAGTTATGTGTGTTAAGGTGCTGTTGAGCAAACCTTCACACTTGCCAGATAAGCTCCATTGCCATCCTAGTAGTGGCATGCTTTCATTCATAACATACTTCCATGTATTAAACCCTCCACATGAAGTAAATAACAATGTACCGTACATTCACATAGAACATCTAAAAAACCTAGTTTATAATTGTATAGGTACAGCTGTTTACTGCCATACAATTATTTTAGACCATGGATAGAATAAGTCACTTTATCCTTAAAAACGTTTTATCTGATCAGACAAAATAGGAAGAAAAATACTTTGCCCATTGGTATGCATTTTGAGTGGAACAGTATGTCGTAAACTGAATACAGTGCCTTGTTTTTTAGTGTTGTCTGAATAGCATTCTAGTGTGAACTTTTGCACTCTGTTACACCATCTATCCAGCTAAATCTAACCACATCTTTACCATTCAAGAGACATGTAGCTTATTGTCCTTCAAGTACACATCCAGAAGAATTTCAGCTTATTGTCATCCCAGTACACATTCATACGCTTGGTACATCAGCTATACATTACAACTATCAGTGTATTGGCCATTCAAGTGTCATGTGCCTTATTGTCCTGCCAGTACACATAATGTATATGAGCATTTCAACCACTTCATCATTGGAACAAACAAAGCATGCCAGTGAACTCCCAGGAACACTTGAATGAAAAGAAACACGTTGGTAGTAAACATCAGAAGAAAAAAAAAACTATGGAAAGTAAAGCAAGAGCGGTGCCGAAGCCTCCCAGATAAAAACAGGATCGCAATGTGTCTGACAATAGCTCGTCCAGGGAAGCGGTCTATTCCAGCCCCTTCGTCAGGGTCTCGCCATGTAATGTGATTAAAGGTGCTTTGTGCGAATGGAAGTTATTCAGAAAGCCTTGGAAAAAAAGGAATAAGCTCCTAGTTCACGGCAAGAATGCCTGCCTATTCATCCCAGTCGCATCTACGGCTAGGAATTGGTTTCCTGATGGGGGTCTTAAACAGGAAGATGTTGAAAGGGATGGGATCTTAGTTCTCATTGAGGAGGCAGAGATGAATAACATCAGGAATGCGACCCCTCCAATCACCCCGACCCAATCTCATCTCTCTCTCCTCGTTTCTAACCGCCAGTCACCTTCATTCTCTGGATGGGATAACTGCTGATGAAAGTCTTGTTCATATGTAATTAGGGTTCAAGAGTTTGAAGAGCCGGGGTCTTTGTTTCAACGAGAGGATGATGTTACCGAGTGGGTTTGGGTGACACAGGGTGGAACGGTACATGATGCGCCACGTCAACAGTTTAACTGTCGCCTTTTTGACAGGAGCAGTGTGTCCAGGAAGTTGAGGTCACAGGTCAAGGGGAAGCAACCTCACAGTGCTCATTATCTCAATTAATGCACAGCGAAACTGTCATCTGGAAGACGGGCTATTCCATTGAGACAAAGCTGAATAAGACCATAGTCCTGGCTGGCCCTCATTTCCCTTAATACCTGCCCTTAGTGAAGTGGTAGTATAAGAGGTAGGATTCGATATGTAGATCGAATAGCATTCTAAATCCATTGCCATTGGGAAAGAGAAAAATGGGGATGTCAGGTGTCAAGGATAATGAGAGTGGAATGGGAAAGAGGGTTAGGGGTACCGGGGATAGGGCCAGTTTCATCTAAGTCTCCTGGCAATTCATGAATCAAATTGAAGTTCAATGGGGAAATTCCATACTCAATTCAGCAGAGGAATTGACCTGGAATTGACCCCATCTCTGTACGATACTATTCAAGTGGTAAATGTATTTTGAGGACTTAGTCAAACCTGTATGTTATGCAATAAATATAGCTTTAGAAAATGCGTACTTTATACTTCTTTATTACATAATGCAAAATTGGAATGAGGGGAGCTAAATTCCCACCAAGCTCATCAACTTTGATGACTGCATTCAAGATACTTTTGAAAGAAACTCTTGGGCATATTCAGGAGCATCGGTGGATATTTAATCGTTACATTATTGCCTCTTTATACTGGTTCTCTACTGAGTGTGGGTGGAGGATAACTGCTAATCTGCATTGGGTAATTTACCAGTTATGAATGGCTTTACATGTCAGTACGACTTACCAATAGTGCAGTGCTCTCCTGTCCAGCCCTGGTGACAGTCACATTTGCCTTCTCGGCAGACGCCATGATCTGTACAGCGTGGGTGACAGTCCCTCTGGTCGCACTCTGAGCCTGCCGATCCTTCCTCACAATGACACGTTCCACTGACACATGCTCCGTGGGGGCCGCAGTCCACCGTGCACACCTCTGACACACACGCAACCAAAAATAGAGTCGCCCATCATACACTGGACAGACTGGTTCTATAGTTATGTACAGTAATTTACACCTATAGTACATATATGGACATTGGGGGGACTTTCGACCTGAGTTAGGCACGCGTAAATTGAACGTAATTCCTTTTTATGCTCTTTTCTCTCTACGCGTATTCTGACTTTAAAATTAAGTATGAGAATAGCATGCTATTCCCCTTCCTATTCTTTTGGGGGTGGAGATCAAATAAATTCTACAGATACACCATATTCTGACCTTTACTTAATTTTTTCTTTACGCGCGATGAATAAGGTCGAGGAGCCTGTCGGTTCCAAATGGAACAACATCTACTTTCTTTTCCTTCTTTCTTTTTTTAATAAATTGATAAGAGCTAGGTAAATGAGTAAGCTGTTCGAATAAGGGGATTGTAAATATAAATTACAATTGTTTTATCTAATGTACCTTATGACAAATGTGAAAACCAGTCATATGGCAGCAAACTGAAGCATATCAACATATCACCTTTTCCACAGTTAAGTTCATGAAACACCGGCCTTATAAGTTGCAGGGATGGAATTTGGAGAACCAAGCTATAGGCTTCTGCAGCAATGTGCAACAGTATAGCACTAAACCTACCGAGTTGATTTATGATTTCTATAATGTTTTAATTATATCCCGACACTTTTCACTGTACTTTTTTCAATTTGTATTTGTATTGTGTTAAACATTAGCCACTATCGGTAGCCACTGTCAGTTATACCCACACACATTTATAACGTCACTTTAGTGTTAGTTTCCATACATTTTGCATCATTCCATTATATCGTTAGTTTACCTTTCTTTCCTCTGTCACATTCCTGTGGTTGTTCTGAAGATCGCTAGCAATAGTGAGTCATATTCGGCTAAGGTTGTTAGGTATGCGTTAATGGCTGTAAGGGAGTCAGGCGCAGGAGAGCAGATATTGGGTAGCAAACGGAGCCTTTATTTAGGCGAACCAAAAACACACGGCACAATGAACATGAAATACAATATGGGTTGACATAACCCAGCATAACCAGCCTAACATGCACATACATGAAACAATAAACAATCCCACACAAAGACATGGGGGGGAACAGAGGGTTAAATACACAGCAAGTGATTGAGGGGATTGAAACCAGGTGTGAGGAAAACAAGACAAAACAAATGGAAAATGAAAAGTGGATCGATGATGGCTAGAAGGCCGGCGACGCCAAGCGCCGCCCGAACAAGGAGAGGACCCGACTTCGGCGGAAGTCGTGACAGTACACCCCCCCCTTGACGCGCGGCTCCAGCAGCACGCCGACGCCGGCCTCAGGGACGACCCGGAGGGCAAGGCGCAGGGCGATCCGGACGGAGATGGTGGAACTCCCGCAGCATTGAAGGGTCCAACACGTCCTCCACCGGAACCCAGCACCTCTCCTCCGGACCATACCCCTCCCACTCCACGAGGTACTGAAGGCCCCTCGCCCAACGCCTCGAATCCAGTATACAGCGAACGGAGTACGCCGGAGCCCCCTCGATGTCCAGAGGGGGCGGAGGAACCTCCCGCACCTCAGACTCCTGGAGCGGGCCAACCACCACCGGCCTGAGGAGAGACACATGGAATGAGAGGTTCATACGGTAATCGGGGGAGAAGCTGAAACCGATAACAAACCTCATTCACTCTCCTCAGTATTTTGAATGGCCCCACAAACCATGGGCCCAGCTTCCTGCAGGGCAGGTTTCGGGTTGAGAGCCAGACCCGGTCCGCCTCACTGCAGTGACGGTCTGCGCTGGTTTTATGGCGCAGCACGGCCCGCTGGAGGTGAACATGGCGGCGTCCCATGTCTCCTTCGCGTGCCTGAACCAGTCGTCCACCGCAGGAGCCTCGGTCTGACTCTGATGCCAGACGTCAGAACCGGCTGGTATCCCAGTACGCACTGGAAGGGGGAGAGGTTAGTGGAGGAGTGAGCCAGCGAGTTCTGAGCCATCTCGGCACAGGGCACGAACGCTGCCCATTCCCACGACCGCAGAAACCTGCCTACATCCTGCTTCACTCTCTCCACCTGCCCATTACCCTCGGAATGAAACCCCGAGGTAAGTCTGATCGAGACCCCCAGATGTTCCATGAACGCCTTCCAAACCCTCGAAGTGAACTGGGGACCTCGATCAGACACTATATCCTCAGGCACCCCATAGTGCCGGAAGACGTGCGTAAACAAGGCCTCCACAGTCTGTAGGGCCATAGGGAGACCGGGCAGAGGGAGGAGACGGCAGGACTTAGAGAACCGATCCACAACGACCAGGATCGTGGTGTTTCCCTGTGAGGGGGGGAGTACGGTCAGACAATCCACCGACAGGTGCGACCAAGGCCGCTGTGGAACGGGTAAGGGGTGTAGCTTCCCTCTGGGCAGGTGCCTAGGAGCCTTACACTGTGCGCACACCGAGCAGGAGGAAACATAAACCCTCACGCCCTTGGCCAAAGTAGGCCACCAGTACTTCCCAGCCAAACAGCCCACCGTCCGACCGATCCCAGGATGACCAGAGGAGGGTGACTTGTGGGCCCAATAGATCAACCGGCCACGGACAACAGATGGAACGTACAGACGGCCAGCGGGACACTGGAGAGGAGCGGGCTCTGCACGTAACGCCTGCTCAATGTCCGCGTCCAGCTCCCACACTACCGGCGCCACCAGGCAGGAGGCCGGGAGTATTGGAGTGGGATCCATGGGCTGCTCATCTGTGTCATACAGTCGGGGCAGAGCGTCTGGCTTAACGTTCTGGGAACCTGGTCTGTAGGGCAGGGAAAAAACAAAACTGGTGAAAAACATGGCCCACCTTGCCTGGCGAGGGTTCAGTCTCCTCGCTGCCCGGATGTACTCCAGATTGCAGTGGTCAGTCCAGATGAGAAAAGGTTGTTTAGCCCCCTCAAGCCAATGTCTCCACGCCTTCAGAGCCTTGACGACAGCCAACAGCTCCTGGTCCACCACGTCATAGTTTTGCTCATCGGGCTGAGCCTCTTCGAGAAGAAGGCACAGGGACGGAGCTTCGTTGGCGTACCCGAGCGCTGAGAGAGCATGGCTCCTATCCCAGCCTCGGATGCATCCACCTCCACTATGAACGCCAAAGAGGGATCCGGATGGGCCAGCACGGGAGCCGAGGTAAACAGAGCCCTCAGGTGACCAAAAGCCCTGTCCGCCTCAGCTGACCACTGCAAACGTACCGGGCCGCCCTTCAGCAGTGAGGTAATGGTATCTGCTACCTGACCAAAACCCCGGATAAACCTCCGTTAGTAATTGGTAAAACCTAGGAACCGCTGCACTTCCTTTACCGTGGTGGGAGTTGGCCAATTACGCACGGCTGAAATGCGGTCACTCTCCATCTCCACCCCCGAGGTGGAAATGCGCTACCCTAGGAAGGAGATTGACTGCTGGAAGAACAAGCATTTCTCAGCCTTGACGTACAGGTCATGCTCCAACAGTCGACCAAGCACCCTGTGCACCAGGGACACATGCTCGGCACGTGAAACGGAGTATATCAGAATGTCATCTATATCCTCTCTTGGGTAGGGGGCAGTATTTTCACGGCCGGACGAAAAACGCACCCAAATTAAATGTCCTACTACTCGGGCCCAGGAACTAGAATATGCATATTATTAGTAGATTTGGATAGAAAACACTCTGAAGTTTCTAAAACTGTTTGAATGATGTCTGTGAGTATAACAGAACTCATATGGCAGGCAAAAACCTGAGTAAAAATCCAACCCGGAAGTGGAGGATCTGAGGCTGTAGTTTTTCAAGTGATTGCCTATCTAACACACAGTGACTTAGGGTTCATTTTGCACTTCCTAAGGCTTCCACTAGATGTCAACAGTCTTTAGAAAGCTGTTTGAGGCGTCTATGGTGAACAGAGAGCCAACAAAGGAAGTTGGAAGTTGTTGACTCAGGATAGCACATGAGTTCATTGGAGGGGTAGCTGTGTTCCAAAACGTTTTTCAAGACATTGGAATCGTCCGGTTGGAATATTATTGAAGTTCTAAGTTAAAAAGGCCCTAAAGATTGATGCTATACAACGTTTGACATGTTTGAACGAACGTAAATATAACTTTTTTTGACATTTCGTCGTGACCTTTTGGCCGTGCTTCCTACACTTGGAGTAGCTTAATGAACGCGCAAACTACAAGGAGCTATTTGGACATAATTATGGACTTTATCGAACAAAACAACATTTATTGTGGACCTGGGATACCTGTAAGTGCATTCTGATGAAGATCATCAGAGGTAAGTTAATATTTCTAATGCTATTTATGATTTTAGATGACTCCAAAATGGCGGGTATCTGTATCGCTTAATGTCTTTTTCTGAGCGCAGTACTCAGATTATTGCAAAGTGTGCTTTCCCCGTGAAGCTTTTTTGAAATCTGTCACAGCGGTTGCATAAAGGAGATGTTCATCTATAATTCTTTGAATAACAGATGAATATTTTATCAACGTTTATGATGAGTATTTTTCTATATTGTAGTGCTGATTCACAGGCAGTATTGGAGGCAAAATATTTTCTGAACATCACGGGCCAATGTAAAAGGCTGTTTTTGGATATAAATATCAACTTGATCGAACAAAAAATGCATGTATTGTGTAACATGATGTCCTAGGAGTGTCATCTGATGAAGATCGTCAAAGGTTAGTGCATCATTTTAGCTAATTTTTGTGACGCCTGTCCTTGCTAGGAAAATGGCTGTATGGTTTTTCTTGTGTTGGAACTGTCCTAACATAATCTAACTTTATGCTTTCGCCGTAAAGGCTTTTTGAAATCGGACAATGTGGTTACATTAAGGAGACGTGTATCTTCAAAATGGTGTAAAATAGTCGTATGTTAGCGTACCACCTCCCCAAGAGAGGTTAAACACCACTACATCCTGCCCATGCAGGTCCCTGAAAATCTCGTCAACAAAGGCTTGGAATACTGATGGAGCATTCATCAACCCGTACAGCATGACGAGGTACTCATAATGCCCTGAGGTGGTACTGAACGGCGTCTTCCACTCGTCTCCCTCCCGGATACGCACCAGGTTGTAAGCGCTCCTGAGATCTAATTTGGTGAAGAAGCGCGCCCTGTGCATTGACTCAATCGCTGTGGCGATGAGCGGCAGCGGGAAACTGTACCTCACCGCGATCTGGTTGAGACCTCGATAGTCAATACACGGGCGCAGTCCTCCCTCCTTCTTCTTCACAAAAAATAAACTCGAGGAGGTGGTGAAGTGGAGGACCAAATGTGCCCCTGACGCAGGGATTCAGAGACATATGTTTCCATAGCCACCGTCTCCGCCTGTGACAGGGGATACACATGACTCCTGGGAAGTGCTGCGTCTACTAGGAGATTTATCGCACAATCCCCCCATCGATGGGGTGGTAATTGAGTCGCCTTCTTTTTGGAGAAGGCGAGAGCCAAATCGGCTGATTCGGGGGGAATGCGCACAGTGGAGACCTGGTCTGGACTTTCCACCGTAGTAGCACCAACAGAAACCCCTACACATCTCCCTGAGCACTCTCGCGACCACCCCGTGAGAGCCCTCTGTTGCCATGAAATGGTGGGGTCATGACGAGCTAACCATGGATGGCCTAGTACAACAGGAAATGTAGGAGAGTCAATGAGGAAGAGACTGATTCTCTCCTCGTGACCCCCCTGCGTCACCATGCCCAGGGGAATGGTAGCCTCCCTAATTAACCCGGACACTAATGGTCGACTATCCAGAGCGTGAACTGGGAAAGGCCTAGCCACTGGAATAATAGGGATCCCTAACCTCTGGGCGAATGCTCTGTCGATAAAATTCCCAGCCGCGCCTGAATCGACGAGCACCTTATGCTGGGAATGCGGGGAAAACTCAGTAAAATAAACATGCAAAAACAGGTGTACAACAGAGGGCTCTGGATGAGAGTGGTGAATGCTCACCTGGGGCGACGCCAGAGTACTCTGCCTGCTGCCTCGACCCCTAGAGGAACCAACATGGCACCGACCAGCAGTGTGACCTCTGCGGCCACAGATGGTACACGTGAAAGCCCCTCCTCCGTCCTCCCTGAGTGCAGCACCTCCCAGCTCCATAGGCACCAGAGCGGTGGTGCTGGGAGAGGGAATCGACAGAGCCCTCTCTGGACGTCCATGGGTGACCAGAAGGTTATCCAACCGAATGGACATGTCCACCAGCTGGTCGAAGGTAAGAGTGGTATCCCTGCAGGCCAACTCCCGACGGACATCCTCGCGCAGGCTGCAACGGTAGTGGTCAATAAGGGCCCTGTCGTTCCATCCCGCTCCGGCGGCCAGGGTTCGAAATTCCAGGGCGAACTCCTGGGCGCTCCTCGTCCCCTGCCTCAGGTGGAACAGATGACCAACCGCCGCTCTACCCTCGGGCGGGTGGTCGAAGACTGCCCGTGAACTCCGTGAAGTCCTCCAACGCCGCATCTCCTTCTCCCCACACGGCATTGGCCCACTCGAGAGCTGAGAGGCACGAGATGAGGGCGGACACCCTCTCCCTTCCCGAGGGAGCCGGGTAAACGGTGCCCAGGTATAGGTCCGGCTGTAGCAGGAAACCCTGGCACCTTGCCGCCGTCCAATCATACTCCCCGGGAAGGGCGAGACGCATCCCACTGGGACCGGGTACAGGAGGGACAGGTAGTGGGAACCCCTGTTGTGCTGGTGGAGGTGCTGGAGGAACTCCCTGTCTCTCCCAGCGGTCCATCGTCTGGACGACGTGGTCCATGGCGGCGCCGAGATGGTGAATCAACGCTGTGTGCTCCTTGACGCGCTCCTCGACTCCGCTCCCATAGGTACCTGCTCCTGCTGACTCCATGTAGTGGTGTGGGATTCTGTTAGGTACGTGTAAATGGCTGTAAGGGAGTCAGGCGCAGGAGAGCAGATATTGGGTAGCAAACGGAGCCTTTATTTAGGCGAACCAAAAACACACGGCACAACGAACACGAAATACAATACGGGTTGACATAACCCAGCGTAACCAGCCTAACGTGCGCATACATGAAACAATAAACAATCCCACACAAAGACATTGGGGGAACATAGGGTTAAATACACAGCAAGTGATTGAGGGGGTTGAAACCAGGTGTGAGGAAAACAAGACAAAACAAATGGAAAATGAAAAGTGGATCGATGACGGCTAGAAGACCGGCGACGCCGAGCGCCGCCCGAACAAGGAGAAGACCCGACTTCGGCGGAAGTTGTGACAAAGGTATTATAAATTGTGCAATAATTTGGGATCATTATGGAACGCAGACCATACGTAGCAGTTTAAACCTGGAGTCTGGAGCACAGTTCACGACGACTAGACCATTGTCATTGTCACGCCCTGGCCATAGAGAGGGTTTTGTTCTCTATTTTGGTTAGGCCAGGGTGTGACTAGGGTGGGAATTCTATGTCCTTTTTTCTATGTTTTGTATTTCTTTGTTTTGGCCGGGTATGGTTCTCAATCAGGGACAGCTGTATATCGTTGTCTCTGATTGGGAGCCATACTTAGGCAGCCTGTTTTCTTTTGGGTTTTGTGGTTGGTTAATTTCTGTTTAGTGTTGCTTACCTGGCAGAAATGTTTGGCTGTCGTTTTTGTTTCTTTGTTTGTGTTCTCAGTACAATAAATACATGATGAGCACTCAACACGCTGCGCCTTGGTCTACCTCCTTCGATGGCCGTTACAGTCATCACACTTCCATGATTAGTGAGGATTATTAGTGTAGATTTATAGGGATACTATTCAAGCCCAATTATACACTTTTCTGACCTTCCAATATTTAATGGATTGATTGATTGAATATGGCAACTTTCAGGATGAATTAAACTACTGTATTTTTTATTTACCAATTTATTTCCTGCATAAAGGCTTCCCAAACTTTTTTATTTTTAATTATTCATAAATACTTTCCTAACCCTAAATAATATACAATACCGGAGTATTTTTTAAATCTACCAGTTCGAGCTGAAAAGGAGATGAATGTGTGTATTTACATGGCTTTATTTAATTTAACACTAATATTCTGAACCGTTCTCTCCAAATATTCTATTGAGTCCGTTCAGAAAATTCTAATTAAAGAGGTACACCAAATTTGAAGGGATGCTTTAGATACATATACTGAAAACCCTATTGAATGAAAATACCATGAGAAAATCTGTTGGCCAGCAAGTGGGAGGGTTTTTAGCACACAAGGGAACCATGCCTGCAAAGCCCATTCCTGCATAAGGTAAGTCTGAATACCAACTACTGGGTGTGTAGGAAAGGTGTGTGTAGGAAATACGTACAGTCTGAATCGGGCCCATTGTGAATAATCCCTTCTTTGTGGTTCCATTTCTGCAGTCAGTGTTTTACGATTCAGCTGTGTAACTAATCTTTACATATTGATAGAATAAAGAAGCGCAAAGCCTGCGCTTTGCTGTTCAGATGTGAACAACACATTTCCCTAAGCCCCCCTACTCCAAAAAATATCAAATGTGTTTTGTCTGTTGTTGCTTCATTTTCCTTTATTTAACTGGCAGAGCAGACTAAACACGGCTTTCATGTTATCCAGGCTGCATCACATCCGGCCGTGATTGGTAGTCCCATAGGGACTCCCAATAGAATAAGACCAACTACTAAAACAGATGGCTCTATGTAGTCAGGCGGCAGGGTTGATGTGGGTGAGAAACTCTAATTACCGAATTCACAGGTAGTAGGAGACCCAAGGTGAGTGCTCCAGCCACTGGCATGCCATAATCCACACTAAAAACTCTATTCTATTCTTGAGGGAAAACCACATGAAATAATGAAAGGAAAGGTTTATTTACAGGAACTGACACAGTATTGCCTTCAGAGGCTCCAGAACACTTTCAAATGTCACCACAGCATCCGTTCAGATGGCAAGAACAGACTTTGTCAGGTTTATAAAAAGTTACTCTAAGTAGGCTGCAGGTGAAAGTTTGTGGCTTTAAACAAATAATTTGTGAGTAAATCTAGGGAGATATCGACACAATAAATCTATTCCAACAACCACCCTTGTGAATATACTGAGGGTTAACATGTCAAGGATACAGTGCCTTTAGAAAGTATTCACACCCCTTTACTTTTTCAATTTTTTTGTGTGTGTTACAGCTTGAATTCAAAATGCATTAATCTCAGTGTATGTATTCAACCCCTTTGCTATGGCAAACCTAAATAAGTTCAGGAGTAAAAATGTGCATAACAAATCACAAAATAAGTTGCATAGACCCATTCTGTGTTCAATAATAGTGGTTACTATAATTTTTGAATGACTACCCCATCTCTGTACCCCACACATACAATTACTTTTAAGGTTCCTCAATCGCGTAGTGAATTTCAAGCACAGATTCAACCAAAAAGATCATGGAGGTATTTCAATGCCTCGCAAAGAAGGGCACCTATTGGTAGATGTGTAAAAATAAACAAAAGCAGAGGCTGAATATGCTTTTGAGCATGGTGAAGTTATTAATTAGGCTTTGGATGGTGTATCATTATACCCAGTCACTACAAAGATACAGGTGCCCTTCCTAATTCAGTTGACGGAGAGGAAGGAAACTGTTCAGTGATTTGACCATGAGGCCAATTGTGATTTTAAAACAGTAACAGAGTTTAATGATTGTGATATACATTTTTTGGGGATGGATCAACAACATTGTAGTTATTCCACAATACTAACCTACAAGACAGAGTTTAAAACCTGTTGGGAATAGGGGGCAGTATTTGCACGACCGGATAAAAAACGTACCCGATTTAAACTGTTTACTACTCTTGCCCAGAAACGAGAATATGCATATAAATAGTAGATTTGGATAGAAAACATTATAACGTTTCTAAAACTGTTTGAAAAGGTGTCTGTGAGTATAACAGAACTCATATGGCAGTCAAAACCCTGAGACAAATCCTAACAGGAAGTGGACATCTGATGTGTGGAATCACTTCAAACCTTTGCCATTGAAACACACAGTGAGTTAGGATTCATTTTTCACTTCCCAAGGCTTCCACTAGATGTCAACAGTCTTTACAAAGTGGTTTGAGTGTTCTCCTGTAAAAACTGGCCGAACGAGAAGGCTGTAAACTAGGTCACAGGCGGATGGCCATGTCTACAATGACGCGCATGCGTGTGGGGACCCTTTCTTTCCGAAACGTTTTATAAGACAATGCAATCGTCCGCCTTGAATATTATTGAAGTTCTGATTGAAAAAGGCCCTAAAGACTTATGCTATACAAGGTTTGACATGTTTAAACGAACGTAAATATTATTTTTTTTGCTCTTTCGTGGCGACAAGTCCCGCGGTCTTCGGTACATTTTGAGTAGCCTACAGAACGCGCTAACAAGAAGGAGCTATTGGGACATAAATTATTAACCTTTTCGAACAAAACTACATTTGTTGTGGACCTGGGATTCCTGAAAGTGCCTTCTGATGAAGATAATCAAAGGTAAGGGAATATTTACAATAGTATATTTGATTTTAGATGGTTCCAAGATGGCGCTAACCTGTATCACCTAACCTATTTTTCTGAGCATAGCACCTCGTTTATTGCAAATTGTGATTTCCCAGTAAAGTTATTTTGAAATCTGGCAATGCGGTTGCATTCACGAGATGTTAATCTATAATTCTTTGAATGACAATATTATAATTTACCAATGTTTTCGAATAGTAATTTTGTAAATTGTAGCGCTGATTCACCGGCAGTATTTGAGGGAAAATATTTTCTGAATTTCACCGCCACTGTAAAATGCTATTTTTGGATATAAATATGAACTTGATAGAACAAAAAATGCATGTATTGTCTAACATAATGTCCTAGGAGTGTCATCTGATGAAGATTGTCAGAGGTTAGTGCATCATTTTAGCTGGTTTTCTGCTTTTGGTGACGCCTGTCTTTGCATTGACAAAACATTACACACAGCTATTTTCAATGTACTGTCCTAACATAATCTAACTTCATGCTTTCGCCGTAAAGCCTTTTTGAAATCGGACAATGTGGTTAGATTAAGGAGATGTTTATCTTTCAAAGGGTGTAAGATAGTTGATTGTTTGAGAAATGTAAATTATTCGATTTATTCTGTTTTGAATTTCGCGCGTTGTATCTTGTCAAGCAATCCCGTTAACGGGATCCGAACGGGAAGGGGTATCCCCAACAGGATAAAGAAGGAAGCCTCTACAGATTAAAAAATATTGAAAAACATGCATCGTGTTTGCATCAAGGCATTAAAGTAATACTGCAAAAAATGTGGCAAAGAAATCAAGCGTTATGTTTGGGAAAAATCCAACACAGCACATCATTGAGTACCACTCTTCATATTTTCAAGCATGGTGGTGGCTGCATTATGTTATGGGATTGCTTTTCATCGGCGAGGACTAGGGAGTTTTTTTGGGGATAAAAAGAAATGGAGTAGACCTAAGCACTGTCAAAATCCTATAGGAAAACCTGGTTCAGTCTTCTTTCCAACAGACACTGGGAGACAAATTCACCTTTCAGCAGGACAATAACCTAAAAGACATGGCCAAATATACACTGAAGTTGCTTACCAAGATGACATTGAATGTTCCTGAGTGGTCTAGTTACAGTTTTTACTTAAATCAACATGAAACTATGGCAAAACTTGAAAATGGCTTTCTAGCAATGATCAGCAACCAACTTGACAGAACTTGAAGAATTTAAAAAAGAATAATGGGCAAATATTGCACAATCCAGGTGTGCAAAGTTCTTAGAGACTTAGCCGAAAAGACTTACCGCTATTAGTTGTTACATGTTACATAAATGTTTTATAAATGGACATTAAAATATTTTGTGTCGGAAGGCACTGTACAACATTTAAATGTTTTACTGTTGTTCGCTTACAAGTGAAACCATCTCTCCCACTCTCATTTGCACTTTTTTAAGATATTAGTTTAATCTCCCTCTGAATGGAGTTTTCTTCGATTGAGAGACCTTGGAGGGTCTCTAATTAATGCTTAGACGACACTTCAGAATATTAACCATGCCTCTGGAGGGGGAGCGTTCGATTACAAAGCCCCCCCCCCAAAGAATCCATATAATCTATTTTTCATTAGCGCAAATGTGTTTATCTGCTTTTAGCACGCCCCTGGCTCTGGCGTGATGTCGGAGTCGGTGGTCGATCTATGCCACACCGCTTGTTAATTAAAGTTAATTTAATTGAAGTTGAATTGCTGAGATAATTAAGAGAGAAACCTCGATTACTATCCAAGTGGGCAAATAAGAGTTTCAACTTCTGCTTAAGCTAAAATTGCTCCCTTCAATGTATTTTTTTTACATCGACCAGCAATAGATGTTTCACATTGTGAAAGAGGGACTCTGTGTCCTGATATTCTATAGCTTTTTTACAGTATAACAAATGGCTTTACTTTGAATGTTGTCTGAAAGTGAATAAATTGTGACAAAACTTCCAGTTTCTCTAAACACCCATTCTTTTTTCCTCCCAGCAGTCCAGGTTCTCGGCTCATCCATCATTTCAGACTTACAGTAAACCCTCTCATGCAAAAACCCTTTGGATTTCAATCGCACAATCAAGTTAATGTGTTGCTTAAAACCTGTTGGGGATCTTATCCCGGTATTGGGATTCATTGTCATGTGACCATAGCGGGGAATTCAAAACTGCAAGAGTCTAATAATTTCAAATACTCAAATAATCAACTATTTTCCTCCATTTGAAAGATACACATCTCCTAAATCTAACCACGTTGTCCGATTTTCAAAGAGGCTTTACGGAGAATGCATAAAGTTAGGTTATGTTAGGAGAGTACATTGACAATAGCTGTGTGTAATGTTTAGCCAATATAAAGAAGGGCATCAACTGAGACAGAAAACCAGCTAGGATTATGCACTTACCTTTGACAATCTGCATCAGATGACACTCATAGGACATTATGTTATACAATTCATGCATTTTTAGTTCCATCAAGTTCATATTTATATCCAAAAACAGCATTTACAGTCGCGGTGAAATTCAGAATTATTTTCGGCTCGAATGCTCCCAGTGAATCCAGCGTTACAAATCACGGAATTACTATTCGAAAACATTGGTAAATTATAATATTGTCATTCAAAGAATAATATATTATCATCTCGTAATTGCTACCGAATGGCCAGATCTCAAAATAACTTTACTGGGAAATCACATTTTGCAATAAACGGGGTACTATGCTAAGAACAATAGGCTAGGCTATACAGGTTAGCAGCATCTAATATCATAATAACATTGTAAATATCCCCTTACCTTTGATTATCTCCATCAGAAGGCACTGCCAGAAATCCCAGGTCCAGAACAAATGTGGTTTCTTTTGACAAAGTTCATAATTTATGTCCAAATAACACCAAGTAGTTAGCGTTCAGTAGGCTCCCACAAAACGTGGTGGGGGGGTGTAAAATCACGCCGAAAAGCTAAAAAAACCTAGTAAATAATCTATTTACGTTCTTTCAAACATGTCAAACGTTGTTTAGCATCAATCTTTTGGTCCATTTTTAACGTGAAACATCAGTAATATTTTCACACGACCTATCCTGTGTCTAGAAAAACGATTATGACAAATTCACTCTTCTCAGATTTATGCGCAGGCGTGAAAAAATGAAGTGACGACATGTCAACTTCCCTGCATTCTAATTTGCTCCCTGTTAATCATAGACGCTTCAAACAACTTTATAAAGATCGTTGACATCTAGTGGAAGCCGTAGGAGTTGCGAAATGAATCCTTTCTCACTGTGGTATCTATAAAACAATGACACTAAATAGTACAGTCACAAAATTCACATTTTTTTTAATCTATTTTTCACAGGTTTTTGCCTGCAATATGAGTTTTGTTATACTTACAGACACCATTCAAACTGTTTTAGAAAATTCAGAGTGTTTTCTATCCGAATGTGTTAATAATATGCATATCCTAGCTTCTGAGTTGGTGTAGGAGGCAGTTAAAAATGGGCACATATTTTTTCCAAAATTCTCAATGCTACCCCTTAATCTTACCTCTGGATTGTTAAAAACCCAGTAGGTTCTAATTTGATTGTACTCAATTAGGGACGCCAACTTTGAAATGCAGATGCAGGGACTAATTCTGCACTGCAATTAAACTGAACTAAATGACCCCATTCTAGAGAAAGACATTGAACATGAATCACCTGGTCCTTTAAGCAAAGGAACCGATTACTAAAACCAAAGCACAGCCCTCAAACTGGTAAAGTACGTACAAATAAATTGTTTAAAATATTCCTCATATTAATGAGGACCATCATCCTTTTCCTCAATGGAGGAGCCTCCTCTACATCACACATACAAAACACAAAGCCAGACAGCTAAACCTAATGAAGAGTAAGAGAGTTGTCTGACCTACAGTGCAGTCGGTGCCTGTCCAGTTAGCCTCACAGATGCAGGTTCCTGTCTCGGTGTGGAAAGTTCCGTGGCTGGAGCACTGTTCAGGACACGTGCTTTTCAGGATCGCACAGCCCATTCCGCCCCAGCCCGGGTTACAGTGGCATTCACCGTGGTGGCAGGATCCGTGGCCCGAGCAGGTCGGGTCCAGACAGTCCACTAGGGAAACACGGGGAAAACAGGGGAAAGGAAAGGAGATGGATCAAGTACTGTGTATGGGATGATTTAAAAAAAATGTTTTAACTAGGCAAGTCAGTTAAGAACAAATTCTTATTAAAATGACGGCCTACCGGGGAACAGTGGGTTAAATGCCTTGTTCAGGGCAAGAACAAAATATTTTTACCTTGTCAGTTCTGGGATTCGATCCAGCAACCTTTCAGTTACAGGCCCAAAGCTCTAACCACTAGGCTACTTGCCACCCCAATCAAGGCTGAATGAAATAAACATGTGAAAATGTTCCATAGCCACCTTATTACTAGTGCAGACGTTCAAGCTAACACATACACCATATATACAAAGGTATGTGGAAAACCCTTCAAATTAGTGGATTCAGCTATTTCAGCCACACCCATTGCTGCCAGGTGTATAAAATCAAACACACAGAGATGCAATCTCCATAGAGAAACATTGGCAGTAGAATAGCCTTACTGAAGAGCTCAGTAACTTTCAACGTGGCACCGCCATAGGAGTCAGTTCGTTAAATGTCTGCCCTGCTAAAGCTACACTGGTGCTGTTAATGTGACGTGGAAACGTCTAGGATCAACAACGGCTCAGCTGCATAGTGGTAGGCCACACAAGCTCACAGAACGGGACCGCTGAGCACTGAAGCACGAAGCACGTAAAAATCGTCTGCCCTTGGTTGCAACACTCACTACAGAGATCCAAACTGCCTCTGGAAGCAACGTCAGCACAATAACTATTAGTCGGGAGCTTCATGAAATGGGTTTCCATGGCAGAGTAGTCACACACAAGAATAAGATCACCATGCGCAATGCCAAGCATCGGCTGAAGTGGTGTAAAGCTTCCTGCCATTGGACTCTGGAGCAGTGGAAACGGGTTCTCTGGAGTGATGAATCACTCTTCACCATCTGGCATTCCGACGGACTAATCTGGGTTTGGTGGATGCCAGGAGAACGCTTCCTCCCCCAATGCATAGTACCAACAGTTTGGTGGTGGAGGAATAATGGTCTGAGGCTGTTTTTCATGGTTCGGGCTAGGCCCCTGAGTTCTAGTGAAGGGAAATATTAATGCTACAGCATACAATGACATTGTAGACAATTCTGTGCTTCCAACTTTGTGGCAACAGTTTGGGGAAGTTTCTGTTTCAGCATGACAATGCCCCCATGCACAAAGCAAGGTCCATATAGAAATGTTTGCCGAGATCGGTGTGGAAGAACTTTACTGGCCTGCACCTCAACACCATCGAACCCCATCGAACACCTTTGAATTGGAATGCTGACTGCGAGCCAGGCCTAATCGCCCAACATCAGTGCCCGTCCTCATTAACGCTCTTGGCTGAATGGAATCAAGTCCTCGCAGCAATGTTCCAACATCTAGCGGAAAGCCTTCGCAGATGAGTGGAGGCACTTATAGCAGCAAAGGGGGGACCAACTCCATATTAATGCCCATGATTTTGGAATGACATGTTCGAGCAGGTGTCCACATACTTTCGGTCATGTAGTCTATATTGATCTCAGCGACTCATTGAGAATCATTTGGTGCTTATCATATAAGGCAAGATAGTTAGTTCCACAATAGCACTTGTGTCCTTTCTCTCTTAATTCACTTCACAATGAGTGCAAAACGAAAAAAAATGTAATTACTCCCTCGACTCAATAACATCTTACACGTCAGGTCACTGAGCTGCAGATGTAAATCTGACAAGTTAATTACCTCTATGTCTGATTATGGATCAATGAAGTTTAAACTAATTGAACAGGGGGAGAAAAGATGGAGGAAAAAGCAAGAGGTATTTTCGACAAAAACGAGAAATGGACTCTCACAGGTTTTGTGTACTGGAGTGCACTGAACCAATCCCATTGGATGGACAATTCAGAATCAATTCCAGTCCATAGCTGTGGTAGCTAAATGGTTAGAGCGAGCTAATGCATGCAAAGTATCAATGGGGACACAATGAATTATCTGCTTGGTGAAGTTGAAAAGAGCAATTGTTTCAGCTGTCTATGTCGCTGACCGGCTGGGAAATCAAACGGCGACACTACATATCCTTGTGGTGTACCTTGGTGACAGTTGCTTCCCTTGTGGCCGGCATTGCACACACAGTTACCCATCACGCAGATCCCATGGCCGCCACATTGGGGGTCCACACACTGAGTAGCGGGCACGTCACACTCTGTGCCCTTCCATCCACTGTAACATTGACAGCGCCCCCTGGCGTACTGGCCATTGCCACTGCATAGGATGGGGCAGGCAGCTGTGGTGGAAAGTAACAAGGTTATTAAAAAGTATATGACAATTTCTTGTAAAGTATATTATTCCATTTTGTAGCTATAGTGTTGATACCATAATATCAACACATCTATCATTATCTGGCCACGCTACAATGGACATGATTACAACACTTTCTCTACAAAGATTTTATCTGAACCATTAGCCCTAACCCTGACCTTTAGCCTAAACATAACCCTAAATTAAGAACAAATATCACATGCACATGGTAATCAATTCTGACAATATAGCCAATATTTGTCCTTTGAATCATGGCCATTTATTGATTATGATATCAGTACATGGATTAGGAATGTGACAAGAGAACATATATACCTCTTGAGCAGTATGGTCCACTGAACCTTGGGAAACAGTGACATGAGCCCGACACACATTCACCGTTTCCATAACAGTTGTGTGAGCACTCCATAACTGACTCTGTTGGGACAGACAGTTTTTTTCTAGAATTACACCAGCCATTACTGAGATATCATACCTCTAAAATATAGCCACCACATTTTTATTACATTTGACATTTACATTTTAGTCATTTAGCAGACGCTCTTATCCAGAGCAACTTACAGTAGTGAATGCATACATTTCATACATTTTCATACATTTCATAAATTTTTTCTCCGTACATCATCGAATATCAACACAATGTATTCTTGGATTGGATTTCCTATCACTACTATGTTGTCACATACTACGCCATCTTATACAGCTACAGTATACCACAATTCCACTCAGTCATTGTTATACATGTACGACAATGGAGGTTGCTGAGGGGAGGACGGCTCATAATAATGGCCAAAATGGAGTGAATGAAATAGTATCAAACATGGTTTTCACTTGTTTGATTCACTCCATTCCAGCCATTCCACTCTGTTTCAGCCATTATTAGGAGCCGTCCTCCACTTAGCAGCCTCCACAAATTTCTTGTCAACAAACTATAGTTTTGGCAAGTCGGTTAGGACATCTACTTTGTGCATGACACAAGTCATTTTTCCAAAAATTGTTTACAGACAGATAATTTCACTTAATTCACTGTATAACAATTCCAGTGATTCAAAAGTTTACATACACTAAGTTGACTGTGCCTTTAAACAGCTGGGAAAATTCCAGAAAATTATGTCATGGCTTTAGAAGCTTCTGATAGGCTAATTGACATCATTTGAGTCAATTGGAGGTGTACCTGTGGATGTATTTCAAGGCCTACCTTCAAACTCAGTGCCTCTTTGCTTGACATGAATGGAAAAGCAAAAGAAATCAGCCAACTGATGAAAAAAAATATATAACTGTTTGGCCATAATGACCATCGCTATGTTTGGAGGAAAAAGGGGGAGGCTTGCAAGCCGAAGAACACCATCCCAACCGTGAAGCACGGGGGTGGCAGCATCATGTTGTGGGGGTGCTTTGCTGCAGGAGGTACTGGTGCACTTCACAAAATAGATGGCATCATTAGGAGGAAAATTATGTGGCTATATTGAAGCAACATCTCATGACATCAGTCATGAAGTTAAAGCTTGGTCGCAAATGGATCTTCCAAATGGACAATGACCCCAAGCATACTTCCAAAGTTGTGGCAAAATGGCTTAAGGAAAACAAAGTCAAGGTATTGGAGTGGCCATCACAACTCCCTGACCTCAATCCTATAGAAAATTTGTGGGCAGAACTGAAAAAGCATGCAAGGAGGCCTACAAACCTGACTCAGTTACACCAGCTCTGTCAGGAGGAATGGGCCAAAATTCACCCAACTTATTGTGGGAAGCTTGTGGAAGGCTACCCGAAACATTTGACCCAAGTTAAACAATTTAACGGCAATGCTACCAAATACTAATTGAGTGTATGTAAACTTCTGGCCCACTGAGAATGTGATGAAAGAAATACAATTTGTAATAAATCATTCTCTCTACTATTATTCTGACATTTTCACATTCTTAAAATAAAGTGGGGATCCTAAGTGACCTAAGACAGGGGATTTTTACGAGGATTAAATGTCAGCAATTGTAAAAAACTGAGTTTAAATGTATTTGGCTAAGGTGTATGTAAACTTCCGACTTCAACTGTATAAGTGAAATAATCTGTCTGTAAACAATTGTTGGAAAATTACTTGTGTCATACACAAAGTAGATGTCCTAACCGACTTGCCAAAACTATAGTTTGTTAACAAGACATTTTTGGAGTGGTTGAAAAAAAGAGTTTTAATGACTCCAACCTAAGTCTATGCAAACTTCCGACTTCAACTGTATGTGTATTTATGATCTGCAAGCATGATATGCCATTCCTAAAATCCTCCCATGTCCCGTGAAGGTTTGAGCTTCCATATCCTGTTTGCTGTAGCCTGACTACTCCCATGCCATGTTGCCCATCTCGGTCCCAACCCATCTCGAACATTTTAAATCACACAGTAGATTTCTATATTCCTTGACACGTTTTCTTTCTCCTTTGTTAAATCTTACTTGAATGACTGATCATGCCCACACAAGCAACGGAATCTCTGAACTGTTTACAAGTAAATCCTCTGAGTTAATCGGACATATCCACTGACACATCTTGCGTTCGTTCAAAAGACCAGCACTCATAAAGGGATCCCCCTCTAGGCTGGGGGCTCGTTTAGATTGCCATCTTAACACAAACGTTTAGTTTTATTGCTTTTTAAGACTTGTATTGGATGTTCACTACCAGGATGTCAGTTTCAACCAGGGGTTGGAACTGGTTCAGGGAACAGAGAAACGGAAAAGAATGACATTAAAAAACAATATCAGAACAGGAATCAGAAGCGGGAACGAACATGATCTATACAGTTCCGAAACATAACCTTTATTTTAAAAGCATGGGAACCGGTTAATAACATATTTTACGTTCCAGATATTTTTTACAGTCCCACAAAAAAGGCTACCTGCCCCGCCGAATCATAGGCTACTGTAGCCCACTGATGTTACAAGCGTGATTCAGAAATTAGGGAGAGAGATTTTTTAATTAGAGAAGAATGGATTCACTTCTTCAATGCTAGTTAATAATACTACAGTTATCACGTTTCACATTGGATTTATTAACTACAAAAAGGTAAGAAGTGTTTTTATTTTAATTCGGGCGGCGTTCTGCACACACAAGCTTGTTAGTAGGGGTGTGTCGAGTACTCAGATAAAACGGGTAACGGATATGGAGAATTTTACGAATATGATTATGACACGAGTAATTTTGGCAATTATCTGTTTGTTGTGTGCTCCAAATAACTATTGGCTAGTTCTTCTGTCTGTAACGAAACTATATCGGTATTAGAACAAGCCGCTCTCCGTTTACTCTCATATCCCCAGACAGACACACTCTGATTTCTCACTCACCTCACTTGCTCGCTCACAGTCACTCACTCACAGTCACTCGTCTCAGGGCACAAGTCTCCCCTTCTCCAAACATCATGTATTAATCAGAATCCGTTGCCAGTCATTGTTGTTCACTCTAATTATTTTCTGTAGACATAGGCGATGTGGTTGTTTTTGTCTGTCGACTTGGTGTTGTTTAGTAGACCTACTTTGTCTGTCCGTATAATTATTTAATTGTTGACGACGTCTTGTGATCTAAGCTCATGCTTCTTGCTATTATTTCTACTCGCCCAGGCATGTTTACCGAGCGACAGATAATTTGAAAATAAAATTACAAATGTAGATAGTTTATTTTGATTGCACAAATGTTGCAGGATAAGTGTCGGGAGAGAAAAGTTGTGCTTCTCTCGAAAGTGAAACAATATATGGGGCAAGCGAATTAGCCTAACATGCCGGCAGTAGTAACCAGCCATGCATTAGGGTTTTTATTAGCCTATTTCATTGATAAGTAAATAGCCCTAATGTGCATTTTCATCTGTCGGGGTCGTTTACCTTTGAACAATGTGTGTGAATGAGTGAAGGAAAATAACGATGCGCTCTGAGATGCAATCTGAGTAATAGCGCAGTAATGCGCACTCCAGGTATAAGCTTTACGGGCACTTAAGGCGCACTTCCGTGTTTCCCGATCACAAGTAAATCCAATTACGAGTATCAAGTGTGATAAAATGGATACAATTACCAGTGGTGTATAGAAATTAAGTAAAAATACTTGAGTCGGTTTTTTTTAGGTATCTGTACTTTACTATTTATATTTTGGACGACTTTTACTTCACTACATTCCGAAAAGAAAATGATGTACTTTTTACTCCATATATTTTCCCTGACACACAAAAGTACTCTGTATATTTTCATTGCTTAGGAGGACAGGAAAATGGTTCAACTCCCTCACTTATCAAGAGAACATCCCTGGTCAAATAATGCATGTCATAACAAGATGCCCAGCGTTTCAAGCCAAGCCAAGCCTCCTCCACCACCACCTTCTCTCGCTCTCTCCCCACCTGCAAAATTTGTCACATCTCGCACCCTACACTTGTCTGTCCAATGTATGTAGTTAAACAATTATAGCTTGCCCGCTCCATAGCAAGCAGCTCTATCTGCACTGATTGGTGAAGTAATTTAATGTCGAGCTAAAGAAAAGAAGACATCTATTTTAGATCCTTAAAAAGGAACAGTAGGAACAATATAAACCGTTATTTTTGGCGGGTTCGATCCAGTCCAGAACTTTATTTTGCAGATCGGAACAAGAAAAATAATGGTTCTATTCAGTACGAAATGATTGGAAAATAATTTTGTCTCCAAACCTTGGTTTCAACAGATTCTGGCAATTTTGACATTGGATATCGATAACTCCATATCTTAAGAAACGGATTGACTGAATTCCCCAAGGCAAAACTCAGCCCGTTTTCTCTTTTCCCACAGCACAATTCCTGAGCAAGCACAACAATGAGGAGGCTGTCCTAAGGGATAGTGATGTTCATTCTATGCAAAGGCGTAAAATATGCATAAGACAATTCACACAGCCCAATCAACAAATTATGCTTGCACCATATAGTCTGGAGATGTAGTTTAAATTCTTGATTAGTGTATGTATGTTGTAATCTGGCCTGCCAGTGGCAACTATCCAGTCATTCTCTAAGGAGGAAAGTTCACACAGTAACTTGGGGAAAAATAACCTTCAATAAGTACCTTAACACAAATCTACAGTACCCACCTCACCCATTTCTACAGGGGTGGTCCCTTACCAAGGATGATGGTGTTGTATGATACTGTCTCCGGGCTCTTCCCATCATTGTAGAAGGCCAGATGCCACACCCCAGAATCCAGGTACTGGATGAAGCCAGCTTGGTGGAGGCTGACCTGGGGCTCCATCTGCCCTCTGGCTTCCGGCTCCGTGGAAGCCCGCCTCTCTTTGGCGATGAGTTTGCTGCCATCCAGCAGCTCCACAAAGTCATACTGAAGAAAGGTGGAGCAGAGAAGTCAGTTGGGACTTATTCATTGGTCACTCGACATAAGATTATGAAAATTCTGACGTGACATTCTTTGTAGTTCCAGGTGCACATAGGGAAAATATCTGTTTAAAAAAATGCTCATTTTACATTAAAGGAGCTATCCATGATTGAATTGAGTCGAAGTAAAGATTTTCCAGAAGAATGATCCTTTTCATTCTGTATGTCATTCTGTGTTTCAGTCACACAAACACAAAACAGGATGTTGAAAGAAGTTAAAGGCACATTAAAAAAGGATTTAGTATCAGAAATGGGACATGCAGCGGACACAACACAAAGCAACTCTCCAACTAACTCAGTACGGATAGGAAATAAAGCATTAAAGCAAGGGTGAGCCAAGTCAACACTCAGTGGTTTAAACCCTTTTGAGAGGAGCTGAGGGGTAGATAAGCGATATTACCCTGCTGATGTAGGCAATTTTGTGTTGGTGGCCAGGGGGCCAAGTAAGAAAAGTCCAAAACCCAAACATTCCTTTACTCCCAGATCAGTGTGTACATATTGATTCCTTGGCAAAGGCTCATTCAAAATCTAACAATAGGAGCAAATAATAATGGACAAGAAGCCAAGCCTAGCTTGGCCACCAAATGAACCACAAAATAATTATTAGCTAGTACTTTGGAATTCAAACTATTGTTGATCATTTCTTCACAAAACCTAGTTTTAGAAAATTGATGAATCATGCAGAGTAAAACAATAACAAATGTAGTTATTATTCTTTTTTTGAGGGGTAGGTGACTTTAAAGTTATTCCTCTACTCAGGCTGTGAATGCAACCAACGGTCAATATCTCTCATTGGGGTCTTTCATGCTCAGTTAAGTAAACACATCGATTTTTCTCCCTGGCAATTTAACAGACCGTTTCTAAGGCAGTGGTGGTGGACTTTGTGTCTACTAAATATTAAAGCATTAGACTTCTCACTAAAGGCTTCGGTCATACAAAAGTTATACTTACATCCAAACTGGTTCTCAAGCAGAATAGTAAAAATGTCTCACCCCTTGTTCAAGAATCGCCTTTTTTCTTTTATTCAGATAACTTTTGGTTATTTGAAATGGAAATCTTCTCCAAAATATTGCTATTTTTAAAACAAGATACAGAAAGTTGGTTGCAATTTCAGTTTAATCCACCAGAAAAGACAGAACATGTAACACAACAAAAATTGTGGTTAAACTGAAATATACTACTATTGAAAAATAAATGTTTAAAACAGTTATAATCTTTGTAAATAACATCATAAATAGGACTGGTGGAGTTATGTCACACATGCAGCTAACAAAAAATATATGGAAATGTCTGCTCTACCAAAAATTACAACCAACTAATTGCAGCATTACCGCAAAAATGGAAGAGGCAAGTAGAAGGGGGAAAAAAGTAAGAAACTTGTCTGTCGGCCCTGCATTTAAGACCAAAATTGGTTAAAGAAAATTGTGATGAATAGAAACGTATACAGGCTTCATTTAAGGACAACAAACATTGACAGCTGTGCCATATACCATCCATCATTCCTTCAATTCTGACCAGTTTCCCAGTCCCTGCCGATGAAAAACATCCCCACAGCATGATACTGCCACTACCATGCTTCACTGTGGGGATGGTGTTCTCGGTGTAATGAGATGAGTTGGGTTTGCGCCAGACATAGCGTTTTCTTGCTGGCCAAAAAGCTACATTTTAGTCTCATCTGACCAGAGTACCTTCTTCCATATGTTTTGGGAGTCTCCCACATGCCTTTTGGCGAACACCAAACGTGTTTGTTACATTTTTTCTTTAAGCAATGGCTTTTTTCTGGACACTCTTCTGGCTAGCCAAGCTCTGTGGAGTGTACGGCTTAAAGTGGTCCTATGGACAGATACTCCAATCTCCACTGTGGAGCTTTGCAGCTCCTTCAGGGTTATCTTTGGTCTCTTTTATGCCTCTCTGATTAATGTCCTCCTTGCCTGGCCCGTGAGTTTTGGTGGGCGGCCCTCTCTTCGCAGGTTTGTTGTGGTGCCATATTTTTTCAATTTTTTTTAAATAATGGATTTAATGGTGCTCTGTGGGATGTTCCAAGTTTCAGATATTATTTTCTAACCCAACCCTGATCTGTACTTCTCCACAACATTGTCCCTGACCTGTTTGGAGAGCTCCTTGGTCTTCATGGTGCCGCTTGCTTGGTGGTGCCCCTTGCTTAGTGGTGTTGCAGACACTGGGGCCTTTCAGAACAGGTGTATATCTACTGAGATTATGTGACAGATCATGTGTCACTTAGATTGCACACAGGTGGACTTTATTTAACTAATTATGTGACATCTGAAGGTAATTAGTTGCACCAGATCTTATTTAGGGGCTTCATGGCAAAGGGGGTGAATACAGATGCACGCACCACTTTTCCGTTTTTAATTATTTTGGGATTTTATGAAAATAATTTTTTACATTTCACTTCACCAATTTGGACTATTTTGTGTATGTCCATTACATGAAATCCAGATAAAAATCCATTTAAATTACAGGTTGTAATGCAACAAAATAGTAAAAACGCCAAGGAGGATGAATACTTTTGTAAGGCACTCTATATATACAAAAAATGTGTAATTATATATATATATATATATATATGAATACATATATATATATATATATATATATCTATTCATCCCCCCATCATATATATATATATATATATTAGTACCAGTCGAAAGTCTGGACACATCTACTTATTCAACGGTTTATCTTTATTTTGACTATTTTCTACATTGTAGAATAATAGTGAAGACATCAAAACTATGAAATAACACATATGGAAATATGTAGAAATCAAAATATATTTGACATTTGAGATTCTTCAAAGTAGCCACCCTTTGCCTTAATGACAGCTTTGCACACTCTTGGCATTCTCTCAACCAGATTCACCTGGAATGCCTTTCCAACAGTCTTGAAGGAGTTCCCACATATGCTGAGCACTTGTTGGCTGCTTTTCATTCACTCTGCGGTCCATCTCATCTACACTTTTTTGATTACTACATGATTCCATATGTGTTATTTCATAGTGTTGATGTCTTCACTATTATTGTACAATGTAGGAAATAGTAAAAATAAAGAAAAACCTTGAATGAGTAGGTGTGTCCAAACCTTTGACTGGTACTGTATATATTTACAAAAAATATATGGGGGATTGGAAATGATGCAGACAATTACATTGATGGAAGCTACAATCTATCTGCAATATTAAAGCTGATCTACCCCCTAAAAAATATTGTTAAAAATGATTAGCTAGTACTTGGGAATTCAAACTAGTGTTGATAATTTCTTCAAAAAAACCTAGTTTTAAACAATTGATAATTCATGCAGAGTAAGACGCTCAATAACAAATCAAGAGTTTTTTTTCTTTTCTTTTGAGGGGTAGGTGATGCACTTTAAAGTTGTTCCTCTCCTCAGGCTGTAAATGTAACCAACGGTCAATATCTCTCATTGGGGTCTTTCATGCTCAGTTAAGTAAACACATCGATTTATCTCCCTGGCAATTTAACAGACTGTTTCTAAGGCAGTGGTGGTGGACTTTGTGTCTAGGCATTGACAGTTTCCTGCACAGCAATCGCCTTGGACATAAAAGGAGGCTTCTTTCTTTAGGACTCTGTTTGTTGTCTTTGATTTTGTTGGGTTCCTTCCTTCTTTCATCTTGTAATCCCTTCTTTCCTGTTGTAATTTGTTTTGAACTTTTTTTTTCTTTTGATAGTGGCCCGACTGAAAGAGGCTCTTTTTCAATAAGTCAAGTCAGAGAATGTCAAAAAGGTGAAGTTGAAAGCTTTTGCTCTAGAGCAAAGTGGAAAATAGCCACTGCTTGGTCACAACCCTTTAAGTCAGGGTTCCCCAACTGGCAGCCAGCGAGCCATTTGGGGAACTCTGAGCAAAAAATAAATATATATATACTGTATGTATATATATAATTTTAATTGTTGGACATAAAATACCAGTAAATGAGCTCCAATTGATTTTAATTTTGTAAATCTGTTCCCAACTATTACCATACATAATACGATGTGATTGTATACAAACGTAAGCAAGGTTTGAAATTATTATGCTTTAGTTGTCACAACTTCCGCCGAAGTCGGCTCCTCTCCTTGTTCGGGCGGCATTCGGCAATCGACGTCACCGGTTTTCTAGCCATCGGCGCTCCATTTTTCTATTATCCGTTTGTCTTGTTTCCATACACACCTGGTTCTCATTTCCCCAATCAATCTACTTGTATTTAACCCTCTGTTTCCCATCATGTTTTGTGTGTAATTGTTTCATGTTTTTGTGGTGTTTGATTTATGCGCTTTACTTTGGTTACGTTCCGTGGTTTTGAGTGCATTTTGATTTATGTAGTGCTCTCGTATTTTGGAACTACAATAAAGTGCGTTTGGTTACATTTCGCTTCTCTCCTGCACCTGACTTCGCCTCTCATACACACGATATTGACATTAGTCAAATATTATATCTGTTTGGGCTTCATGCGGTAAATTTGCAGTCTACAAATTATTTGTAATTATGTTCCTGCCCCCCGACCATCCGCTCAAGGATTAGAATCTGGTCATTCAGTTAATGAACAGTGCTACAAATAAAACTTTGCCTTGGGACACTTCAAACACTTTACTTTGTGAAGATAAAACTGAAAAGAGGATTATTCTAAGCATGACAGTGGATTTGTTTGTCATTTTGCAAAATTCATACAGTCAGATTTTTACACCCTACTCAACAGATGTACCATTTACCTGTGTGTGAGATGGTGGGAGACCCTTCCTCCCGTAGACCCCAACCAGTGCATTCTTCTGAACAGAGATGTTGAACTTGAGGAAGTGTGGATGTTCCATAGCCAGCCGAGAGCGCCAGAACACCCCTGGCGGTATTCCCTGACTGACCCTCCTGCCCACTTCCACTTGCCCGGTGTCAACGGAGCTGTTTTCCTGATGGGCCGCACCATTCCTGCCTGGAAGGGAGAAAGAGAGAGCACTTATCGTTCATCACCATATTCGAAAACTATACCTATACAAGCTCTCTGAAACCACAGTTACAGTTTTACAAACATCTGTTCTTGTGTTCTGTGAACCCATTTTTGGCAAAATGATAACATTTTCAATATCACCTTGACTGAAATAAAATGATGGAGAAGCAGCCTTTAGTCATTCTGCCCCAGCCTCTGGAATAGCCTGCCAGACAACCTGAGGGGGGGCCGAAACTGTGGACATATTTAAAAGAGATCTTAAAAACACACCTTTTCAGCTTTGCTTTTCCTTTGGTGCTAGTTGTTCAGTTTCTCTTGTTTTTCTGTTGTTTTTCATCCTCTTATGTATTTTGTGTAATAAATATTTCTGTTTTTATTTTCATATATATATTTATTTTTTTTCCTTTGACGCACATTGCGTTGCATTCCATGTCTGAAATGTGCTGTATAAATAAAGCTTGATTTGATATGATACAGACACATGGCTCACAGTCTATATCGCTGGCCCTCATGATATGAGTCCTGCTCATTAGGTGAGGCACAGTCCAACATAGAAATACAAGTCAGCTTAATTAAGCAGTTACAGATATTTCTACTTCCTGGTACAAATTCAGTTGATGATGCTGTACAAACTTCTTTATTCCCACTCAAATAGACCCTAGCTGGTTGCACCATTATGAGACTGGAACAGATCGTTCCACCATCTGTTTCCCTATCTTTTTTGTGGTACTGGTGATTCACTAATGTTTAGGATCTAAATGCAATAGCTGATACACTACCTGATACAGTACTGTAACAATACATCAAAAGGACGGGGAAGTGATGCTTTTAAAGGTTAATGTAGCTGCAAAGACACCCACTTAAACATGACTCTGCCTGAGTTACGATCAAACATACATTTGCCGACGACACGACGGCGGTAGGCCTGATCACAAACGACAATGAGACAGCCTATAACAGGGTTCCCCTTTTTTGGGGTATTTTGTTAGACATAAAGCACTGTAAAAACACCAGGAAATCAGCTCCAAGTGACCTTAATTTTGGAAATCTGTTCCCAAGTAAAATCATGCATAATATGATGTGGATCTCTATTTCAGGCGGTGCCAGAGGAAGGGCCCAAAAATTGTCAAAGACTCCAGCCACCCAAGTCATAGACTGTTCTCTCTGCTACCGCATGGCAAGCGGTACTGATGCACCAAGTCTGGAACCAACAGGACCACGAACAGCTTCTAACCCCAAGCCATTAGGCGGCTAAATAGTTAGTTAAATAGTTAACCAAATAGCTACCCGGACTATTGACCCTTTTTGCACTCACTTTCTTGACTCATCACATACGCTGCTGCTACTGTTCACTATCTGTCACTTTTTCCCTAGTTATATGTACATACAGTACAGTGGAGGCTACTGAGGGGAGGACGGCTCATAATAATGGCTGGAACGGAGCAAATATAATGGCATCAAACACATGGAAATCATCTGTTTGATGTATTTGATACCATACCACTTATTCCGTTCCAGTCATTACCACGAGCCCGTCCTCCCCAATTAAGGTATCACCAACCTCCTGTGATATAGTCTCTACCTCAATTAACTTGTACCCTCCACATCAACTTGGTACTGGCCCCCCTTGTATATAGCCAAGTTATCATGACTCATTGTGTATCTATTATTACTGCCGGTTTTACTTTTCTATTATTTCTCTATTCTCTTTCTCTCTGCATTGTTTGGAAGTAAGCATTGCACTGTTAGTCCACACCTACGAAGCATGTGATGAAAAAAATATTAGTTGACTTTTTCTCAAATGAAAAGTTAAATACCCTACTTCCGTGTACAGTGATGTCATGATCAAAGCATTAATGTTAAAATCTGTTTCCTGATAATTATTTCAAAAACCACTTAGAACAAACATATGAGTGGAACTAAAGCAGGACTATTGAAATTAAATGTAAATAAAACATGATTTACATTTCTCACAATGGCCCTCCGGAGTTTAGATTATAACAAACAATATTAATCCAAAATTCTTGGTATGAATCCATCTATGTAGTTATGTCAGCTTCCCACTTCACAGTTTAAAATAAAGACCATTAAAACCAAGACTGGTCCATTTGTGATTTTGGTGCTCCATTAATACCTGTGAAGGTTGTTAATGTGGGTGTTTTCTATCTTTGTTTGTGTGGGTGTTTTTTTGCATGAGGACCTTTCCTGTCACTTTACCTTGGCGCCAAAATGAAGACATACAGAGACACGTTTGCCTCCAGAGAGAAAATGGCCTGAGAAAATGGCCTGCTACCGATTGCCTTTAAACAGTCTCAAAACGAGCCTCCTGCTATCTTCATTAGCACTACTAACAAGGTTTTAAATCTAGACCAGTTTAAATCACACTGAGCTTTCACCTGCCTCCTCAAACCCAATGAATACCATCATGGCAGTGCATCTTAAATACCTAATAATGTGCAAAGATTAAGTCAGTGGCCTTTTGCTGTAAAGGGGAAGGAAGGTGGCACACGTGGCAGACATCGCATACAAAATTACCTCTACTGGTAAAGGCTGAATGGGGTACAGTATAATGATTAGGTTGTGCAAAGCTGTCTGGACAATTCAGAAGGTATCTACAGTATAGGCAAGGCTGCTTTTGGGACCATTTTTGTGCTGAGCCAAATGCATCACATTAGCAAGCCGGATGAACAAACAAACACCCAGTGCAATTTAGGGCTACAAACATATTCAGAAACGTAGAAATATGTTGTGTTCCTTCCTCAAATGTATGCTAAATATTTAGGTAAAGGGCTATCTGAATAGGTTTAGCTAAGGTCCTTACCATAGTCAGCTGAGAGTGCTGTCAGTATGTTTGGCTGAGTGGGCAAAGCCTTCACCCCTCCGTTCTCAAATGTGGGTTGGTTTTCTGTTTCTTGAAGTTGCCAGTTGAGGCCGAAAAAGTGCATTGCTGTAATGTGAACAAAACAGTGGAGTATACTAGGGTTAGGGCAAACCAAATCAAATCGCTAAGACACAACACTTGCTGGACAGCATTTCCAGGAAAAAGAGATCAGACAATACATAATTTTGTGACCTGGGGTGACCTTGTCCCCTCTGCATTAAATCCTTCTATATATGGCCCTACATCTTCAATGTCTAAGAAATACTAAAGAGTGGGAATTATTTTGTACTAGGTTAGCTTACTATGGGTGTTCCCCATGTAGGCTAAGTGCTCTACTGTAAAACTCTACAGGGCCCAGACACAGCAAGCACAATCAATACTGAGGAGAGGAGGGACACTGCTGTGCCTCTTTAGGCACACTAGAGTGTCGGGACACAAACAGCACTGCATCAAAGAGCACAGTGGGACGTTGTACTTAAAAGCCCAAACATTTGTCACCAAACATACAGGAGGAGGCAGATGAGGGTCTACTCCTCAACTCCTCTAATAGAAAGCAAGCAATTCAAAAACAAGCAATACAAGGACACCCCTAAATCAACAACAAAAAAATCTGAAAACCGAATTGTTTCTATGTGTGTTTGTGTATCAGAGAGTAAAAGTGTCTTCAAGCCTCAAACTATCTAGTTAACTGCAGAAAATACATAGCTAACTCGCAAGGAGAAACAATGCAGCGGAATCAGAGAGAATGCAGAATGGGATCACATTTTTGAAAAGTTGGGAGAAATTACATGGATGCATATGGATGCAGCCTGGTGTCAGTCATACTGAACAAAAATATAAATGCAACAATTTCAAAGAAGTTGCTGTGTTACAGTTCATATAAGGAAATCAGTCAATTGAAATACATTCATTAGGCCCTAATCTATGGATTTCACATGACTGGGCAGCCAATGGTGGGCCTGGGTGTCAAGCCCACTCAATGGGGAGCCAGGCACTGCCAATCAGAATGACTTTTTCCCCACAAAAGCGCTTTATTACTGACAGAAATACTCCTCACCACCCCACCCCCCCTCCCCTCAGACAATCCCGCAGGGGAAGAAGCCAGATGTGGAGGTCCTGGGCTGGAGTGGTTACATGTTGTCTGCAGTTGTGAGGCCAGTGGGAGGCACTGCCAAATTCTTTACAACAATGTTGGAGTTAGCTTATGGTAGAGAAATTAACATTGAATTCTCTGGCAACAGCTCTGGTGGACATTACTGCAGTCATCATGACATTTGCACACGGCCACAAAACTTGAGACATCTGTGGCATTGCGTTGTGTGACAAAACTGCACATTTTAGAGTGGCCTTTTATTGTCCCCCGCACAAGACGCACCTGCATAATGATCATGCTGTTTAATCACCTTCTTGATATGCCACACCTGTCAGGTGGATGGATTATCTTGACAAAGGCTGAAATGCTCACTCAAAAATGTGTGCACTAAATTTGAGAATACACTTTTTGTGCAAATGGAACATTTCTAGGATCTCTTATTTCAGCTCATTTAACATGGGACCAACACTTTACATCTTGCATTTATATTTTTATTCAGTATAGTTGTTTTTTGTTTACTGACTTGACTTGCTAATGTACGATATGTGTGTGTGTGTGTGTGTTAGAGAGAGAGAGTGAAAGAGAGAGCGAGAGATAGAGAGTGCGAGAGAGAGAGAGACCATGTGAGAGTGCATGTAAGAGCGCATGAGAGTTTCCTTGTATGTTCTGTATGCGTGGGACTGTGTTTCTTATCTGGGGGCTGGCAGAGGCAAAGTATATGAGTGTATATTGAAGCTATTTAAGACATTGCACCTGGCAGGTGTTTTGGCTGCAGATGAAAGAGAGGAAGGTGAAAAACTCAACCTGAGGCAAGTGGCAAAGAAAGCCTATATCTGTTGAACTCACACACTCACACCAATAGGAACTCCCACGTGGTAAACACACTCATGCACTCACAGGCCCACACGAACGCAAACACACCCTTAAGCCATCGGCGCATTCATAAGCCGTATAAACGGAATCCAGAAACAAGACAACCCACAAAACACACACGCAAGTTATGATAGAGCACGATAAAAACATGAATCATAAAAAAACAGGGTCCAGATCATAAAGGGATAATGTACTTGTATGGCCCTCTGCTATGGAGAGCACTCTCCCCGGTCTTCTCCATTGCATCATTTCTACACAGACCTATTTCTCTCTATACGAGCATGTCATCCTGTCCTCCCTTCAGCACCATATGAATCTTATGGCAGTTCAGGAGAAAGTCACACAGACCAAGATTAAGAGTGTGTATCACTCAGGAAGACAGTTAGGACAGATAAATCTCCACCTGTTTTATCGCTATGGTCAAGCCGCTAAAGGTTAGTGAGAAGTCATCTTTGATGCATGCTGTAAAAACCTGGCAAAGCCCATTCTGAGGGGGAATTATGTCCTATAGGGGAAAATGGTTCGCTAATGAAAGAGATGAAAGCACCTCCTGGAAGACATTTTGTTGCACCAGAAAGTCTTACAGCTCTCGATTCCTCACATCCCCTCCCTCGCTTCTTCTCAAAACACTTTGGAGAGGAAGGCTTTCAAGTTCTTAAGATAGTTCACTTTTTTTCGGGGTTATTCCCCATCAACAGATGACATTGTCACAATGTTGCAAATAGGTTATGAGAAGGTCAGTCATGACAAGTGACAACCTTGTGATAAACTAATGTTGTCAGTAGGGTGCTGGGTGTGTTGTTCTCTAGACAGTGTCATTGTAGGCTGTCGAGGTGAATTTAAACTGTCTTTCAGGGCTCCAATGGATAGGACTGGGTCATGTCAGTGAGCAGGTTGATGTTTATTGTCATGAGTCTTGTCATGGAGGCAGAACTGAGCAATTTCCCCTTAGATAGGCTAGCTGCAAAGTCAAAATTGGCTATATTGTAAAAATGCATGAAAAAAAAGCTTTTTCTTCTTAATTTAAGTTTAGGGTTAGGCATTAAGGTTAGCAGTCTGGTTAAGGTTACATTTAAAATTAGTTTTAATAACTTTGTGGCTGTGCTAGCTAGTGACCATTCTGCAGAGCTGCCCCCAGAACAAGATTCATGACGAAAAACGCTAACCTGCTGTCAGTGATGCCACTCTGTGGGTGTTTTATCAGAATAGCAGGATGATGCAGAGCCCTTGTCAGTGGAACTGCCATGATCTGACAGATTCAAACACGACAGTGTCATCGGGGCATGTCTCTGTATCCGACTGACATACGACGACTGGTGGAATAATATCCTAAAGTCTGCAATATCTGCTCAGCAAGATAATGCAAGGTAATGCTGAAAGAGCATTATCTTACCAATTATCTTACCAATGAGGAGATCCACTTTTAGCACAGCTTATAAAGTCGTCAGTCAATGCTGATTGAGCTGACTCAAAGCCATTCAGTCAAGTCAACTTGTCTATCAGGAAGTCTCTCCTGAGAACTGAAGGCTGTTTCACCACTAAGGTTGAATGGCAAGCCGTTTATATTTGTAAGGATAATATCTTTGAAAGGCCTTTGAAAATAGTTGTAGTACCCATAGTTGTCCATGTATGTAGGGATGATTGCTATTATGCTCTTTTCTATACTTAGCTTATACTTAGCTTGTCTTTTTTGGGGGGGGTAGACCTATAGCTACCTATACTACATAATACACAGTATAAACACAGTACAGTGCAAGCAGGAAGGGTCATGGTTAACTACGGACTAATTCAACAATGTCAATAAGGAGGGGCTATAGTTACCTATACAATAGCAGAGGATGATTGACAGCAGGACAGCCACGCCCACTGCACTCAGGGCGGTGCACCTCCAGGAACAGTGCTTGGGCGATTTTTTTAACTTGAAAGCCCCTCGAGAGAGGGTGTTTCTGGGTAGGGGGCGTGCCGGTGTGGAGTACACTGCCCCTGTTGCCATGGTGTAACCTGGGGTTGGTGTGCTAAAGAAAGGGGTTGCTCCTGTGCCCGTTTTAAAGAGGAAGTGTCTGGGGAAACAAAACAGAAAATGTATACATGAATATTAGATAATGATGAAGACAGAAAAAATATATATATTTGGTTATGTATTCCTATTTAACATTTATTTAATATAAAATACATGCCATTTAGCAGACACTATGAAACAAAGGGTCTTAGTCATCCGTGCAAATGTTTTTCATATGTGGCCCCAACAGGAATTGAACCCACAACCCTGGCATTGTAAGTACAATGCTCTACCAACTGAGTCACAGAATAGCAAACTATTTATTCAGGCTAATCTCATTAAAAGGACATCTCTTTTGTAAGAGAAAACATGGACATGTCAGTATCCTGTACAAAAGGCCATTATGGGTAATTAAAGCGTTTTAATCACAAGCACTACCCTGGCTTTGTCTATTAACTTTTTAAACCCACGTGAAAATCTCTGAAATTGACAAATTATGCCTTGATGCCTCTCTTGCTATCACATCGTCCGGCCCTCCACTAACTGTTGGTAAGAATCTTCCTGTTGTGCCACTAATCTGTTGGTGTGATTTTAGGTTCGATAAACAGAGCCATGAGGTTATGATGCCATCCTTACCGCCCCTCCACAATATGTGTCACTATATTCACAACATTGACAGTTCTGTAAGTCACTTTTGCTAAAAGCATCTGCTAAATGATTTTTAAAGCTACAGTATGTCACTCAGAATGATGTGTGGTATTCAAACAGGGGTATTCACAGATCTGGCACAGACTGTATGGTGGATTCAGCAGCTTGTTTGAAAAGTTGGAGGTAAAGCATATTCATGTGTATTATGAGTTTAGGGATCTGGAATATGTCCGTTTTTCTTTTCTCCCAGGTTAATGGATTCAAGTCACTGATTGGTCAGAAAAACGGGTGGGCGGCATACTTATTTCTGATTTGTGCCGTGATATTGATTTGAGCATACCGTGAATACTGGGGCCTATTTACTTGCTGCTTGGCTATAAGAATGCAACGAATGGTGCCATTTCACATTGATATTGAATAAAATAGCCAATACAAAAGGTTAGTTCACACTAAATGGATTATTCCATATCAGGTTCCACTACTCATCTGCAGAATATAAAGCACTGTTGTGTTCTGAATACCAGTCTGGTGGACATACATAGAGTAGGATAGCAGACTGCGTGCAAACAGTGGTGGCTCAGAGGAAATGTTTTTGGAAATGATTACCAAACAGAGTGGCGGTATAAATGTCTGCGGCTATACACACTGGATGACCATACGTAATCGATTAGAAGGAGCGTAAGCAATGAAGCACATTACTATAGTAATTCGGGCAGCTCTATTGATGTGTGTGCGTTTGTGTCTGTGTGTGTGTGGGTGCGCATGCATGAGTGTGTAAGTCTCATTGAAATGGCCTTCACACAAAAGCGATAACCAAGGCAGGTTCCCTTTGCTCAACTCACTTCCTTGTAATCAGTTTGACATTTGAAACACTCATGTGGAGGACAAAAGACAAAACATACAGTGGGCGGATTTGGACCTCAGCTAAGTCCCTGCTGTAGGTGAGGGAGTACATTAGAAACAATGAGCACTAGCGCCCTTTGACTATGTAATCTACCTATTAGCCACTGCATTGTGTCAGCATCAGCATTGGTGGAATAATACGACTCTTTAAACCGTGATCCAGGCACTCTACCAATGTAGCGGGCACCTAAATCCATCTCTCTCTTTCCCTTTCACTGTCCCTCAGTCTTTTTCTCTCTTCCTATCAGTAGTTCTCCCTTCCTTGCTCTCTTTCCCTCTCACCCCTTTAATCTTTTACACTCTCTCCCTCCCCCTTCCTCTCTTTTTCCTCTCTCCCTATCGCTCTTTCACACTACCCCCCCCCCCCCCCCCCAACCCATGGAACCACCAGCCCTCTCAGCAGGGGACCTTGTAGCAGGTGCTAGCCTAGCGCAGCAGAGCTCATCTGTGTGATGATATTTTCAGGGGGCAGTCCCTTGGTGTTTCTGGGCCATTGTGCATGCAAAGATCAGAGTGGCACCATATTGAGATGCTTCCCCGGTGCGCTCAGGCTGCTGCACATAACTAAGTCAATTTGTTTAATTAGCATTAAGACACGAAACATTGACTTGAGAGATATGTTCATTGCAGACACAAAATACGACAATTTGTTGTTTTGATTTTTTAAATGATAATCATATAAGAAACCACAATCTTATTAAGTATTTACTAATGCAGTTCATCTACGCAAATTATATTTAAAAAAAACGTATCTACAAGAATAATTAGCTTAATTTCCCATGGAAGACAGAGATATACTCTACACTCTATTCTTTCAGGAGTGTGGCACTGATCGTGAAACTGTCATTGCATGATTTTCTGACTCAAGACATAATTTCATTTTATGAGCCGACTCCCCTGACAAGCGAATCTGATAAGGACCGACAGACCATTTATAAAAGTAGCGTTTGGAACCGCAAACGTTGAATTTGTGTCATAATAGCTGTTTCAACTGCTCTTTATTAAATATGTGTGACAGAGTTTAACTGGATTCCACAGGACGTATGAGGCAGTCAATGTATAGCCTAACTGCACCTTATTGAGAACAGTATTTATGGTATAGAAAAAATAGATATGTTTTATTGTCACATACACTGGATAGGTGCAGTGAAATGTGTTGTTTTATAGGGGCAGCCATAGTAGTACAGCGCCACTGGAGCAAATTAGGATTAAGTGCCTTGCTCACGAACACAGACATATTTTTTACCTTGTCAGCTCAGTATTTGAACCAGCAACCTTTGTCAATTCATCAGGGCATGGACTCCACAAGGTGTCGAAAGCGTTCCACAGGGATACTGACCCATTTTGACTCCAATGCTTCCTACAGTTGTATCAAGGTGGCTGGATGTCCTTTGGGTGGTGGACCATTCTTGATACACATGGGAAACTGTTAAGCATGAAAAACCCAGCAGCATTGCAGTTCTTGACACAAACCGATGCGCCTGGCACCTACTACCATTCCCAGTTCTATAGGCACTTAAATATTTTGTCTTGCCCAATCACCTTCTGAATGGCACAAATACACAATACATGTCTCAATGGTCTCAAGGCATAAAAATCCTTCTTTAACCTGTCTCCGCCCCTTCGTTTACACTGATTGAATTGGATTTAGGAAGTGGTATCAATAAGGGATAATAGCTTTCACCTGGATTCACCTGGTCAGTCTATGTCATAGAAAGAGCAGGTGTCCTTAAGGTTTTGAACACTCAGTGTATAGTGCACACTATATAGATATCGTAAATCAATTTCAAACATTTGGTTAACTTTTAATACTAAACTGATATGGGAGTACATCACATATAAAGAATAATTACCTGGCAAAGTGTATGGGGTCGACTTTCCTCTCGAGGAGAAGAGTAAATCACACAATAATGGATTCAGTAGTGCCTTTATATAACGGTAATTGAAAATATCCGTATTTCTATAGAGCCGAGCGTTAAAAAGTGGAACCTGAGTGGTTGAAAGCCCTCCACACACGTATAAGTTGTGAATGTGTCCATGGTGGTAAATAGTCTGGGACAGAACAGAGCAGGCAATAACAAAGTTATATTGGCAACTAATTGAGCACTTTAATGGAGGAGCTGGAGTGTTCTTAGAATGAATTGGAACAAAAGCTTGAGTGGAATAATTTCTGAAGAATATCTATTCGGTTAGGAAACCTGCGTTTCTCACTTTGAAAGTATTAACTGGATTTAATTCAAATTGCGTCTCAAAGCCTAAAACTCGTACATATTTACTAGATTTGTGTAAAGTTAATACATTCGTTAATTGTTCTAAATCGGGTATTTTTCTACAACATGAGGAGGAAGAGTTAGACTTTGCTTGAGAGTCAGAGTATTTCACGCCGTGTTTTGGTGGTATAGAAATGGAGGGAAGCAGGTGACAGCTGATATCATAAAACATCAGCCATTTAAAATAGTTATACATGTCTCCTTGTGCGCTCAATATTGGGACATGACAAAAATAAATGCACAGATATGACCACTTGTTGAATTAGGCCTTTCAGGAAATGAGTCAGTCTATTGCCTTTTGACAACATAGGCAAAGGGCTCTCAATTAAATGACTGCTTTGAGAAGATATCGAGAGATAGACTTAACACACGGTTTAATGGGAGAGTCTAATAAAAACACATAAATGGGGCCCACACGTTTCCTCTTGGATAAACACATTAGTAATTGAATGCAGCTTTTCAATAAGTTAAAATAACAGTTTGTTATGAAAGCAATATGGAATGGGGCCAAATTTGAATGCAAATGCTTTAAAGACCACATCCTTAATGGGGGCTATAATATGATGAATGTATTATAATGAGTCATAATATTAGCTAATGTGGTCAATCATTGTGATTGTCCTAAAAAGCCATGCTAAAGTTATAGGAGAATGGGTAGTTCAGGCACGTTCTAAATGCATGGAAATGATAATACCCCTGAGACTTTTTTGGTCCTATTGCATTAGTTATTACTATGCGTTGAACAGAGAAAATAAGTTAAACGATTTCTGTAGGTATCTCTATGGGGGTTAACTGAACCAAAACCAGCATGCTGAAAGGCTAATGCATGTTATCTGGTGCTCTTGTTTACAGTGAACAACCTAGTAGTTTACTGGACAAATATAGTTGTACGCATAGCTATGGCCATCCCATAAGCCCCATGATGTCACCATGACACCCAATTCCCTCCCACAGCGAGGTACTTGCTTTAGAGTAAAGTGTGCAGATAGTGATTTCTACCCTGGGCTGATGATAGAGGTGTGCATATGGTTTTGTCAATACCGGCAAGGCAGTAAAGGTCACAGCGATGTTAGTATTCAATTACCGTGTTTTCCTCCGCATGGAAAAACAAATGCTACATAACCCAATTGATTTGGTCCTATCCTGAGAGCATCTTACTGCATGATGCTAAAGAAAAATTCCAAAATTCCACATGTATCTAGACTGTGTAGGAGTACTTTGAGCAAGGGAAACGTCGAGCTGGAATGGATTCATCCACTTGTGTCCTTTCAAAGTACAACGTAATATACTTTCCTGGAATGTTATGGACATTTTGATGCCCTTTATGGCTTGGAAAAAAATAACACTGATGTTTTTTTGGTGTGGGGAAATGCTAGGCAGAGGCACTTATGACAAAGTAACTTCTTGTGTAGGACATCTTAAACTGAAAATGATCTATTTAGACCGAAGTGCCTTCTTGTAAGTTTTATCAATTTGAATTCACACTGGCAAGCCTCTGTAAACCTGTGCTATTCCATTACCTTATCGCTTTGGATCATATAGAAAGTTGCAAATCCATCTCCAGGTCATATTTCCTTTCACCTCAAACGTTTTCTGGTGCTCTAAAGAGATTAACTAAACTGATGAGGCAAAGTCCTACCTGTCACAGGTTCCAACGAGAGTGGCGCCCCTCCTCGGTCGGGCGGCGCTCGGCGGTCGTCGTCGCCGGCCTATTAGCTGCCACCGATCATTGTTTCTGTGTCGTTTAGTTTTGTCTGTCTGTTCCGCACCTGTTTTGTGTATGTCATTAGTGGGGACTTATTTAATGTGTGTTTTTTCAGTTGGGATTTTGTGCGGGATTGTTTATTGTCTACATTGTGTTACCGACAGTTTTGTCGAGCGATTTACCGGCTGCGCTCCTTGCGCATTGTAATTATAGTTTGTGTTTTATGGGCGCAGTTCAAAATACTGGAACTTTGTATAGCGCCCTGTGTTTTTCGGCGTGTGTGTGTGTCAGTTATATTAAAAGACACTCACCTCCAGCACCTCTGTCTCCTGCATTTGATTCCGCCTATCCGCCAGTCCAAATCAGTCGTGACAGAATCCCGCACCAAATCCCAACTGAAAACTGATGGAGTCAGCAGGAGCAGAAGCGCCATCCATGGCTGAGCAGGTCTCCCAGCATGCCGGCCTCCTCCACCGCCTAGGCTCGGCCATGGATCAGGTGTTGGCCCGGTTGGAGAGATGGGAGAGAAGTGCCTCCCCAGCAGGACCAGTTCCGGTCCCTCACCCTGCGCCCCTACCTACATCCACTGAAGCGGGTGCCAGCGGGATCCGGATTTCACCTCCCAGGGAGTTCGATGGGACGGCCGCTGGGTGCAAGGGGTTCCTCCTCCAACTGGAACTGTACCTGGCGACCGTCCGCCCACCTCCCTCCGACGAAGAGAGGGTGAGCGTCCTCGTCTCGTGTCTCACGGGTCGAGCCCTGGAATGGGCCAATGCGGTCTGGGATGGTCCAGACTCGGCCCGGGGTGACTACCCTGAGTTCACCCGCCGCTTCCGGGCGGTTTTCGATCATCCCCCGGAGGGCAGGGCGGCGGGTGAGCTCCTATTCCATTTGAGACAGGAGACGAGGACCGCTCAGGATTTCGCGTTGGAATTCCGGACTCTCGCCGCTGGATCGGGGTGGAACGAGCGGGCCCTAATAGACCACTATAGGTGCAGCCTTCGTGAGGACGTCCGCCGGGAGCTGGCATGTAGGGACAACACCTCCACTCTGGACCAACTGGTGGATTTGTCCATTAGATTGGACAACCTGCTGGCTGCCCGGGGACGTTCCAGTCGGGGCCTGTTCGTTCCACCTACCAGTCCTCCCGCTCCACAGCCCATGGAGATAGGGGGGGCTGCACCGAGGAGGACCGGAGGTGGGGGTCTCTCCTGCACCCGATGTGGACGCAGAGGACACACTGTGGACCGGTGCTGGAGAGGTCCCTCCGGGAGTTCGGAGGGCAGGCAGAGCACTGCTTCGGCCCCCCAGGTGAGTCCGCACCAACCACACCCAGAGCCCCCTGTCGACCACTTGTACACCTCCGTTTGTTTTCCTAATTTTTCCCCTCACTTCCAGTATAAGGCGCTAGTCGATTCAGGCGCAGCTGGGAGTTTTATGGACCATGGGTTAGCTGAGAGGTTAGGGATTCCCCGGGTTCAGCTGGACCACCCCTTCCCTGTGCACGCCCTAGATAGTCGACCGCTAGGGTCAGGCCAAGTAGGGGAGGTCACCGTGCCACTGGTTATGCAGACGTGGGGGGGTCATGTGGAGCGTATCAGCCTGTTCATCATTGACTCCCCAGCGTTCCCAGTGGTACTGGGAATCCCCTGGCTAGCCACACACAACCCCCAGATTTCGTGGAGACAGAGGGCTCTTACGGGGTGGTCGAGGGAGTGCTCAGGTAGGTGCATAGGAGTTTCCATCGGTGCGACTACGGTGGAGAGTCCAGACCAAGTCTCCACCGTGCACATTCCCTCAGAGTATGCCGATTTGGCTATCGCCTTCAGTAAGACGAAGGCGACTCTATTACCACCCCATCGACGAGGGGATTGTGCGATAAACCTCCAGGCCGACGCGACCCTTCCGAGGAGTCACGTGTATCCTCTGTCTCAGGAGGAGACAGTGGCTATGGATACATACGTCACTGAGTCCTTGAGACAGGGATACATTCGGCCCTCTAAATCCCCCGTCTCCTCGAGCTTCTTTTTCGTGAAGAAGAAGGAGGGAGGTCTGCGCCCGTGCATTGACTATAGAGGTCTAAATGCTATCACAGTGGGTTTCAGTTACCCGCTACCTCTCATTGCTACGGCAGTGGAGTCATTTCACGGGGCGCGCTTCTTCACGAAATTGGATCTCAGGAGTGCGTATAACCTGGTGCGTATCCGAGATGGAGACGAGTGGAAAACCGCATTTAGTACCACATCGGGCCTGAAATACGTTCCGCTTGGTGTTCGCGATCGCCTGATCCGATGGTCCCATACTCTACCCTCCTCGGGTCATCCTGGGGTGGAACGGACAGTGCGGGGCCTGAAGGGGAGGTACTGGTGGCCCACCTTGGCTGAGGATGTCCGGCGTTATGTCTCGTCCTGTTCAGTATGCGCTCAGTGTAAGGCTCCTAGGCACCTACCTCGAGGGAAATTACAGCCCCTCCCTGTTCCACAGCGGCCATGGACTCACCTCTCGGTGGATTTCCTTACGGATCTCCCGCCGTCTCAGGGGAACACGGCGATCCTGGTCGTTGTGGACAGGTTCTCTAAGTCCTGCCGTCTGCTCCCTTTGCCCGGTCTTCCTACGGCCCTGCAGACCGCGGAGGCCCTGTTCACTCACGTCTTCCGGCACTATGGGGTGCCCGAGGACATCGTATCTGATCGGGGTCCCCAGTTTACATCCAGGGTATGGAAATCGTTTATGGAGAGGCTGGGGGTCTCGGTCAGCCTGACCTCGGGGTTCCACCCCGAGAGTAATGGGCAGGTAGAGCGCATCAACCAGGATGTGGGCAGGTTCCTGCGGTCGTATTGCCAGGACCGGCCAGGGGAGTGGGCGCAGTTCGTGCCATGGGCTGAGATGGCCCAGAACTCTCAGCGCCACTCCTCCACTAATCTGTCACCCTTCCAGGTGGTGCTGGGTTATCAGCCGGTCCTGGTGCCATGGCAACAGAGCCAGACAGAGGCTCCTGCGGTGGAGGCATGGGTGAAGCGCTCTCAGGAGACCTGGAGCACGGTCCAGGAATGTTTAAGGAGGGCGAGCGAACGGCACAAGGAGAGCGCTGACCGCCACCGCAGTGACGCCCCCGTGTTTAACCCGGGGGATAGAGTCTGGCTCTCGACCCGGAACCTGCCTCTCCGCCTGCCCTGCCGGAAGCTGGGTCCGCGGTTTGTGGGGCCGTTCAAAGTCCTGAGGAGGATAAACGAGGTGTGTTACAGGTTACAACTTCCTTCGTATTACCGTATTAACCCCTCGTTTCATGTGTCTCTCCTCAGGCCGGTGGTAGCTGGTCCGCTGCAGGACAGTGAGGTGCTGGAGGCCCCCCCGCCCCCCCTGGACATCGGGGGGAGCCCGGCGTACACAGTCCGAGCCATCCTGGACTCCCGACGTCGGGTAGGGGGCCTGCAGTACCTCGTGGACTGGGAGGGGTACGGTCCGGAGGAGAGGTGCTGGGTTCCGGCGGCGGACGTTCTGGACCCCTCTATGCTGCTGGACTTCCACCGTCGCCGACCGGATCGGCCGGCGCCTCGCCCTCCGGGCCGTCCCCGAGGCCGGCGTCGGCGCGCGGCTCAGGGGAGGGGTACTGTCACAGGTTCCAACGAGAGTGGCGCCCCTCCTCGGTCGGGCGGCGCTCGGCGGTCGTCGTCGCCGGCCTATTAGCTGCCACCGATCATTGTTTCTGTGTCGTTTAGTTTTGTCTGTCTGTTCCGCACCTGTTTTGTGTATGTCATTAGTGGGGACTTATTTAATGTGTGTTTTTCAGTTGGGATTTTGTGCGGGATTGTTTATTGTCTACATTGTGTTACCGACAGTTTTGTCGAGCGATTTACCGGCTGCGCTCCTTGCGCATTGTAATTATAGTTTGTGTTTTATGGGCGCAGTTCAAAATACTGGAACTTTGTATAGCGCCCTGTGTTTTTCGGCGTGTGTGTGTGTCAGTTATATTAAAAGACACTCACCTCCAGCACCTCTGTCTCCTGCATTTGATTCCGCCTATCCGCCAGTCCAAATCAGTCGTGACACTACCAGAGGCCCTCTAACCATCTCTTATTGTTGATAAGCACAATGTACAATTGTCCATTTGGTTTCTTTGAGAAATAGTGTGGCCCTATGCAAAAGAAAAGACTCACCTAGTTGGCATACAGTTGAAGTCGAAAGTTTACATACACCTTAGCCAAATACATTTAAACTCAGTTTTTCACAATTCCTGACATTTAATCCTAGTAAACATTCCCTGTCTTAGGTCAGTTAAAATAAAGTCTTGATCATAAGAATGTGAAATGTCAGACTAATAGTAGAGAGAATGATTTATTTCAACTTTTATTTATTTATTTCATCACATTGCTAGTGGGCCAGAAGTTTACATACACTTAATTAGTATTTGGTAGCATTGCTTTTAAATTGTTTAACTTGGGTCAAACGTTTCAGGTAGCCTTCCACAAGCTTTCCACAATAAGTTGGGTGAATTTTGGCCCATTCCTCCTGACAGAGCTGGTGTAACTGAGTCAGGTTCGTAGGCCTCCTTGCTCGCACAGGCTTTTTCCGTTCTGCCCACAAATGTTCTATAGGATTGAGGTCAGGGCTTTGTGATGGCCACTCCAATACCTAGACCTTGTTGTCCTTAAGCCATTTTGCCACAACTCTGGAAGTATGCTTGGGGTCATTGTCCATTTGGAAGACCCATTTGCGACCAAGCTTTAACTTCCTAACTGATGTCTTGAGATGTTGCTTCAATATATCCACATCATTTTTCGTCCTCATGATGACATCTATTTTGTGAAGTGCACCAGCCCCTCCTGCAGCAAAGCACCCCCACAACATGATGCTGCCACCCCCGTGCTTCACGGTTGGGATGGTGTTCTTCGGTTTGCAAGCCTCCCCCTTTGTCATCCAAACATAACGATGGTCATTATGGCAAAACAGTTCTACTTTTGTTTCATCAGACCAGAGGATATTTCTCCAAAAAAGTACGATCTTTGTCCCCATGTGCAGTTGCAAACCATAGTCTGACTTTTTTATGGCAGTTTTGGAGCAGTGGCTTTTTCCTTGCTGAGCGGCCTTTCAGGTTATGTTGATATAGGACTCGTTTTACTGTGGATATAGATACTTTTGTACCTGTTTCCACCAGCATCTTCACAAGGTCCTTTGCTGTTGTTCTGGGATTGATTTGCACTTTTTGCAGCAAAGTACATTCATATCTAGGTGACAGAACGCGTCTCCTTCCTGAGCGGTATGATGGCTGCCTGGTCCCATGGTGTTTATACTTGCATAATATTGTTTGTACAGATGAATGTGGTACTTTCAGGCGTTTGGAAATTGCTCCCAAGGATGAACCAGACTTGTGTTCTACAATTTCTTTTTCTGGGGTCTTGGCTGATTTATTTTAATTTTTCCATGATGTCAAGCAAAAAGGCACTGAGTTTGAAGGTAGGCCTTGAAATATATCCACAGGTACACCTCCAATTGACTCAAATTATGTCAATTAGCTTATCAGAAGCTTCCAAAGCCTTGCCATCATTTTCTATAATTTTCCCAGCTGTTTAAAGGCACATTCAACTTCAGTGTATGTAGACTTCTGACCCACTGGAATTGTGATACAGTGAATTCTAAGTGAAATAATCTGTCTGTAAACAATTGTTGGAAAAATGACTTGTGTCATGCACAAAGTAGATGTCCTAACCGACTTGCTAAAACTATAATTTGTTAACAAGAAATGTGTGGAGTGGTTGAAAAAGGAGTTTTAATGACTCCAACCAAACTGTATGTAAACTTCACCTGTATTAATCATGACAACAGTGGTGTGTTTAAGGGTAACAAGGGAAACCTGGCTTCCCCAAAAAATTGACAAAGAAAGAATTATGTATCATTCGTCTCTCTTTGTTTTCATAATTTTTCTTAAATTAAATTGAAATTTGCATCTCACCGGAGAAAGCATCCAAGCGAGGGAAACAGCGGCACTCTGTCTCTGTATGTGTAGGCCATCTATCTGATGCTGTCTGGTTAAAAAGAGTTGCCACCCGTAGCATTGAATGCCTCCCTTGATAAATAGCCAATCAGCCTTGAGCTTAAATGTGTGAACTCAACTGTGAATGGTCCTGGCGCACCAAAGAAAAGTGTCAAGTGAAGCCAGTTTGTATTTGGTTTCATTCCTATCACATCGAGAGAAATATGTAATTAACAGAAACAACTTGGTGGCTAGCTAGCTACAATTGTCCCTTTCCTAAAATAGCCATGGGTTTGGACTTAATTGTGGTTTTACTTAATTCTCCATACTGGCCATATGGCGATTCTGATACAACCATAAATTAATTATTTGTGCCCCTGGACTGAGAGGACGGAAGTTCAATATGTAGCTAGATGTAAAAGGCTTACGTTAACTACCTAACTTTGCCCATGAAAGGAAGCTAGGCTAGGGAGCAAGCATTTTAGCCAGGTAGCCTAGCACAACAAACAATAAAAGGCTGTACTGTATGACAGAGTCCGTTTCATCAACTTGAAAGAGAGGATGGCATTGACGTTTCTCTACAAGTAGGGTGAGTCATGTTTTTTCTACCTGAACGAACACACACATTTAGCTTACTAAATAGTTTTTGGTTTCTGTTGTCACTGTATAGACTAAGTATAGGTGATTTGATGATGAAATGTTGAAATGGTGCTGGAATAGTGGAGGCATCTGTTTTCTTTGTGAAAACTCTGGTTATAAATCAATAGTTTTTTAGTAGTCCAAAAAATGTCAGAAACATTAACTTGCTTGACCATGTTGTGACTTTGTTACATTAAAAACAAGGAAAAGAGCGCACGCTGCTGCTCATGCGCCCGGGTGATTTTATTTTAACGCATTGTTTAAAGAAATTGGCGTGTTTTTCACTATGTAATCATGACATGGGGTGGTTCAATGACACATGTACAGTGGCTTCAGAGAGTATTCACACCCCTTGACTTTTTCCACATTTGGTTCTATTGCAATGTGGGATTCAAATTGATTTCATTGTCATTTTTGGTCAACCATCTATACAAAACACTCGAATATCAAAGTGGACGAAAAATTTGAACATTTATATATATAAAAAAATATGCATTATTAGATGTTGTTACGTGGAGCGAACACAGGAGAACCCAAGAGCGGACTCAGATGCGGAAGCAGGGATGAATGAACCAAAATGTTTATTGTACACAGAGATATGGAGTGCAGAACCGGGGTAGCACAGATGAGTTGCAGAAAAACCCGAAGTGTAGAGTGAGGTTGGAGTTGAACAGGGTAAACCAGTCCTGAGGGGAATCCAAGGTGGTGGTGAGTGAAATCCAGAGCAAGGTGGTGAGATGTGGTACAGGAGACAGGAGCCAGAGAGAGCGGTAACTGCAATGAGAGCACAAAACGGTGTAAGGCAGGGAAACAAGCACAGCAGAGCAACAGGATCTTGATAACAAACAAAAGGCTCGGATAATAACTGACTGAGCACAGATTACAATCTGGCAGAGTGGAAATGGCAGGAATGAGTATTTGTAGAGGTCTTGATTATGGAACGAGTTGCAGCTGATTGGGATCTGCTCTGACTCCAGCACACCTGTCTCCAACCACACAATCAAAGAGAGAGGGAGAGAGTCGAGTGGGAGAACTGCAGGTCAATAAGACACCGGACGAACACCAGAGGGCATAGTAAGAGCAGATGTGTCAGTAGTACCCCTGCCCCCCCCCCCCACACACACACGGATGCCACCTGGCGCACGACCCGGTTTGTCTGGATGTGAGGTATAAAAATCCTGTACGAGGGAGGGATCCAGAATGTGACGACGGGGCACCGAGCAGCGCTCCTCAGGCCCCTGTCCCTCCCAGTCCACCAGATACTGCCAACCACGGCACACATCCAAAAGTCGCCGGACAGTACAGGCAGGATGGTCGTCGATGAGCCGAGGGGGTGGAGGAGCAGCTGCAGGTGACAGGAACAGACTGGTTTAATTAAAGATACATGGAAGGTGGGGTGAATTGGGAGTCTGGGAGTTTCAGATGAACAGCAGAGGGGTTTATGACATGATCAATTTAATTATTCTTAGATCCGGGGCGATAAGTGGGTGTGAAGTTGAATCTTCCAAAAAACAATGCCCACCTGGCCTGCCGAGAGTTAAGACGTTTGGCGGTCTGGATGTAGGCTAGATTTTTGTGATCCGTCCACACAATGAAGGGAAGGACTGAACCCTCTAACCAGTGACGCCACTCCTCAAGAGCCAGCATAACAGCCAAAAGTTCCCGGTTGCCTACGTCAATTTCTCTGCAGGTGAGAGCTTGCAGGACAAGAAGGCCCAAGGATGGAGCTTCTGATCTGAGGGAGAACGTTGAGACAGGACTGCACCTACCCCAGTGTCGGAAGCGTCCATCTCGAGGACAAACTGGAGTTCTGGGTCTGGCTGGGTAAGGATTGGAGCAGAAGTAAAGCGGTGCTTGAGTTCCCGGAACGCTGCCTCTGCCTCAGGGGACCAGTGGAATGGAGTGGAGGTGGAGGTGAGAGTGATGAGAGGAGCTGCCAAAGGACTGTAGTCACGGATGAATCTATAAAAATTGGCAAACCCCAGGAAATGCTGTAACTGCTTCAGATTCGCAGGCACAGGCCACTGACTGCCCTAACCTTGGCAGGGTCCATTCGTAGCTGTCCTTGAGCAATAATGTAACCCAAGAAGGACCCAGGAAACATGACTCACATTTCTCAGCCTTGACAAACAGCTTATTCTCCAATAGCCTTTGGAGAACGTGTTGCTTGTGAGCCTCAAGGTCCTTCGAAAAAAATAAGAAATGTCATCCACATAGACAAAAACAAAAACGCCCAATGACATCCCTCAGGATATCATTAACCAGGCTCTGAAAAACAGCAGGGACGTTAGTGAGACCAAAAGGCATAACCAAGTACTCAAAATGTCCAAGTGGTGTGTTGAATGCCGTTTTCCACTCGTCCCCTTCTCTGATGCAGACAAGGTGGTAGGCATTCCGGAGGTCCAGTTTAGTAAACACTGTGGCATCATGGAGGGGGGCAAAAGCCGAACTGATAAGTGGCAAGGGATACTTGTTCCTGACAGTGATACTATTCAACCCATGGAAGTCTATGCATGGCCTCAATGGCCCATCCTTCTTCTTGACAAAGAAAAATCCAGCTCCCACTGGAGAGGAAGAAGGCCTGATATGTCCGACAGCAAGGGAGTCCTGGATGTATTCTTCCATGGCTTCTTGCTCGGGGCGAGAGATTATACAACTTGCTACTAGGGAGAGGAGCTCCAGGCTGAAGCTTGATAGCACAGCCGTATGGCCGATGAGGCGGCAGAGATGGGGTGTGGTGCTCACTGAATACAGGAGCTAGACGGTGATATTCTGGAAGAACAGAAGACAGGTCTGGGGGTTCTGGAATGGACTGGGGTGCAGGCAAGGCAGGAGGAAGGGCAGAATGTAGACAATTAGAATGTCAAAAAGTACTCCAAGTAGTAACCCTTCCGGTGGGCCAGTCAATCTGTGGGTTGTGTAGCTTTAACCATGGATGGCCCAGATCCAGAGGTGAGTGAGAACAGTCGATTATGTGGATCTTTTCCTGGTGATTTCCAGAGAGACACAGGATAACAGGAACTGTTCTCTCCAAAACACGGAAGAGTAACTTTCCATTGAGAGCGTTGGCATCCAGAGGTGAATCGAGCAAAACAGTGTCCATACCCAACTGAGTAACAACCCCTCGGTCCAGAAAACTCTCGGCGGAGCCTGAATCGACGAGAGCAGGCAGAGGAAAAGCCTGGCTCTGCCACACAAGGTTGGCCTCAAGTAGGGGTCTGGGAGATGGGCAGGCGATTTGGCGCAACAGTATATCCCCCACTACCGCTGAGCCCCCTCTTTTGCTGGACACAGGGAACAAGTGGAGACCAGGTGACCAACATGGCCACAACATAGACAGCTTCTAGTACTGATACGCCGCTGCCTCTCCTCTGGAGATGGACGGGTCTGGCCGAGCTGCATGGGTTCAGGATTAGAACCTGCCTGATGATGTGATGCAGAAATTGAGCAAGGCACAGAAGAAGCCGTTATGGGACATGCAACCCTACCTCCCCTCTCCCTCCGACGCTCACGGAGATGGTTGTCAATGAGAATAGTGAGAGATATTAGTTTGTCAAGTCCATCAGGCTCCTCTCTGGTCATCAACTCGTCCTTGAGGGTCTCAGTGAGTGCGTTCCAGAATGCTCCCTGAAGGGCCTCATCATTCCAGCAACTCTGCGGCGAGGGTGTGGAACTCACATGCCATCTCAGCCACACTCTGAGAGCCTTGACGAAGGGACAGAAGTCGTTTGGCAGCATCCTTTCCACAGATCGGGTGGTCGAAGACCTTCCTCATCTCATCAGTGAATCCACTGTAGGAGAAGCAGATAGATGACTCTCTCCCAAACCGCAGTGGCCCAGGAGAGCGCTGCTCCCCGAAGGTAGCCAATCAAAAAATAAATCTTGGCTCATTCACTAGCATAAGAGTAGGGCTGTTACTCAAATACTAGTAAACATTGTACAAGAAAGGCTCTGCAAACACCAAGATTGCCATCGTAACGCTCAGGAGTCGGAACAAAAGGCTCCCGGGGTGGAGAAGAGGCTCCGTGAAAATTCTTTGATGTTCTCCAGCAGGGTTTGGTCATGTTGCTCAAGAAGGGTGCCTTGACCAACAAGAATTTGGTGAAGAGTAGGGGTTCATCTCTTGGCCAGATCATACCGTTACGCGGAGTGAACAAAGGGGAACCCAAGAGCGGACTCAGATGCGGAGACAGGGATGAATGAACCAAAATGTTTGTTGTACACAGAGAGATATGGAGTGCAGAACCGGGGTAGCTCAGCTGAGTTGCAGAAAAACCCGAAGTGTAGAGTGAGGTTGGAGTTGACTGAGTTGAACAGGGTAAACCGGTCCTGAGGGGAATCCAAGGTGGTGGTGAGTGAAATCCAGAGCAAGGTGGTTGGGTGGTGCAATGAGAGGACAAAACGGTGTAAGGCAGGGAAACAAGCAGAGCAGAGCAACAGGATCTTGCTAACGAACAAAAGGCTAGGATAATAACTGACTGAGCAGAGATTACGATCTGGCAGAGTGGAAGAGGCAGGAATGAGTATTTGTAGAGGTCTTTATTTATGGAATGAGTTGCAGCTGATAGGGATCTGCTCTGACTCCAGCACACCTGTCTCCAACCACATAATCAAACAGAGGGAGAGAGAGAGAGAGAGAGAGAGAGAGAGAGTACAGGGGGAGAACTGCAGGTCAAGAAGACACCGGACAAACACCAGAGGGCGTAGCAAGAGCAGATGTGACATATGTATTCACCCCCATGAGACAATACATGTTAGAAAATCCTTTGGCAGTGATTACAGCTGCAAGTCTTTCTGGGTAAGTCTCTAACAGCTTTGCACACCTGGAGTGTACAATATTTGCCTATTACTCTTTATAAAATTCTTCAAGCTCTGTCAAGTTGGTTGCTTGTCATTGCTAAAAAGACATTTCAAGTCTCGCCGTAGATTGTCAAGATGATTTAAGACAAAACTGTAAATAGGCCACTCAGGAACATTCAATGTCGTCTTGGTAAGCAGTGTAGATTTGACCTTGTGTTTCAGGTTATAGTCCTGCTGCAAGGTGAATTGGTCTCCCAGTGTCTGTTGAAAAGAAGATGGAAGAAGGTTTTGCTCTAGGATTTTGCCAGTTCTTAGCTGTATTCTTTTCTGTTTCTTTTTACCATAGCAATACCCATAACATGATGCAGCCACCACTATGCCTGAAAATATGAAGAGCGGTACTCAGTGATGTGTTGTCTTGGATTTGCCCCAGACATAATGCTTTGTATTCAGGACAACAAGTGTATTTCTTTGCCACATTTCTGCAGTATTACTTAAGTGTCTTGTTACCACAACCATTAAACTGGTGAAATCACTGAACAGTTTCCTTCCTCTCCGGCAACTGAATTAGGAAGGACAACTATCTTGTGGGTATATTTATACACCATCCAATGCCTCATTAATAACTTCACCATGCTCAAAGGGATATTCAGCGTATGCTTTTTATTTGAACACATCTACCAATTGATGCTCTTCTTTGAGAGGCATTGAAAAACGTCCCTGGTCTTTCTGGTTGAATCTGTGCTTGGAATTCACTACTCGATTGTGGGACCTTAAAGATAATTGTATGTGTGGGGTACAAATATGGGGTAGTCATTCAAAAATCATGTTAACGACTATTATTGCACACAGAATGAATCAATGCAATTTATTATGTGACTTGTTAAGCACATTTTCACCTCCTGAACTAAAGGGGTTGAAACCTTATTGACCTTATTGTACTTTGCTCTGTTCATCTTTGCCTCGATCCTGACTTCACCGTAGGAATGGTGCCAGGTTTCCTGCAGATGTGACGCTTGGAATTCAGGTCAAAGAGTTCAATATTGGCTTCATCAGACCAGAGAATCTTGTTTCTCATGGTCTGAGAATCCTTAGGTGCCTTTTGGCAAACTCCAATAAGTCTGTCATGTTCCTTTTACTGAGGAGTGGCTTCAGAGTGACCATCGGGTCCTTGGTCACCTCCCTGAACAAGGCCCTTCTCCCCCGATTGCTCAGTTTAGCTGGGCGGCCAGATCTTGCAAGAGTCTTGGTGGTTCCATACTTCTTTCATTTAATAATGATGGAGGCCACTGTGTTCATGGGGATCTTCAATGCTGCAGACATCTTTTGGTACCCTTCCCCAGATCTGTGCCTCGACACAATCCTGTCTCGGGGGTCTACAAACAATTCCTTCAACCTCATGGCTTGGTTTTTGCTCTGACATGCACTGTCAACTGTGGAACCTTATATAGACAGGTGTGTGTCTTTCCAAATCATGTCCAATCAATTGAATTTACCACAGGTGGACTCCAATAAAGTTGTAGAAACATCAAGGATAATCCATGGAAACAGGATGCACCTGAGCTCAATTTCATGGCTCATAGCAAAGGGTCTGAATATGTACTGAATACTTATGTAAATCAGATTTCTGTTTTTTATTTTTAAGATCTGTTATCGCTTAGTCATTATGGGGTATTGTGTGTAGATTGTTGAGGATTTTATTTATTTAATCCATTTTAAAATAAGGCTGTAACGTAACAAAATGTGGGGGTCTGAAAACATTCCAAAGGGACTCTTAGGTTTTACACAGTCAAATGTAACATGTACAAACAATACATGTGACATCAAAATTAAAACAATGTAATAATAAATACAAATATACAGTAATGAAATATATGCAAAACGTTGAAATTTTTGTCATATAGCAGACGCTCTTATCAACTTTTAAGGGCCCCTTTTTTCTCAATTTCCGCCTGAATGACGTGCCCAAAGTAAACTGCTCAGGCCCTGAAATCAGGATATGCATATAATTGGTACCATTGGAAAGAAAACACTTTGAAGTTTGTATAAATGTTAAAATAATGTAGGAGAATGTAACACAATAGATATGGTAGGAGAAAATCCAAAGAAAAACCAACCAGCATTTTTGGGGGGAGAGAGACCATCCTCTTAGAAATGCAAGAGAAAGGTCATATTGTAAAATAGCTCTCTGGATGCAATTCCTCTGGCTTCCACAGGGTGCCATCAGTCTATGTTCAAGGTTTCAGGCTTGTAACTTCAAAAACGAATAAGAAATAACAGCTTTTGTAAGAGGACACAGTCTTGGAAATCCGTGTTTTTGTGTGCCATGGCGAAGTTGCGCACCTGCTAAATTTAATCTTTATATGTGAATGTATGAAACCTGTGCCGTGGAATTTTTTGGGGATGTGGGGCGCCGTCCTCAAACAATCGCATGGCATGTTTCGCTGTAATAGCTACTGTAAATCGGACAGTGCCATTATATTAACATGAATTTAAGCTTTTAGCCGATATAAGACACTTATTTGACCTAAATGTTTGAAATCCATAATAACTATTAGAATTATTTGAATTACGCGCTTCCAGTTTCCAGTTTCACCGGAAGATGTCCCGCTAGCGGGACACTAATCCTTGTTATCAAGGGCGACTGACTGGTAAGTGCATTCATCTTAAGAAAGATGGTTTAGTGAACCACATATCACAGTCAAATATACAGGACAGGAACATTCCATTCCAGCAAAACAAATGATATATAGCGTTTTGCAAAAAAAACAAATTTTCACACACACCTAAAACCTATGAATTATAAAATCTGAGAACAGTAATATTTTACTCACACATGAAGATACCCATGATAAATCATTTTTAATGAAAAAACTAATGGTGGATATAGAGTTATTGAAATAAACTCTTCAAATGTATTTAATATTTTTTTGCAAACCCAGACCTTTCTGACAAGTTTCGACTGAAATTGTTCAACATGAACTGCACTAGCTTCATAAACAGTTCTGGCTCTTTTAATTTGGGCTAATTTGTCTAATTTGATCCTCATACAATAACCAAACTAATTTCTGAAATCACAAAGTTATGTAGAAGGTGACATTAGCCCTGTTCGCACAGGACTTGCATTACTTTAGAATGTCGGTTATGTAAAAAACAGTAGGTTATTCTGACTGGAATTATTACTCACCCCATGTCATCTGCTGCATTACATTGTGATTTCACAAATGATTTGCTTGTCCAACTGTTTCGTTATTGTATAAGGATCGATTTAGACAAAATACTGTCTGTACAATTTAGCTAGCTAGATAAAATGAAATTGCAAGCACTGTTTGATCAAGTTAGCTAGCAATGAGGTAGCCCAGCTAGCAACACATTTGCTAGCTAGTGCAGCTCAGTTGAAATTGGTCAAAGAGGGGTCTGGATTCACTTAAAAAAGTTAATTTATTGACTTCCAAAACATGCACCTTAACCTCTCTAGTACATGTGGGACGAACTCGTCCCACCTACGTAACAGCCACTGAAATCCAGTGGCGCGATTTTTGAATCGTTAGAAATGCTATAACTTCAATTTCTCAAACATATGACTATTTCACAGCTATTTAAAGACAAGAATCTCGTTAATCTAACCCCACTGTCCGATTTCAAAAAGGCTTTACAACAAAAGCAAAACATTAGATTATGTCAGCAGAGTACCCAGCCAGAAATAATCACACAGCCATTTTTCAAGCTAGCATATCATGTCACATAAACCCAAACCACAGCTAAATGCAGCACTAACCTTTTATAATCTTCATCAGATGACACACCTAGGACATTGTGTTATACAATACATGCATGTCTGTTCAATCAAGTTCATATTTATATCAAAAACCAGCTTTTTACATTAGCATGTGACGTTCAGAAAAAGCATAACCACCGCAAACTTCCGGTGAATTTACTAACAGTTTGCTAAATTACTCACGATAAACGTTCACAAAAAGCATAACAATTATTTTAAGAATTATAGATACATTACCCCTCTATGCACTCGATATGTCCGATTTTAAAATAGCTTTTCGGATGAAGCACATTTTGCAATAATCTAAGTACATAGCCCGGCATTACAGGGCTAGCTATTTAGACACCCACCCAGGTCAGCCTCCACCAAAATCACATTTCCTATAAGAAAGATGTTCTTACCTTGCTTGTTCTTCATCAGAATACACTGCCAGGACTTCTACTTCAATAACAAATGTTGGTTTGGTCCCAAATAATCCATCGTTATGTTCCAACAGCGACGTTTTGTTCGTGAGTTCTAGAATGCTTTTTCGCGGTGTCGCGCATGGCGCATTGGCGTGTCAAAAATGTCTAAATATTCCATTACCGTACTTCGAAGCATGTCAACCGCTGTTTAAAACCAATTTTTATGCCATTTATGTCATAGAGAAGTGTTAATATTCCGACCGGGAGTATGCATTGAGCCTAAACAGCCGAATAAAATTTCTCCTCAGAAGCGACTCATGCACGCGCATCATTGAAAGGTCCTCCGAGCATCCACTTACAAAAGGCGATAATATATTTCAACCTGAGGTTCCCTCGTAAACCTTCAGTTATTTCGCGGGCTCTGAGAGCCTATTGGAGCCCTGGGAATTGTCACGTTACAGCTAAGATCCTTACTTTTCAATAAAAAGAGGTAAGACGCACGACTCCTTGTCAGACAGGGTACTTCCTGCTTGAAACCTTGTCAGGTTTTTGCCTGCCATAGGAGTTCTGTTATACTCACAGACACCATTCAAACAGTTTTAGAAAATTCAGAGTGTTTTCTATCCAAACCTGAACAATAATATGCATATTCTAGCTTCTGAGTTGGTGTAGGAGGCCGTTAAAAATGGGAACATATTTTTTCCAAAATTCTCAATACTGCCCCCTATACCAAACAGGTTAACTGACAGCTGTGTTGTTGATTGGCTGTTGCACAAAGTTGAGATGTTTTAACTGGATGCAACCAAGTAGCAGATGAGTTGCTTATTAGTTGCAGGGGGGGTTTCACAGAGCAATCAAGAAGCAACTGAGCTGCAAGCAACTAAAATTGTGTGTAAGTTGTGTTGTGTAACTGCAGCCTAAGGAGACATAAAAGAGATGCACCCATGGCCGGCCTTAGCATTTTAGCGGGATTTGATTGGGGCAGTTTTAAAGCTAATTTCCTGCAATTCTACACAGTTTGCCATGACTTATGCCATGTTAATGATATCTGAGTGAGCGTGACTAACAAAATCAATGGGGGCCCCCTGGAGGTCAGGGCCCCTTTAGACAGCTGGCAAAGACTAACTTACCAATATTAAAATTGGCTAATGGCTAATTGAGTGACTATCAGTGACTGACATAACTAGAGAACTGCTGATGCACAACCAAAGTTAGAACATACACCTTGTGGATTCCACTATTCTAACGCCCAAAAGTAAATTGAGACCCCAACTGGGGGTGGCTAATGATCTCAAAGTAGGCTGGTGGTTTGGTTACAAATGGCCATACTCAGCTTTCTACTTTTGTTCAGTCTCCATTGCTGCCCACGAACATAAATGAAAAGGATGGCACAAAATAGTCTAACACCTCCATAGTTAAAAATCAAGGATCAAAACAATGTCCCTGTCGAATTACGTCATCGGTCGAAGTCTTAAAATCCCTAGCCGTTTTTCCGGGAAATGAAACCTAGTCCTGTTTCGGCAAATGGAAAACAAACAAGAACCAGCAAGGCTAGTTTGGGCTGGTTCCGGCACAACCAGGCATGGTTTGGTTATTCTAATGCAATTTCTTATGCCTGGGGCTGGCCCTGGAAGCACCAGAAGATGCATAGCGAATCGTACACTCAAATTGCAGCGCACCAATCACATTCATCGCTACAATTAGATATGAAGCTTTCCAGTGGGAACACTGATCTTGCAGATGATTCATTCCCCAGAGGTGCAGTGGGTCATCACTTGCCCCATATTGTATTGGATGTCACAAACTGTTACAAATCCTCAGGTGCATTGTGGGTCACTCACCTGCTCTCCAGGGCCACATTGCTGTCCAGGACCCAGCTGTCCTGCAGCTGGACACATTCAGCTGTGCTCTGCAACTCAGCCGCCAGGCCAGCCGAGGGGGGCGGGCTCAGGCTCCGCTGATTGGCCAGCGAGCCGCGGCTCAACGATGTAATCGACGGGTGCTGTTTGTGGTGAGTGGGCGTATCTGGTGGTAGAGGAGGCTGGCCTTGTTGACTGGACAGTCTGTCTCCTGTTGAAAGGGAAACAGAAAGGAGACTGTAAAGGAGACTGTAAGCACATAATGATAACACCTGAATGTAAAACTAAAACCTTGTACTCAGCTAAGTATAGTACAGCTGCCTGGCATGGCATTGGGTTGTTACTATCTTGTGGGGGAGCTGCCTGCAATAGGTTGGTGATTGTGATCGGTATAAAGCCGTGGCCATCTGACGGACAAAGAAAAAGTAAATTCATCCTAAAAGTGCACATCAAATGGATGAGGTGACATCACAACATGAAATAAGAGCTTTTTATGGAGACACACATTTCAATTGTAGAAAACACAAAATGGCTGAAGGTTTGGTATTCTTTAAACCAGAAAGTCATTTAGAGGCAGCTGTTTCTTTTGGGGTGCTTAACAGAATGTTTCACGTTTGATTACAGTTCGAGAAGGCTCTCAAATAACTAATGACCAGAACATCCATTAGAGCGCTCAGAGAACAGGTTTTCCAATTTCACACAAAGCTATGTAATTGTCCCCCGGAATGACATGCCATGATTATCCATCCATCGTTGTCGTTAAGAGGTAAAATCTACAAAGCTGACATTTATGATTCGCTCCAGTAAATTCCAAATGGAGCTTGGTTTTAAGGGGCTAGGGCAATCTTTGAGATGATTGACAAAGTCAGGACTTTTCTTAATCTATGTCTGCATTAATAGTATAATTTTTAAAAGGGTAAACAGCAGGAGTTGAGATGTTAGAACAATGCTTGGTCGCATGCTGGATGTTCTAATGGTCAGCTTATAGCCTTCTAATGGTTTCTATTTGTTATTTTGGTGATTCCAGCCCTGCAGAAAGACTCAAAAACATTATGACAAGTTATGGCCAGCAACATGGACTGTGGTAAAATAATGACAAAAGTGAAGGCCAAAAATAACAACTTGTTTGAAGGACATCATGCATTGTTTCAGCTGCCCATTTTAGTGGTTATGCAAATGTTGTCCTTGTCGATGTGCATTTGCCTCACTGCGCCCGTAGACACAATGCAAATCTTCAGTGGCTGACCTACGTTGCTTCCGCAAGGCTGAGGAAACGCACGCAAGTCATTCAGAAATTATTTTGTACAGGAATTATTTCTCTGCTGTAGAATTCATTATGGACTCTGGGCCTCTGGGAAGGGCAGGCAATAGTTGATGTGACAGTGCTCTATTCCAGGGTTATAACCTATGTAGATATTGCTTTAATACCATGCATACTGAGCCACATTTATGAGTAACATGAACAAAGCCAAACTTTTAATGTAAAAGTAAATCAATGAAATGTCAGTAGCTGTTCCATTGTTTAGATGGGTAATAGCATTGTTAAAAGACATCAATAATGTTAGACATTTCAGTACACTGAAGTGATGGGAGGAAAGAAATCTATAGTTGCACGCCGCAATAATATTTTGAATGATATTATATCAATACTTTCACTCCAAATATCGATTTGAACAAAAAATATACACTAAGCAAAACCATAAAATGCAACACGCAACAATTTCAAAGATTTTATTCAGGTACAGTTCATATAAGGAAATCAGTCAATTGAAATAAATTCATCAGGCCCTAATCTATGGATTTCACATGACTGGGAACACAGATATACATCGGTTGGTCACGGATACAGGGCGTGGATCAGAAAACCAGTCGGTATCTGGAGTGACCACCATTTCCCTCATGCAGTGTGACACATTTCCTTAGAGTTAATCAGGCTGTTGATTGTGGCCTGTGGAATGCTGTCCCACTCCTACAGTATTCAATGGCTGTCCGAAGTTGTTGAATATTAGCAGGAACTGGAACACGATGTTGTACACGTCAATCCAGAGAATCCCAAACATGCTCAAAGGGTGACATGTCTGGTGAGTATGCAGGCCATAGAACTGGGACATTTTCAGCATCCAGGAATTGTGTACAGATATGGGGCTGTGCATTATCATGCTGAAACATGAGGTGATGGAGATGGATGAATGGCACTACAATGGACCTTAGGATCTCATCACGGTATATCTGTGCATTCAAATTGCCATCAATAAAATGCAATTGTGTTTGCTGTCCATAGCTTATGCCTGCCCATACCACAACCCCACCGCCACCACGGGGCATGCAGATAAGCTTCCCTGAGATGGTTTCTGACAGTTTGTACAGAAAATATTCAGTTGTGCAAACCCACAGTTTCATCAGCTGTCCGGGTGGCTCATCTCAGACCATCCAGCAGGTGAAGAAGCCAGATGTGGAGGTCCTGGGCTGGCATAGTTACACGTGGTCTGTGCTTGTGAGGCCAGTTGGACGTACTGCCAAATTCTCTAAAATGACATTGGAGGTGGCTTATGGTAGTGAAATGAACATCATATTCACTGGCAACAGCTCTGGTGGACAATCCTGCAGTCAACATGCCAATTGCACACTCCCTCAAAACTTGAGACATCTGTGGCATTGTGTTGTGCGACAAAACTGCACATTTTAGAGTGGCCTTTAATTGTCGCCAGCACAAGGTGCACCTGTGTAATGATCATGTGATTTAATCAGCTTCTTGATATGCCACACCTGCCAGATGGATGGATTATCTTGGCAAAGGAGAAATTGTCACTAAAATGGATGTAAACAAATTGTGCACACAATTTGCGATAAATAAACTTTTTGCGCATATGGAAAATTTCTTGGATAATTCGTAAAAACCAAATAACTTCACAGATCTTCATTGTAAAGGGTTTAAACACTGTTTCCCATGCTTGTTCAATTAACCATACACAATTAATGAACATGCACATGTGGAAACGGTTGTTAAGAACTTAACGGCTTACAGACAATAGGCAATTTAGGTCACAGTTATGAAAACTTAGGACACTAAAGAGGCCATTCTACTGACTCTGAAAAACACCAAAAGAAAGATGCCCGGGGTCCCTGCTCATCTGCGTGAACATGCTTTAGGCATGCTGCAAGGAGGCATGAGGACTGCAGATGTGGCCAGGGCAAAAATGTGCAATGTCCGTACTGTGAAACGCCTAAGACAGCGCTACAGGGAGATAGGATGGACAGTTGATCGTCCTCGCAGTGGCAGACCACGTGTAACAACACCTGCACAGGATCGGTACATCTGAACATCACACCTGCGGGACAGGTACAGGATGGCAACAACAACTGCCCGAGTTACACCATTAATGCACAATCCCTCCATCAGTGCTCAGACTGTCCGCAATAGGCTGAGAAAGGCTGGACTGAGGGCTTCTAGGCCTATTGTAAGGCAGGTCCTCACCAGACATCACTGGCAACAACGTTGCCTATGGGCACAAACCCACCGTCTCTGGACCAGACAGGACTGGCAAAAAGTGCTCTTCACTGACGAGTCACGGTTTTGTCTCACCAGGGGTGATTGTCGGATTCACGTTTATCGTCGAAGGAATGAGCGTTACACCGAGGCCTGTACTCAGAAGCGGGATCGATTTGGAGGTGGAGGGTCCGTCATGGTCTGGGGCGGTGTGTCACAGCATCATCGGATTGAGCTTGTTGTCATTGCAGGCAATCTCAACGCTGTGCATTACAGGGAAGACATCCTCCTCCCTCATGTGGTGCACTTCTTGCAGGCTCATCCTGACATGACTCCCCAGCATGACGATGCCACCAGCCATACTGCTCGTTCTGTGCGTGATTTCATGCAAGACAGGAATGTCAGTGTTCTGCCATGGCCAGTGAAGAGCCTGGATCTCAATCCCATTGAGCACGTCTGGGACGTGTTGGATCGGAGGGTGAGGGCTAGGGCCACTCCCCCCAGAAATGTCCGGGAACTTGCAGGTGCCTTGGTGGAAGAGTGGGGTAACATCTCACAGCAAGAACTGGCAAATCTGGTGCAGTCCATGAGGAGGAGGTGCACTGCAGTACTTAATGTAGCTGGTGGCCACACCAGATACTGACTGTTACTTTTGATTTTGACCCCCCCTTTGTTCAGGGACATATTATTCCATTTCTGTTAATCAAATGTCTGTAGAACTTGTTCAGTTTATTTTTCAGTTGTTGAAACTTATGTTCATACAAATATTTACACATGTTAAGTTTGCTGAAAATAAACGCAGTTGACAGTGAGAGGACGTTTCTTTTTTTGCTGAGTTAATATAGGTAGCTTTAGAGCTAGTCGGTTGTACCTGCGCCAAAACTCTGGTATTTTTCATCCTATAATGTAACGTGTATGCTAATAATCGGGAAGCAAGTACAGGGAGTGAATTTAATAAATAAACGAACATGGAACAAAACAAAAGACACGAGTAGCGTACAGTTATGAAACATAAACAAAAACAATAACGCCTCAGGAAAGAACGAAAGGGAGTGACAGATACAGGAGAGGTAATCAGGAAGGTGATGGAGTCCAGGTGAGTCTCATGAAACTCAGGTGCGCGTAACGATGGTGGCAGGTGTGCGTAATAATGAATAAACTGGCGACAATGAGCACTAGAGAGGGGGAGCGGGAGTAGACGTGACATATAGCTTGTTCTCCATCCTCTTTTAAAATAGTGGGACATGTTTTCAGAACTTTTATTTTCATGATCAAAAATGCAGCAGACATACAGTGAGCAATATGTTTGAACATCAAATCAAAATAAAATTAAAACTTCGGAAACATTTACTTGTCATGAATGTCTTTGGTGCCGAGACAAAGGTCACTCAACATCTTCATGTTAATTTAATAGACAGTGACTGCACATCTCAAGTGGTCTCCACACCTTATCAAGTCAACTGTACCGTGACGCTGTTAAGCAATCAAACCAATGTGCACCAGTGAGCTCCGTCACTAATTGCCACCCATGCACTAAGGCCTTTGTGAAAAGCGAGGTGTGAGAGAGTGCCTTGCTTATGTGCTCACACGTGCGTGTGAGAGGATGTGCACACGATTGCATGTGTTGAAGTCTGTGAAACAGTCTTGGAGACAGCTTGGCATTCTCTTACACCAACACACTCAGCAAATTATCCTGGTCTTTTAAGAGTGCGGAGCGCTGGGATGGGGAATACAGATGAAAAAGCTATGCTTTGAAATCAGATCAAGACCGATGACTCTCCTCCATAATTTCTCAATGTCATCTTGTCATCATCTCAGTCAGACGAGATGCTTTAAAGGCCCTTTTTGATTAAATACTGCAATGCTGGCTGCTGAAACGACAACCTCATTCAGATCTTAATGGCGCTTGCGATATCTATCAAACGTCGGGTTTATGAAGCGTCTGTACTTTCGCAAGAATGTGTCTAGAAGTGGATCTCCCTTTGGTTTGTTTTTAATTCTTGTTTTTTTAGAAGAATATGTTCCGGGAACAGTAAGTCAAATATTTTCTTTTCTTCACAGGGCATAAAGATGATTACCATTAACCTCTAGTTGTTGTTCGATGTCTGATCCATTCTCAACAGCTACACTGACCAAAATTATAAACACAACATGTAAAGTGTTGGTCCTATGTTTCATGAGCTGAAATAAAAGATCCCAGAAATGTTCCATATGCACAAAAAGGTTATTTCTCTCAAATGTTGTGCACAAATTTGTTTACATCACTGTTAGTAGGCATTTCTCCTTTGCCAAGATAATCCACCCACCTGACAGGTGTGGCATATCAAGAAGCTGATTAAATCGCATGATCATTACACAGGTGCACCTTGTGCTGGGGACAGTAAAAGGCCACTCTAAAATGTGCAGTTTTGTCACACAACACAATGTCACAGATGTCTCAAGTTTTGAGGGAGCATGCAATTGGCATGCTGACTGCAGGAATGTCCACCAGAGTTGTTGCCAGATAATTTAATGTTCATTTCTCTACCATAAGCCGCCTCCAATGTTGTACATCCAACCGGCCTCACAACCGCAGACCACGTGCATGCCGTCATGTTGGTGAATGGTTTGCTGATTTCAACGTTGTAAACAGAGAGCCCCATGGTGGCGGTGGGGTTATGATATGGGCAGGCATAAGCTACGGACAATGAACACAATTGCATTTTATTGATGGAAATTTGAATGCACAGAGATACCGTGACGAGATCCTGAGGCCCATTGTTGTGCCACTCATCCGCCGCCATCATCTCATGTTCTAGCATGATAACGCACAGTCCCATGTGGCAAGGATCTGTACACAATTCCTGGAAGCAGAAAATGTCCCAGTTCTTCCATGGCCTGCAGACATGTCACCCATCAGCATGTTTGGGATGCTCTGGATCAACATGTATGACAGCGTGTTCCAGTTCCTGCTAATATCCAGCAACTTCATACAGCCATTGAGGAGGAGTGGGACAACATTCCACAGGCCAAAATCAACAGCCTGATCAACTCTAAGTGAAGGAAACGTGTCATGCTGCATGAGGGAAATGGTGGTCACACCAGATACTTGCTGTTTTTCTGATTCACACCCCTACCTTTTCTTTTTAAAGTATCTGTGACCAACAGATGCATATCTGTATTCCCAGTCATACAAAATCCATAGAGTAGGGCCAAATTAATTTATTTAAATTGACTGATTTCCTTATAATCCAATCAAATCATATCAAATTGTATTTGTCACATGTGCCGAATACAACAGGTGTAGACCTTTTTTATTTCACCTTTATTTAACCAGGTAGGCCAGTTGAGAGCAAGTTCTCATTTACAACTGCGACCTGGCCAAGACAAAGCAAAGCAGTGCAACAAAAACAACAACACAGAGATACACATAAACAAACGTACAGTCAATAACACAATAGAAAAATCTATGTACAGTGTGTGCAAATGTAGAAGAGTAGGGAGGTAAGGCAATAAATAGGCCATAGAGGTGAAATAATTACAATTTAGCATTAACACTGGAGTGATAGATGAGCAGATGATGATGTGCAAGTAGAGATGCTGGGGTGCAAAAGAGCAAGAGGGTAAGTAATAATATGGGGATGAGGTAGTTGGGTGTGCTATTTACAGATTGGCTGTGTACAGGTACAGTGATCAGTAAGCTGCTCTGACAGCTGATGCTTAAAGTTAGAGAGGGAGATATAAGACTCCAGCTTCAGTGATTTTTGCAATTTGTTCCAGTCATTGACAGCAGAGAACTGGACGGGTGGGTGTTGCTATGGTGACCAGTGAGATAAGGCGGGGCTTTACCTAACAAAGACTTATAGATGACCTGGAGCCAGTGGGTTTGGCGATGAATATGCAGTGAGGGCCAGCCAACGAGAGCATACAGGTCACAGTGGTGGGAAGTATATGGGGCTTTGGTGACAAAACGGATGGCAATGTGATAGACTACATCCAGTTTGCTGAGTAGTGTGATGGAGGCTATTTTGTAAATGACATCCCCTAAGTCAAGGTTCGGTAGGACAGTCAGTTTTACGAGGGTATGTTTGGCAGCACGAGTGAAGGTGGCTTTGTTGCAAAATAGGAAGCCAATTCTAGATTTAATTTTGGATTGGACATGCTTAATCTGAGTCTGGAAGGCGAGTTTACAGTAACCAGACAGCTAGGTATTTGTAGTTGTCCACATATTCTAAGTCAGAACCGTCCAGAGTAGTGAAGCTCGTTTGGAGGTTTGTTAGCACATTGTCCACCTTACAGTGAAAGGGGTAGTTGGCGCATGTGACAAAGAACTTTTGATTTGATTATATGAACTGTAACTCAGTAAAATCTTTGAAATTGTTGCACGTTGCATTAATATTTTTGTTCAGTATAATAGGCCCTTGGCCACAATGGGTTTTCTGGGATTTGTTTTGATCTTTCTCTTTTTCTTGCGATAACCATTAAAGCAGACTTTCAAGGTTTCTCAGATTTTCCCTCTTCTGAAATATCTCTTTTTGATTATTCCATTTGTTCTGAATACAAAGCACAATATTTAACACAGAATCAGGACACAATTAAAAGTTGTTTTGCACTAGACAAACCTGAGGACTATAAGCTTGGGCCAGCATGGTAAAAGGCTTTAAAAAACATTGTGAAAGGACTGCAAATGTTTTAAGGCACTTAAGAGTCCATTAAGTGACAGAAGCAACTGATAATGGCTATGAAATGGCATTTACTATGACTATTTTGCCCTTCACCATTATGCAAATTGTAGGATAGTATCACCATTCCATTCAAATGAATAAAACCAGGATGTCCCATTGTGACCATTGAGGGCTTATAGTCTACCATTTTGTAGCTGGTGAATAATTATGAACATCTCCGGACCCCAACCTAGACTAATCTTTTAACATTTGACCTAGCCTAGTCTTCAGTTTTAGTCACTAGAGGCACTATTGTGTCAGTTAAGGCTTTTAAGTATGTTATCAGGCTATGTGTATTACAATGACCATCTCAGGTTGGATTATCGGAGCTAGTCTATAGTATTAGCAGTGCTCTATAGTGGAGGGGGCAGCTTGGAGTCATATTGGAGGGCCTGGGGGAGTGAACTGAACCCTGGTGGAATCCAGAAACATTAGAAGCACCTTGCCCCGGATACGTTTTCGGGATTTCTTCAGCAAAGAGAAGGGTTGGCGCTTTCAACTATAAGGGCCTGAGGTTTTCGAGAGCTCCTTTTGAATTCCATCATGCTTTACCTTACCCTGTTAAACACACAAGCCCTCTCATTACCCAGCTTCTCTTCCCATCACATCAAATTACTTTTTTTCCAATTCATTTAACTACAGGAAGTCACAGTGTAATCAGCGTTTCAAATATTATAGAATTATTGCACCAGTATGAAAGTATAAAGAAAAAACCCTTAACACAATCAGTGGTTTTTCTTTCTCCCTGATCATATATGACAAATTACAGATCACCAAAACAAGGATCACTACTTAGCTGTTGCTACTGACATGTATAGTTATTCATAAGTAGCAAGCAGTTCAATGTTGACAGATATTATCTCATTGCCATAAAAAAATGAAGATTATGTGTTTCATTTTAGCTGATGCACCCCCAAAAAATATAATATGATTCAGTTCATCCTAATAAGATAACACCGGACTAATACTTAAACTTCCATCTGTCCACTGGTAAGTATTCAGTTAATGTGCCACGTGGTGGACAGAAGAAAAACAGCTCTTGGTGTCATTACCCAACCATTAGACTGCCAATTTGTCCTGCCAGCATTATGGGTTCAACCAGGTGCTCGATGCACAGGTCTCTTCTTCACTGAGGTGCTGTCATGACCTGGATCAGTAGTGCCATTACTCAGTATAGCTGCCTCGGGTTGTCATGGTGATGGACAGATAGAAGCAGGAAATGAATCCTTGTCGAGAGTTTGGGACGAGTGGAGGCTGGCAAAGTAGTGGCTCGACAAATTAAAGTGAGCTCCAAATGTATTGGGACAGTGACACACTCCAGCACTTTGGATTTCAAATGATACAATGACTGAGGTTATAGTGGAGACTTTTAGCTTTGAGAGGGTGCTTTCATCCATAAATCAAGTGAACCATTTAGAAATTACAGCACTTTTTGAACATAGTCCCCCCATTTTAGGGGACCAAAAGTATTGGGACAAATTCACTTATATGTGTATTAAAGTAGTCAAAAGTTTAGTACTTGGTCCCATATTCCTAGCACGCAATAATTACATCAAGCTTGTGAATCTACAAACTTGTTGGATGCATTTGCTGTTCGTTTTGGTTGCGTTTCTGATTATTTTGTACCCAATAGATATTAACGGTAAATAATGTATTCTATCCTTTTGGAGTCACTTTTATTGTAAATAAGAATAGAATTTGTTTCTAAATACTTCTACACTAATGTGGATGCTATAATGATTACGGATAGTCCTGAATGAATCGTGAATAATAATGAGTGAGAAAGTTAGATGCATAAATATCATACCCCCAAGACATGCTAAGCTCTCACCATTACAATAACAGGGGAGGTTAGCATTTTTTGGGGGGGTAGGTGTAATGGAAATTATATGATTAAAGGTTTGACTAAATGATTTCACCCTGAAAATGTATAACCGAGTGATTATAAGGTTAATGTACTAATGTGTGTGCATGGGACAAGCTGAAACTTTAATATTTAGCAATGTAAGTGAGACGTTCAAGGAAAAGGGGAACTGTTAACAGACAGCAGACAACTTGGGACCATGGAGGAACTGATAACAGGAAGAATGTCTCCCCACCCAGGGAGGGTGGGGAAATAATTGTATAACGAGAGAGCTCACGTAAATAAACATCCTGATTATTGTAGGCTGGGTCTCAGTCTGTTTCCTTCAACCGGAACCTTACACCTGGTATACAAACTGAGTACCGTAATTTCCGGACTATTAAGCCGCACCCACTGAATTTAAATGTTTTATTTATTTTGAACATAAATAATGTAAGCCGCAGGTGCCTACCGGTACATTGAAACAAATTAACTTTACACAGGCTTTAACGAAACACGGCTTGTAACAAAAATAAATAGGCTTTAACGAAACACGGCTTGTAACAAAAATAAATAGGCTTTAACGAAGCACGGCTTGTAACAAAAATAAATAGGCTTTAACGAAACACAGCTTGTAACAAAAAAAAAATAATTAGCAGTAAACAGTAGCCTACCAAGAAAGTCATTGGTCACTATCTTCCTCCTCCTGTGCACTGAAACCATCTCCTTCGGTGTCGGAGTTGAATAGCCTCAGAATTGCTTCATCTGATATTGGATCGTTTTCATTGTCGCTCTCGTCACTTTCATCCGGAGGCAAATCCCCTGCTGAGCCCTCTTCAACATGCAGCAGTCCAGTCTTTCGAAACCCGTTGATGATAGTGGATTTTTTGACAATGCTCCAAGCTGTCAGGACCCACTCGCAGACTTGACCATAAGTTGCTCTTCGCATGCGGCCCATTTTAGTGAAGGATTTCTCCCCACTTGTCATCCAAGCCTCCCACTGAACACGGAGCGCCACCTTAAATGCACGATTTACACTGATGTCGAGTGGCTGCAAATACTTTGTTGTGCCCCCAGGAATCAGGGTGACAAAATGACTACCGTAATCAGAATGGTGGTAAGTTTGAGAGCGCTCGATTTAATCTAAACAGTAAACAAAGAAGTTGTTTGACCGTAACCCGTTCGGTAATTTCATTGGTCTAATGAAAGCTTCATGCCGCCAAAAAACTGAGCACGTCACAGAATGTTTTTTTTTTTTTAATTGAAAGCGGGAAAAATCCATATATTAGCCGCGCCATTGTTTAAGCCGCGAGGTTCAAAGCCTGGGAAAAAAGTAGCGGCTTATAGTCCGGAAATTACGGTAGTTAAATTGAAGTTCGGTTTAAGAACATTGATAACTTAATTCCTGTATCAGTATGATATTTGTGCATCTAACTTTATCACTCATCATGATTCACGATTCATTGCGGCACTGCCCCCGTTGAACAAATTATATAATGTCCATTTTGTAGACTTATTTTCCACACCACCATCAGAGCATTATTTTCTGGTCGATTCAAAATTACCCATTCGAAATATGATGTGCAGTAGGCCGCCTGTCTGGATTACGAGCAGATACAATAATTAATTTCCAAACTGTAAACACCATAAGAACAATCAGTAATTTCTCTTTAAAAAAAAAGGTTTAGGCTCTAATGGTGTTCTCCACTTTGTCTTCATTGTGCCAAGTAATCCTATAATAATGTTGCCACATACTGTATGCTCCCGGTAGGACCAGTTATTCAGGAAATCTTAATGCACGCTCTGCCTCCTTTCCGATCCGCTATTCGTCGCGCACCTAACGCTTCAATATGCCGTTTGATTTTATACAAATGATCCATAATAATCTCATCATGTAGGATATACATGCACTGTATCTGTGAGCTGTTGGCCAGAGCGCACATGCCAATACCAGAGTGGGCACATTGGCTATACCTATGCAACATTTTTTTGTGACAAAACTATCATTAGGCCTAGAGTTGAAAATGCAATGGAAACCCATTTAACTTGTATTTTTTATTCAGGTAAATGGGAATTAAACCGCACAAGTTTTATGTGCCGATACCGATTATTGGAGGACCAAAACCCCCCGATACCGATTAATCAGCTGATTTTTTACATTTATTTATTTGTAATAATGACAATTACAACAATACTGAATGAACACTTATTTTAACTTAATATAATACATCAATAAAATCAATTTACCCTCAAATAAATAATGAAACATGTTCAATTTGATTTAAATAATGCAAAAACAAAGTGTTGGAGAAGAAAGTGAAAGTGCAATATGTTCCATGTAAAAAAGCTAACGTTTAAGTTCCTTGCTCAGAACATGAGAACATATGAAATCTGGTGGTTCCTTTTAAAATGAGTCTTCAATATTCCCAGGTAAGATGTTTTAGGTTGTAGTTATTATAGGAATTATAGGACTATTTCTCTCTATACGATTTGTATTTCATATACCTTTGACTATTGGATGTTCTTTTGGCACTTTAGTATTGCCAGTGTAACAGTATAGCTTCCGTCCCTCTCCTCGCTCCTACCTGGCCTCGAACCAGGAACACATCGACAACAGCCACCCTCGAAGCGCGTTACCCATGTAGAGGAAGGGAAAAAACTACTCCAAGTCTCAGAGTGAGTGACGTTTGAAACGCTATTAGCGCGCACCCGGCTAACTAGCTAGCCATTTCACATGGGTTACACCAGCCTAATCTTGGGAGTTGATAGGCTTGAAGTCATAAACAGCGCAATGCATTGCGAAGGGCTGCTGGCAAAACGCACGAAAGTGCTATTTTGAATGAATGCTTACGAGCCTGCTGCTGCCTACCATCGCTCAGTCAGACTGCTCTATCAAATCATAGACTTAATTATAACATAATAACACACAGAAACACAACAATATGGTCGAATCCGGAAACTATCATCTCGAAAACAAAACGTTATTCCTGTTACATTGCACAACCTTCAGTGTTATGTCATAATTACGTAAGATTCTGACAAATTACCCAAAGTGTGGCATATACCCTGACTGCGTGCAATGAATGCAAAATGACACAATTTCACCTGGTTAATATTGCCTGCTAACCTGGATTTCATTTAGCTAAATATGCAGGTTTAAAAATATATACTTCTGTGTATTGATTTTAAGAAAAGCATTGATGTTTATGGTTAGGTACAGTCGTGCAACGATTGTGCTTTTTTCGCAAATGCGCTTTTGTTAAATCATCCCCGTTTGGCGAAGTCGGCTGTCTTTGTTAGGAAGAAATAGTCTTCACAGTTCGCAACGAGCCAGGTGGCCCAAACTGCTGCATATACCCTGACTCTGTTTGCAAGAGAAGTGACACATTTTCCCTAGTTAAAACCTGTTGAGGATCTTATCCCGATCTTATCCCGGTATTGGGATTCATTGTCATGTGACCATGGCGGGGAATTCAAAACTGCAAGAGTAATCATTTCAAAAAATCAAATAATCAACTATTTTCCTCCATTTGAAAGATATATCTTCTAAATCTAACCACGCTGTCCGATTTTCAGAGGCATTACGGAGAATGCATAAAGTTAGGTTATGTGAGGAGAGTACATTGACAATAGCTGCGTGTAATGTTTAGCCAATTCAAAGAAGGGCATCAACAGACAGAAAACTAGCTAGAATTATGCACTTACCTTTGACAATCTGCATCAGATGACACTCATAGGACATTATGTTATACAATACATGCATTTTTAGTTCCATCAAGTTCATATTTATATCCAAAAACAGCATTTACAGTCGCGGTGAAATTCAGAATTTTTTTCGGCTCGAATGCACCCAGTGAATCCAGCATTACAAATCACGGAATTACTATTCGAAAACATTGGTAAATTATAATATTGTCATTCAAAGAATAATATATTATCATCTCGTAATTGCTACCGAATGGCCAGATCTCAAAATAACTTTACTGGGAAATCACATTTTGCATAAACTGGGTACTATGCTAACAACAATAAGCTATATGCTAAGCTAAGCTAAGCTATACCGTTAGCATTAGCATCATCTAATATCGATAATAACATTCTAAATATCCCCTTACCTTTGATTATCTCCATCAGAAGGCGCTGCCAGAGATCCCAGGTCCAGAACAAATGTGGTTTCTTTTGACAAAGTTCATAATTTATGTCCAAATAGTTAGCGTTCAGTAGGCTCCCACAAAATGAGGTGGGCAGTGTAAAGTCACGTCGAAAAGCTAAAGAAAACCTAGTAAATAATCTATTTACGTTTGTTTAAACATGTCAAACGTTGTTCATCATTAATCTTTTGGTCCATTTTTAACGTGAAACATCAGTAAACATCAGTAATATTTTCACACAACCTATCAAGTGTCTAGAATAAACGATAATGACAAAGGCACTCTTCTCAGATTCATGCGCAGGTGCAAAAAATGAAGTGATGACGTGTCAACTTGTAAGCTTTCTTATTCGGTCTGTATTCATCACAGATGCTTCCAACAACTTTCTAAAGATCGTTGACATCTAGTGGAAGCAGTAGGAGTTGCGAACTGAATCCTTTCTCACTGTGGTATCTTTAAAACAATGACACTAAATAGTACAGTCACAAAATTCTCATTTTTTTAAATCTATTTTTCACAGGTTTTTGCCTGCAATATGAGTTTTGTTATACTTACAGACACCATTCAAACTGTTTTAGAAAATTCAGAGTGTTTTCTATCTGAATGTGTAAATAATATGCATATCCTAGCTTCTGAGTTGGTGTAGGAGGCAGTTAAAAATTGCCACATATTTTTTTCAAAATTCTCAATACTGCCCCCGTGGCCCGTAGAGGTTAAAAGAAATTCATGTTAGCAGGCAATATTAACTAAATATGCAGGTTTAAAAATATATACTTGTGTATTGATTTTAAGAAAGGCATTGATGTTTATGGTTGGAGCAATGTGTACCTAAGCGATTATATACAACGCAGGACAGGCTAGATAAACTAGTAATATCATCAACCATGTGTAGTTAACTAGTGATTATGATTGATTGATTGATTGCTTTTTATATGATAAGTTTAATGCTAGCTAGCAACTTACTTACCTTAGCTTCTTACTGCATTCGCATAACCTCGTGGAGTGCAATGTAAAGCAGGTGGTCAGAGCGTTTGACAAGTTAACCGTAAGGTTGCAAGATTGAATCCCTGAGCTGACAAGGTAAAAATCTGTCGTTCTGCCCCTGAACAAGGCAGTTAACCCACCGTTCCTAGGCCGTCATTGAAAATGAGAATGTGTTCTTAACTGACTTGCCTAGTTAAATAAAGGTCTAAAAAAATAAAAAAATAAAAACCAAATCGGCCAAATCGGCCAAATCGGCGCCCAAAAATACCAATTTCCGATTATTATGAAAACTTGAAATCGGCCCTAATTAATCGGCCATTCCGATTAATCGGTCGACCTCTATTACTGACCTCTGCCTGGCCTTGACCTGTTGTTTGCCTGCCCCTGTACTAGAAATAAACTTTTGTTACTTCAACACTGTCTGCATCTGGGTCATACCCGAAACCTGATATTGAAGAAAAATGAAAAATACCAAATAATTAAGGAGCAACAATAAATAACAGTAGATAGGCTATATACAGGGGGTACCGGTACAGAGTCAATGTGCGGTGGCACCGGTTAGTCGAGGTAATATGTACATGTAGGTAGAGGTAAAGTGACTATGCATGGATAATAAACAGAGAGTAGCAGCAGCGTAAAAATGTGGGTTGGGGGGACAACGCAAATAGTCCGGGAAGCCATTTGATTAGCTGTTCAGGAGTCTTATGGCTTGGAGGTAGAAGCTGTTTAGAAGCCTTTTGGACCTAGACTTGGTGCTCCAGTACCGCTTGCCGTGCGGTAGCAGAGAGAACAATCTATGACTAGGGTGGCTGGAGTCTTTAGAAATGTTTTAGGCCTTCTCCTGACACCGCCGTGTATAGAGGTCCTGGATAGCTTGGCCCCAGTGATGTACTGGGCCGTACGCACAACCCTCTGTAGTGCCTTGCGGTCGGAGGCCGAGCAGTTACCATATCAGGCGGTGATGCAACCAGTCAGGATGCTCTCGAAGGTGCAGCTGTAGAACGTTTTGAGGATCAGAGGACCCATGCCAAATATTCTTAGTCTCCTGACACGCCCTCTTCACGACTCTCTTGGTCTGTTTGGACCATGATAGTTTGTTGGTGATGTGGACATCGAGGAACTTGAAGCTCTAAACCTGCTCTACTACAATCCTGTCGATGAGAATGGGTGCATGCACTGTCCTTTTGCTGTAGTCCACAATCATCTCCTTTGTCTTGATCACGTTGAGAGAGAGGTTGTTATCCTGGCACCACACTGCCAGGTCTCTGACCTCCTCCCTATAGGCTGTCTCATCGTTGTCGGTGATCAGGCCTACCACTGTTGCGTCGTTGACAAACTTAATGATGGTATTGGAGTCGTGCTATGCCTGCACATCATGGTTCACCAGCAGCCCCAAACATCTAAAGAATAAGCTACAGATTAGCCAAAACAAGCTTGTAATCTATGAGCTAATGGTACGACTGATTAAAAACCTATCAAAAGTCACCATAAAAACACATTCAGTATGAAAAAAAGAGATGTTAATACAATTCAGTAATAAAACTAACTACATACGCACTTAAACTCCCATCCCCCTCATACTAATCTGGAGGTCGAGCATTTTAAGCAGCTAGGCTGTATATCATTTTTTTGTATTACTTCATCTTGGTCTGGTCGACAGAATTATAAAAGGACTCAGCACCCAGGTACCATTCCAGCAATTTTTAATTTGTTAGAGATGTCCACCAGCATAATACCAGAGCCAGAGACTGTAACATTCGCTGTTTTAAATATGAGTCTAAAAACACATTTGTATATACCGGTGCTGTATACACACTACCATTCAAAAGTTTGGGGTCACTTAGAAATTGTCACACCCTGATCTGTTTCACCTGTCCTTGTGATTGTCTCCACCCCACTCCAGGTGTCACCAATCTTCCCCATTATCCTCTGTGTATTTACACCTGTGTTCTCTGTCTGTCTGTTGCCAGTTCGTCTTCTTTGTTCGAGTCAACCAGCTTTTTGTGTATCAGCTTTTTCTAATCTCTCTTTCTTGCCCTCCCGGTTTTGACCTTTGCCTGTCCTGACTCTGCGCCCGCCTGCCTGACCACTCTGCCTGTCCCTGACCCTGCCTGCCGATCTGTACCTCTGCCCCCCTCTGGATTACCGACCTCTGCCTGCCTTGAGCCATCTACTGCTTTCCTTTGTTGGAACATTAAACCATTGTTTATTCGACATGGTCTGCATCTGGGTCTTCCCTTCATACCTGATAAAAATGTCCTTGTTTTTGAAAGAAAAACTTTTTTTTGGGCCATTAAAATAACATCAAATTAATCAGAAATACAGTGTAGACATTGTTGATGTTGTAAATGACTATTGTAGCTGGAAACGGCTGATTTGCTTAATGGAATATCTACAGCAACCATCACTCCTGTGTTCCAATGACACGTTTTGTTAGCTAATCCGAGTTTATCATTTTAAAAGGCTAATTGATTATTAGATAACCCTTTTGCAATTATGCTAGCACAGTTGAAAATTGTTGTGCCTGATTTAAGAAGCAATAAAACTGACCTTCTTTAGACTAGTTGAGTATCTGGAGCATCAGCATTTGTGGGTTCGATTACAGGCTCAAAATGGCCAGAAACAAAGAACTTTCTTCTGAAACTCGTCATTTAAAAAAAACTGACAAATCAAATAAATCAATCCAAACTATGTAGTGGCCATTTGATGAATGGAAAGAGACACGTTACAAACGTTTAATGACCTTCGGAGATTGTCATGCCAAGCCATAATAAGAATGGCGCCGGAGGCCATGGCTGGTGTTTTATTGGCTCCTAAGCAATTGTGCAATTTGTGTGGTTTTTCTCATTGTTTATAACTTATTTTGTAGGTAATGTTGATGCTACCAGCTCTTCTGAATGAAAAGAGCTTCTGGATATCAGAACAGCAACCTCAAAATGGACAAATATTGTTTTCTTTAATGTGTCTGACATGAAGAATATAATGTTGTTCCCAGACAAGGCCCAAATCGCCTTCATTCGCATGAAGAAAATAAGGAAATACAGGTGGCAGAGATCAGGGTGCCTTACGAGAATTTGTTGGCGAGTAGGTAACCCGCCTCTACCATATGTTCTATTGGCCTACGTGCAATCATTGGAGAATAAACTGGATGAGCTCCGTTCAAGACTATCCTACCAACGGGACATTAAAAACTGTAATACCTTATGTTTCACAGAGTCGTGGCTGAATGACGAAATGGATAATATATAGTTGGCTGGGTTTTCCATGCATCGGCAGGACAGAACAGCTACATCCGGTAAGACGAGGGGTGGGGGTGTGTGTCTACTTATCAATAACAGCTGGTGCGCGATTTCTAATATTAAGGTAGTCTCGATGTATTGCTCGCCTGAGATAGAGTACCTCATGATAAGCTGACCTCGGAAGTGGTCAGACGACGCGAATGCTACGCTACAGGACTATTTTGCTAGCACAGACTGGAATATGTTCCGGGATTCATCCAATGGCATAGAGGAGTATACCACCTCAGTCACCGGCTGCATCAGTAAGTGCATTGACAACACCGTCCCCACAGTGATCGTATGTACATATCCCAACCAGAAGCCATGGATTACAGGCAACATCCGCACCAAGCTAAAGGCTAGAGCTGCTGCTTTCAAGGAGCAGCACATTAATCCGGACGCTTATAAGAAATCCCGCTATGCCTTCAGACGAACCACCACACAGGCAAAGTGTCAATACAGGACAAACATTGAATCATACTACACTGGCTCTGACGCTCGTCAGATGTGGCAGGGCTTGCAAACTTTTACTGACTATTTAATGCTCGCTTCGAGGCAAGCAACATTGAAGCATGCATGAGAGCACCAGTTGTTCCGGGTGACTGTGTGATCAAGCTCTCCGTAGCCGATGTGAGCAAGACCTTTAAACAAGTCAACATTCACAAGGCCGCGGGCCAGACGGATTACCAGGATGTGTACTGAGAGCATGCGCGGACCAACTGGCAAGTGTCGTCACTGAAATGTTTAACCTTTCCCTGACCTAGTCTCTAAAACATACACGTTTCAAGCAAACCAACATAGTCCCCGTGGCCGAGAAATTGAAGGCAACCTGTCTAAATGACTACCGCCCCGTAGCACTCACGTAGGTAGCTCACATCAACGTCGTCATCCCGGAAAACCTAGACCCACTCCAATTCGTATACCGCCCCAACAGATCCACAGATGATGCAATCTCAATCACACTCCACACTGCCCTTTCCCACCTGGACAAAATGGAACAACCATGTGACAATGCTGTTCATTGACAACAGCTCAGTGTTCAACACCATAGTGCCAACAAAGCTCATCACTAAGCTAAGGACCCTGGGACTAAACACCTCCCTCTGCAACTGGTTCCTGGACTTCCTGACGGGCCGCCCCCAGGTGGTAAGGGTAGGCAACAACACATCTGCCACACTGATCCTCAACACGGGGGCCCCTCAGGGGTGTGTGCTTAGTCCCTTCCTGTACTCCCTGTTCACTCACAACGGCGTGGCCAAGCATGATTCCAACACCATCATTCATTTTGCTGGCGACACAACAGTGGTAGACCTGATCCCAGACAATAATGAGACAGCCTATAGGGAGGAGGTCAGAGACCTGGTAGTGTGGTGCTAGGTCAACAACCTCTTCCTCAACATGAGCAAGACAAAGGAATATTGTGGACTACAGGAAAAGGAGGGCCGAACACGCCCCCATTCACATGGGCTGTAGTGAAGCGGGTTTCAAGTTCCTTGGTGTCCACATCACCAACAAACTATCATAGTCCAAACACACCAAGGAAGTCATGGAGGTGGCACGACAACAACTTTTCCCCCTCAGGGGACTGAAAAGATTTGGCATGGGTCGTCAGATCCTCAAAAAGTCCTACAGCTGCACATCGCGAGCATCCTGACCGGTTGCATCACCGGCTGGTATGGCAACTGCTCGGCATCCGACCGTAAGGCGCTACAGAGGTTAGTGCGTAAAGCCCAGTACATCACTGGGGCCAAGCTTCCTGTCATCCATGACCTATATACTAGGCGTGTCAGAGGAAGCCCAAAAAATGTTCAAAGACTCCAGTCACCCAGGACATATACTGTTCTCTCTGCTACCGCACGGCAAGCGGTACTGGAGTGCCAAGTCTAGGTCCAAAAGACTTAACAGCTTCTACCCCCAAGCCATAAGACCACTGAACAATTATCAAATGGCCTCCCAGACTATTTGCATTGACGCCCCCCATGTTTTTACACTGCTGCTACTCACTGTTTATTATCTATGCATAGTCACTTTACCCCTACCTATGTGTACAAATTACCTCGACTAACCTGTACCCCCGGACATCGACTTGGTACCGGTACCCCTAAATATAGCCCCATTATTGTTATTTTATTGTGTTACTTTTTTGGGGGGGTGTCAACAATGGTATAGCTGCAATCACTATCTACAGTCAATGCTTCACTGAAAATCCTGAGACAAGTACTCTAAAGACTCTGCTTTTGATTAAAAGAGATAAATGACAGCTATGAGTTTGAAACAATCTGACAGCATTATAGAGGGATACAGGAGAGGAAATCAAAACTTAACTTTTTCTGAACCAGTGCTTCCCAAAAGATGATACCCCACTGTCCAGTATAATCCCCAGTTGTATTGTGACATTGTAGTGGTTGGCATCCTGCTTTCTAAGGGAAGGTTTACAAGGCCAAGGCTATAAATTGATATCCTACTATTACAGTGCTGTTGGACAGGGACCAGGGTATACTAGAAGAATTCCAAGCCTGGGATATGGCTCTTCCAGGCGAGGCAGTTCTTATCCACGATATTGATCTGCTCCCCCACATTCATACACCTCTACAAATAAGCACACAGGCTCACACACAAAGGCACACACACACACAAACACACACACACACACACACACACACACACACACGCACACACACACACACACACACACACACATCAAAAGACTCTCCGAACCAGTTTGGCTTTCATGATGTTTTCCAATCTTCCTTCATACCAACGCTCTCCCTATCTCCATATCCCCCTCTCAGCATCCCATGTACAGCAACCTGTGTACCCTCTAATGCTCCAGCCTGCACAAACGGCATTATGATATGGCCCCAGGCTCCATGCGGAGCACACAGTCAGTCTTGAACATTGCATATGCTTGGGACTAGAAACAAAATAAGACAGTGTTGGTTTGCTGAGGCAACAGAGCAAACTGAGCCAACTCCAACTGGTCAATATAATGAATAGAACCTTCTCGGTTGAAGCATACAATCGAAGCTATGCGTTATATGGGGATTATATAGATTGTTAAAACATTTATAAATTGCATGTTTGTATGCTTCATATTATAGGAAGACAGTTGGCCTCTTTCTTAATTTGGCCTAGCCAGATACATATGAATCCGATTTTGAAATCTGGGCACGCAAGTAGAATATTTCGAATACATTTCCCATTGTTATCGTTGCATGGTTTATGCATCAAAGTCAGATTAGTGTGTGTATCTCAACTTTGGATTCAGCCATTTGTCTTTGAGACTTAGTCAAGCACACAATACACTCACAATAAAGCCCCCATCCACTTTGTGAATCCTTTCCGTGGCAGTAGGCTTTAGTACCACAATTCATTAGTGAAATTGTCCGGTAAGTTTTATGCTGCTGTGTAACAGCCTTTGATTCTGAAAATGTGTTTCCTTTCATGTCAGACCTTACCACATGTTGAGTACAACTGGAAACTCAACTTACTGTCCTTCAAATGTGTCTAATGCAGCTTTAACTTACAACAGCAGACATGCATTGTCTGTTTTCCAGTCTTGATTCACCAAAGACAATATCAGTCTAGGCCTCATCTGTCATGTATCAGACCAAACCTAACATTTCACTTTGCTTGTCAGCCATTGATTTTTCACCTCAATGTTTTCTCCAAGAGGCATCCCACTCATACATAAGTCCTCCACTAGATTCTGGAGAATTGTGGAAACAGCATAGGTTGTAGACAGATGTTTTTCCTCATGTACAGTGGCTTGAGAAAGTATTCACCCCCTTGGCATTTTTCCTATTTTGTTGCCTTACAACCTGGAATTAAAATAGATTTTTGGGGGGTTTGTATCATTTGATTTACACAACATGCCTACCACTTTGAAGATCCAAACTATGTCTTATTGTGAAACAAACAAGAAATAAGACAAAAAAATTGAAAACTTGAGAGTGCATAACTATTCACCCCTTCAAAGTAAATACTTTGCAGAGCTACCTTTTGCAGCAATTACAGCTGCATGTCTCTTGGTGTATGTCTCTATATGCTTGGCACATCTAGCCACTGGGATTTTTGCCCATTCTTCAAGGCAAAACTGCTCCAGCTCCTTCAAGTTGGATGGGTTCCACTGGTGTACAGCAATCTTTAAGTCATACCACAGATACTCAATTGGATTGAGGTCTGGGCTTTGACTAGGCCATTCCAAGACATTTAAAAGTTTCCCCTTAAACCACTTGAGTGTTGCTTTAGCAGTATGCTTAGGGTCATTGTCCTACTGGAAGGTGAACCTCTATCCCAGTCTAAAATCTCTGGAAGACTGAAACAGGTTTCCCTCAAGAATTTCTCTATATCTAGTGCCATCCATCATTCCTTCAATTCTGACCAGTTTCCCAGTCCCGGCCGATGAAAAATATCCACACAGCATGATGCTGCCACCACCATGCTTCACTGTGGGAATGGTGTTCTCCGGGTGATGAGAGGTGTTGGGTTTGCACCAGACATAGCGTTTTTCTTGATGGCCAAAAAGCTCAATTGTAGTCTCATCTGACCAGAGTACCTTCTTCCATATGTTTGGGGAGTCTCCCACATGCCTTTTGGCGAACACCAAACATGTTTCATTATTTTTTCTGGACAATCTTCCATAAAGCCCAGCTCTGTGGAGTGTATGGCTTAAAGTAGTCCTATGGACAGATTCTCCAATCTCCGCTGTGGTGCTTTGCAGCTTCGTCGGGGTTATCTTTGGTCTCTTTGTTGCCTCTGATTAATGCCCTCCTTGCCTGGTCCGTGAGTTTTGGTGGCGGCCCTCTCTTCGCAGCTTTGTTGTGGTGCCATATTCTTTCCATTTTTTTTTTAATGGATTTAATGGTCCTCCATGGGATGTTCAAAGTTTTGGATATTTTTTAATAACCCAACACTGATCTGTACTTCTCCACAACATTGGTGGCCTGTTTGGAGAGCTCCTTGGTCTTCAAAGTGCCACTTGCTTGGTGGTGGCCCTTGCTTAGTGGTGTTGCAAACTCTGGGGCCTTTCAGAACAGGTGTATATACTGAGATCATGTGACAGATCATGTGAAACTTAGATTGCACACAGGTGGACTTTATTTAACTAATTATGTGACTTCTGAAGGACATTGGTTGCACCATATCTTATTTTGGGGCTCCATAGCAAAGGGGGTGATTATTTTCACATTTCACTATTTTGTGTACAGTTGAAGTCGAAAGTTTACATACACTTAGGTTGGAGTCATTAAAACTTGTTTTCAACCACTCCACAAATTACTTGTTAACAAACTATAGTTTTGGCAAGTCGGTTAGGACATCTACTGTGTGCATGACACAAGTAATTTTTCCAACAATTGTTTACAGACAGAATATTTCACTTATAATTCACTGTATCACAATTCCAGTGGGTCAGAAGTTTACATACACTAAGTTGACTGTGCCTTTAAACAACTTGGAAAATTCCTGAAAATTATGTCATGGCTTTAGAAGCGTCTGATTGACATCATTTGAGTCAATTGGAGGTGTACCTGTGGATGTATTTCAAGGCCTACCTTCAAACTTAGTGCTTCTTTGCTTGACATCATGGGAAAATCAAAAGAAATCAGCCAAGATCTCAGAAAAAAATGTGTAGACCTCCACAAGTCTGGTTCATCCTTGGGAGCAATTTCCAAACGCATGAAGGTACCACGATCATCTGTACAAACAATAGTATGCAAGTATAAACACCATGGGACCACGCTCAAGTCATACCACTCAGGAAGGAGACCAGTTCTGTCTCCTAGGGATGAACGTACTTTGGTGCGAAAAGTGAAAATCAATCCCAGAACAACAGCGAAGGACCTTGTGAAGATGCTGGAGGAAACAGGTACAAAAGTATCTATATCCACAGTAAAACAAGTTCTATATCGACATAACTTAAAAGGCCGCTCTGCAAGGAAGAAGCCACTGCTCCAAAACCGCCATAAAAAAGCCAGCCTACGGTTTGACACTGCACATGGGGACAAATATCATACTTTTTGGAGAAATGTCCTCTGGTCGGATGAAACAAAAATAGAACTGTTTGGCCATAATGACCATCGTTATGTTTGGAGGAAAAGGGGAGAGGCTTGCAAGCCAAAGAACACCATCCCAACCGTGAAGCACGGGGGTGGCAGCATCATGTTGTGGGGGTGCTTTGCTGCAGGAGGGACTGGTGCACGTCACAAAATAGATGGCATCATGAAGTAGGAAAATTATGTGGATATATTGAAGCAACATCTCAAGACATCAGTCAGAAAGTTAAAGCTTGGTCGCAAATGGGTCTTCCAAATGGACAATGACCCCAAGCATACTTCCAAAGTTGTGGCAAAAATGGCTTAAGGACAACAAAGTCAAGGTATTAGAGTGGCCATCACAAAGCCCTGACCTCAATCCTATAGAACATTTGTGGGAAGAACTGAAAAAGCGTGTGCAAGCAAGGAGGCCAACAAACTTGACTCAGTTACACCAGCTCAGTCAGGAGGAATGGGCCAAAATTCACCCAACTTATTGTGGGAAGCTTGTGGAAGGCTACACAAAACATTTGACCCAAGTTAAACAATTTAAAGGCAATGCCACCAAATACTAATTGAGTGTATGTAAACTTCTGACCCACTGGGAATGTGATGAAAGAAATAAAAGCTGAAATAAATCATTCTCTCTACTATTATTCTGACATTTCATGTTCTTAAAATTAAGTCCAAATAAAATCTGTTTATATTACAGGTTGTAATTCAACAAAATAGGAAAAACACCAAGAGGGATGAATACTTTTGCAAGGCACTGGAATGGGGAGGTTTGGATGGAGTCTAGGTAATATTAAATATGTGCTTCCCACGGGGGGCAGTGCGGAAAAAAAAAATGCATGAAATGTATGTAAGTCGCTCTGGATAAGAGCGTCTGCTAAATGACTAAAATGTATGTAATGCTTAAAATATGATTTAATAATGTATCAGCTGAGTATTTTTATTTATTTAGGCAAGTCAGTTAAGAACAAATTCTTATTTACAATGACGGCCTAGGAACAGTGGGTTAACTGCTTTGTTCAGGGGCAGAATGACAGATTTTTACGTTGTCAGTTCGGGGATTTGATCTAGCAACCTTTTGGTTACTGGCCCAACGCTCTTACCACTAGGTTACCTGCCGCCCCCAGTATAAGGACTAATATATGAACTAAATGTATATAAAATGTTCTACTGTAAATATTTTCAATTAAACACCTAATGATACTGGATCACTAGGAAAGCAGTAGTTCAGAATTGTTCTACAGGATTTGGTCAATCCGCTATCCTCCATCCATGTGCTTCAAGTATTTCATGATCTATGAATTTGAAAGTGGTCACATTTCCCATGCCCCATCCCTCATCTACCACAAAAATGTCAGGAAATTACATTTTGTGCCTTTTAAACAGCTTTTCTAGGAATGAATACAGCCAGAAGTGACTCTCAGCGGTATGGACAGTTTGCCTGCTGGTGCAGTAAAGCCTATGTGTGGGTGGTAGGAGAGTGCTAACAGAATGGGTACAACGAGAATGATAAACAGATAAGCAAGTGGGCTGAAAAACACTGCATATTATGTCCATGGCCTCCATACACTTATTGAGCTTATATGCAGAAACAAACGGCTCTATTATTTACCATGTCAGTCTTTGTTCTTGTTGTTGAAAAATAAGATCAAATCTCACCCTGGCCCTATGCAGCATTATTCTCCACTTTTCCACAATGTCATTAGCTATAAATCATACTGGCAGAAATCTATTAGCATTTTAGCAAGCCATCATGGCCTTGTCACCTCTCCCATTTCTCATCCTGGTGCATCGCAAATTGCATATCAAGCTCTGACCTGCTGATAATATAATGGAGTCTTTTGAATTTGCCATGAGTGTCAAGAAAGGGAGGAGTATTGTGCAGGCCGCAACCTACTCAAAACAATTCACTGCAGAACAAAAAGTACAACAACATTTATTTTACCATTCATCTCACTTCATTTTTCCATCTTTATACATAGTGTAAATTATTTATTTAAAACCATATTTGCAATTCACCCGGGCTAATCTGGTTTGCTTTCTCCAATTAGATAAGGAAATCACGTAACTAACACGTGGTATTTCAAGTCAGCTTTAACAATCTGCTCCACGCAGTCTTCCTGTTTCACCAAACGCTAGCAGTGGGAAGTAAAGCTTGGGACATGTGGTCCCTGCTGTGTTCCTTAACACTGAAATACAAGACTCATCTGAATCTTGCTCATTAGGATATGAAATACATCATGCAAACTGAGGAAAGTGAGGAGAACGCTCACAGGAGAAAATGTGAATAGAAAAGGACATTTGTGACATATGGTTCTGTGAAATGATGAGTTATCGGCTTTGAGAGGAGCAGCTGGAAGTTTCCTGGAAGTATAAATATTATATGGCTATAGTGCATGTTATATTATGTCAGCAAAAGCGTTACTAGTATAACCAACACTTCTAGAGCCACTTCTTTGGACCAGGGGTTTAATTTGACCTTGAGCAATGATGCCAATAAAAGCCATTCCAAATTAGCCTATTTTCCCTCATCTTTCTTGGAAAACTCCTGGCTGGTATTGTAGGTGAGTACTGGGTGATGGGATGTACCTTTTGAACACAAGAGTGAGCGAGCTATGAGTGACAGGGGAGGAGGATCAAATAAATATTTTGGAACAAAAACAGGACACATAACGAACCAGGTTCAGGATGCTGTGGAGAGGAGAGATGCACCACACCTCATGTCAAGATCTCCTCAATGCCAGCAGAAATAAGTAAATAAAACCATATGACCTGTTTTTTTTCCAATTATGTTGATCCAAGCACAATATTGATAATATGTCATGTCTATATGATGATGAGGATTGGTTGTAATGAAATCTGGGTTTACGTTGTTCAATACATGCAGCGTTGGTTGGAATGCTAATCTGGGTTTACGTTGTTCAATACATGCAGCGTTGGTTGGAATGCTAATCTGAGTTTACGTTGTTCAATACATGCAGCGTTGGTTGGAATGCTAATCTGGGTTGAAGTTGTTCAATACATGCAGCGTTGGTTGGAATGCTAATCTGGGTTTACGTTGTTCAATACATGCAGCGTTGGTTGGAATGCTAATCTGGGTTTACGTTGTTCAATACATGCAGCGTTGGTTGGAATGCTAATCTGGGTTTACGTTGTTCAATACATGCAGCGTTGGTTGGAATGCTAATCTGGGTTTACGTTGTTCAATACATGCAGCGTTGGTTGGAATGCTAATCTGGGTTGAAGTTGTTCAATACATGCAGGATTGGTTGATGACCGAATATAAGAGTTAAAGATTTTTTTCTAAGACAATTGAGAGCCTATGCAATCCAAACGATGGTCAACCAGACCTTGATTTGAAGTGCTCTTGGTTTTCTGAGCCTTTCTGAAGTGTAACTATGTCGGCGACTAGAAAACCTGGGAAAGACTTGGCATCTGATTTGCAGAATCCACACTTCCATTTCAATTCATTCAGTATGTTGTGTCTACAGTACACCTTGTGGCAGAGCAACCTGATGACAGTGCACTCTTATGGAGGTCAATAACAGTGGTGGGACACTTTTACCCAGTGTCTTTGTGTTCCCCTTAGTGACAGCATCTCATTGTCAGGTGTTTAGCATGATAAGGTATTTAGCCTGATAAGGTCACCACACCCAGAGGGGATTACTGGCTGATTCTCATCAATGCAATGCTTTAAAAACAGGTTTATCCAACGTTGTAGCCTGGATCAACCAATCTAAATGCTAAGTCTCTCTCTCTCAGGAGAATGGACGCCTGGGTGTTAACACATACGGATAAAGAAATCAAAATCAGCCATAAGGATTTGGATGAGTTAAAATACAATTAAATGACCCTTGCACTTTTTTATTTGTCATAAGGACCTGGGAAATATATTGATATTGCTAACAAAGTCAGATAAGATGTAAAGCCAAGATAGTGATGCTACAGTGTGACTGGAGAGGAATCCTGGCTGCTCCTGTCCAACAACAGTCCCTCTTTCTCTGCCACGTCGCATTGCAGCTCCCTGATTTGAATTTGTGCATTCGTTCGGACTGAGGCTAGATGCTAAGATGTTCATTTCACTTGCAGCGACTCTAGGCAAACAGAAAAGAAAGCATTTATACATATGGGGATGCATCTGGAATGAGATTCATAATTTAAAAAAAAACATTATTTCACCTTTATTTAACCAGGTAGGCCAGCTGAATAATCAGCTTTTAAAAAGTGTCTGGTTGTAATTAACAAGTCCTGTTTCGATACTGTTCTCTGACATAATGGAAATACCTTTTGACATACTGTATCAAGCTTGTGACTCTATAAATTTGATGGATGCATTTGCTGTTTGCTTTGGTTGTGTTTCAAATTATTTTGTTCCCAATAGAAATTAACGGTAAATAATGTGTCATTTTGGAGTAATTTTTATTGTAAATAAGTATATAATATGTTTCGAAACACTTCTACATGAATGTGGATGCTACCATGATTACGAATAATCCTGAATGAATCATGAATAATTATGAGAGAGAAAGTTGAACGCATAAATGTCATACCCCGCCAAAAATGCTAACCTGCCTTGTTATTGTAATGGTGAGAGGTTAGCATGTCTTGGGGGTATATTTGTGCGTCTAACTTTCTCACTCATTAGTGCTAGCTGCAAGTTGCTACAAGTAGGCCTACCTTCAATCTACAAGCGCAATTTTGTCTCTCTTACTGTCTACCATAGTGGCACACGTCACAATCCCGCTCCCCTACTCCACTACTGCCATCTAAATAATGAATACTCTGCCACTTGCGGTAATCCTCCGGTAGAGCTAGCCCATAAATAGCACGTATCCAGACAGAAAACACTCGACTTCCCCATTCACCTTTCAAAACACATAAAAACACTTTTAAAAAATGGTCCCCTCTGGTATCGCAAGTCAGTGACATGTACTGTACACAGGTTTGCGGGAACATGATTTGCTTCAAGTGTTGAGTGATTGTGATCATTTAATGTCTTAAGCACTATATCTGGGTTGGGAGTTGAAAGTTTGCTCAGCATCCATTTGAAGACGACATCAAAGTAAGCCAACTATTTTAAAAGGCAGCAAAATCTCAGTGAAAAAGGTACAGTAATGGCAAAAGGCACCTCTGGGCTTCCTGTGATGGATGGGTGTGAGTGTGTGTGTGTGTGTGTGTGTGTGTGTGTGTGTGTGTGTGTGTGTGTGTGTGTGTGTGTGTGAAGATTGACAGGCCGGGGTAGAGAGAGAAAGAGTCGGATGAGAACCACAGATACAGAGAGAGAAAGAAAGAAAGAAAGAAAGAGCAAGGCAGAGACAGAGGGGTGAAAGTGAGAATATATAAAAGGTAGTGTTAATTAGCTGGAATGTTTGCCCTCTTCCAGGAACTCCTTAATGTTACGCCAGAGAAACACCAAAAGAAATATCTTCTTAAGTGGCCTTTTACAGGAGGACTCAAATGCTTCTCCCGCTCTCCCCCCCATCCTGTGTCCCTGATTAATGCAAAGGGTACAGGTGGCCGTGAGGGGGCGCCGGTGATATCTGACATGTCCTATTGTATGCAGATGTGTTGACAGGCCTGGTATTTGGCATGCAGCATTGGAAATGCCTTTCAGTGGCAAGCTCTCAGCCAATTACCAGGCAATTATTGTTATTATATGTACATAGGACTTGACGTTAAGAATTAGGTCTAGAAATATTCATTTATGTTAACAGTTTTGCAGAATATAGACCTCACCTATGTGACTAAAAGTGGAAAATATTTCTCTAAATGTTTAACAAATGGAAATGAGTAGAACAAATCGGTATCGAGGTCATTTCATAGCTAGCTTTAAACATGGTTACAGACGAAAATATCAAAGAAATATTTTTTTTTGTATGGGTGCCATGTCTTCTCATCGGCGTCCGGGTAGTAGTTGTTGGGGGGGTTAACTGCCTTGCTCAAGGACAGAACTGCCCCCATTTATTTATTAATAAAAGTAGCTAATTAGAGCTGTGACACCGGGGGTGGGGGGCTAGTGTCACAGATAATCATAAACATAAAACAAAGTAGCTAAATGGCCTTTTCTACCTACAGAGATGGCACCCACCTGCTGGCTTTACAGTTGGGATAATGATTGCCATAACTATGCCGGTGAACAATTTGAGAGAAGGACAATGCCCTCTGCTAGTATCATTAAAATAAGTTAGGTGCCATCATTGTACAATATTTGCAGAATGATCAAAATGCTAACAGGTTCATGTCTGACAATTATATCCAAAATTAAAGAGTAACTAATGGGTTATTCTCAAATCATTTCCAGGAGAGAAATACTGATACATACAACATTTAATTATGAAACAAAACAATACACTACAACACTGGTTTGTAAGGACTGTGTGGGACAATAATATGTGCCCATGTTACTTTTCGCGCCCATGGTACCACATACCAAATTATGTAAATTGTAAACAGAATTTACCAAATTCTGATGAAATACAAAACTGCACCATTTAATTCACTGGATTATATCATACCGTATCATAACATCAAGAAACTTTAGGAAATAAACATTGTTCCATAAGAGTTAGGACCATATATATATATATATATTTTTTTTTTACACTCCTGCTTTGTATTTCATCACGTAAGTACAGTATTTAGATGAATTCCCTTAAATCACATCCAGCACTAAAAGACACAATCTGTAACTCATGTCCACTCAACAGTTCGGCCCCTACGCATCTTCACAAACTGTCAGGGTGGGTTTTGGAACATTTAACTGCCATTGGGTGATTAGGATTCTGTGATAACCACTTCCAAAACCACTCCTTTTCTTTGGTTTTGGTGGGCTTTTACAAAATAATTCCACAATGTTAAAGAAACGTCAGTCACAATTACATTGTCAAGTCCCAACCCCACAGTCAACAAGCAGGTGCAGGGGCAGCACTTTTGACAGGAAATTTAAATTAGAGATTGTCTCTTTAGGACATAAAGTGATATTACAGTTGACACTGGAAATAGCAATAAAAAAAAAACTGAAATAATTAAACTGCATAATGTATATGGGCATCATGGATAAAGGATCAAATCAGACTTGAATATCAATACATCATGAAGTGAATAAAATGAATATGTGAACAGCGTAATTTAATCATATCCCTCTTTTTCAGGTAGCAGCTACAAATACAGTTACCTTGCTCCACCTTTTGGCCTTGGCAATAAATCATAGCTGTAGCTCCAGGGCAAGACCTCATATGACGCAATACCCGCAGAGAAAAGCTTGTCGAGTTTACCCACTTGTATTTACCTGTCCTCTGTAAATATATGTGGATTGCAACTGTATGACCCGGTGTGACGGCCTAGCTTATTTATCTGTGATGAATCTCTACTGCTTAATGTTGGTCGCCACTTTCCACACACCTATTACTCTGTCTTTACAGCTAGCGCTCTGCTAAGCACTTCAATCTGTCACTGTCTTCAAGGTCATGACGTAGACCACACAATGGTTAAATCAAAGGAGTAAAGACCCAGGAAGCAATATCTACCATCCAGGCAAGATTTGTCGTAGCCATTACCAAAACATATTGAAGGAGAGTTTCGATTGCATTGGCAATGTGCAAGTAGTGCAGACTGCAGAGAAACATAAGAATAGCTGTTTCTGGAAGACGACGGGACTAAATAACACCCATTATCGGTCTCTTCCAATATGAAACGACTCTAAAAGGCTTAAAGCCAGCCTAAAATTTCCATTCAACATTTTATGTACTTATTTTTGATTTGTAGAGCATAGGTCAACAAAAATCCAGATTCATTCCATGAGAAAATGCATCGGACTGAACATTGCCAATTGAATAGTAGGCTACGTCAGAGGCTGGAAATTTTACACAAAACCTCTGGGCAAGTGTATAGTAACTTGAGTCTGTAGAATTCCAAACTGCAATCTGTATCCAATTTACTTGCAATGTAAATATTCCCAGCTTCAGTGGACATGGTTCTAGCCAAGTGCATACGAATGATAATGTGGTATTATCAATTTTAAAGTGTAAAGCTGGTGTCTGGTATTGATAGGAATCTAACAAGGAAAAATAGCCTTGATATTTTGACAAAAACAATAATATTTGAGGGCTCTATTTTAACAAACCTAAAGCAATGGTAAATCTAAGGTTTGGCAGTAGCGCTATAGGCCCGGGGCTGTGCCAGAAATATTTTATATTTTCACTGCAGGAATTATGAGCACAATGGCGCGAAAGGGCTGGGTTTTGAGGAATAAATTAATTATAGGTGTGAAGAGGGCTTGGCCACTCACTGGCCAAGCCCTCGTCACAGAATATTCTCTTTCTAGTCCATTGTGGATAGATACACTGTATTATACTGAACAAAAATACAAAGGCAGCATGTAAAGTGTTGGTTCCATGTTTCATGAGTTGAAATAAAAGATCCCAGTAATGTTCCATATGCAAAAAAAGCGTATTTTTCTACATCCCTGTTAGTGAGCATTTCTCCTTTGACAAGACAATGCATCCACCTGACAGGTGTGACATCTCACGAAGCTGTGCAGTTTTGTCACACAACACAATGCGACAGATGTCTCAAGTTTTTAATTCCGATTGACTGGGCTTGGCTCCCCAGTGGGTGGGCCTGGCTCCCAAGTGGGTGTGCCTACGCCCTCCCAGACCCACCCACGGATTGCCCCTGCCCAGTCATGTGAAATCCATAGGTTAGGGCCTAATTAATTTATTTCAATTGACTGATTTCCTTATGTGAACTGTAACTCAGTAAAATCTTTGAAATTGTTGCATGTTGCATAATTATTTTGTTGTTCAGTATAAAAACGCATAGGCTACAGTAACGAGTAATAGCAACAGTAAAAAAAAAATAACATCCAGTGTTTGCTTAATATGTTTGGAGTGTTGACAGTCAACATTGTTGTAATTGGCTTCAAACAACATTACGCCAGGGGTTGGAACCACTGTTCTGAACGACTAGCAAAATAAAGTTCTGAACCGGTTCGAACCACCAAAAATGTCTGGTTTATATCGTTCCTTTCTGTTCCTATTTAAACCTCAAACATTTAGCTCGACATTAAATTACTTAACCAGCACCATAGAGCAGCTTGCTATGGAGCGGGTAAGCAATTGAATCTGTACAGGAAAGTCTAAGAGCAAATTGCATTTTGACGTAACAGCCTAGATTAATCATAATGAAAGAAACACACACACTGTGCTTCCAGTCACAGTATAGGGCGCGAGATGAAACTGACATTTTGCAGATGAAGAGAGAGCGAGAGAGGATGAAGGAAGATTGCATTGAAGCGCTGGGCATTTTGTTATGACACGCATTATCTGAATTAGGGCCACAGAATTATACCTATGGAGGAGCAGCTTCTATGGAGGAACTTTGAATATCTTCGGAGTTAGTTTAACATCAGACCAGAGCAAACGTTAGCTAGCTAGATGGCTAACATACGTGTGTGTGCAGAGCAGCACTATAAAAAAAATATGTCTTACCTTTTTGTAGCTAATAAATCCATTGTGAAACCTGATAACTATAGTATTTTTAACTAGCACTGAAAAAGTTAATCCATTCTTTTAATCATCTCTCCCTAATTTCTGAATCATGCTTGTAACGTCGTCAGTAGGCTACAGTAACCTATGCTTCCGAGGGAAGAGGCAGGCAGTCTACACACACTCACACCCACTGGCAAAGATTTCCAGCTTGCAGGCAGAAGCTGGAATAAGTTTCTGAGTGACGGCTTTGTATAGGCGCATTGTTGTGATTTTTGTGGGACTGGAAAAAAATCCTGGAGTGTGAAATAACGTCATTAACTGGTTCACATGCTTTTAAAATAACGGTTCTGTTCCAGAACAGCATAGATCACTTTCGTTTTCGGTTTGGGTTCTGTTCCTCAAATAATTTCATTATTTTCCAGTTTTCGGGTTCTGTTCCTTGAACCGGTTCCCACCCTTGCTTTACCCAGCACACTCAAACAACAAATACCAGGCTCCTGTGCATTTTATTGTATGTGTAAGACACATTCTCAAAAAGCAAGATATAGCCTTGTCCTACCATTGATATGGTGTTATAGGACTGAATAACTTGGTAAATGCATTGGGCAGTTCATTATGAAGAGGAGAGGCTATGCTTGGTTTTTAGTGAAATGAAACAAAATGGGAAAAAAATATTTATGTTTCTAAATACGAGGTTTATGGGCACAAAAAGCACATATCTATTGTTCCATGTGCATATGGGGACTGTGCATCACGGTTGGATAGGCTGCGCTTCTGTTGTCAAAATCAATGCCATAACCAACCTCGTTACTGCTAAGACCAGCTTTCGGTCTTAAATATCCCCATCAGTGCATACTGAAATTGGCACTTTGGCATACGTTTTTAAGGACACACCTCAGATATTGCCACCCCTCCCACCTCAGCGTAAGCTCATATAAGACAGGTAAATTACCAATCCTGTCGCTATGGTTTGACAGTAGAAGAGCGCCGGGTTTAACAGGTCAAAATAGCAAACAAGCACGCATTTAACAATTGTCAGACAAAATTAGAGCCCCGAGTCTCCTTAATAACTCGATGATCAGTGAAAGGATTGGGAGGGATATACAGTGCTGCAGTCCAACTAAGGCCCAAGCAAATGGTTGAACAGTTACATTCACGCTGACAAGATATGCATGCCTTTCATAAACTAAACCATACAATATTGTACCACGAGTTAAAAATTGCTATTTTCTTGCATAACGTATCCAACAAATTAGTTAAGACAGAGAAAACTAAGTCGTAGAATGTAAGGAACAATAAAATACAAGAATCATCTTTCATGCTTTTCTCATCAACATTTGAAAGCATATCCAGTGCCAAAGTTCAGGTTTTACCTTTGGCAATGACTGTGGCTATTCCCTCAAGAGTTCCTAAGGAGCTCCACTTCTTAGAGTATTTCTGGCTTTGTAGTAGATGTAAAAATGCCTTGGGTATCCTCTTCGCTCGAGTTTTGATAGATACTACAGTCACACAGTGCACTGGAACGCTTTCGTTTGCCTCATTGACGCATTCAGTTGCTGGCTGCCACAAGGGTTAAAACCTACTGGACCGGGAAGTCACACACACACACACACACACACACACACACACAAGCATTGTTCTAGTTGCCAACCTCTCCTGCTGCCTGCATCCTTTCTCCTCCTCCTCTTACTCAATGCTGTACATCTCTCGCTTCTCTCCTTTACGTAAGACAGTAGAGAGAGTGCTGAAAGATTTGCACTGCTCTATCACGGATCGTGTTACAGTGTCTGGCTCTAGCTGCACTCACAGACAATAGGCTGAGCGTTGCGTGTGTGTGTTTACCCCGCATAAGTATAGAGAAAGAAAGGAGAGGGGATGGAGACAGCCACCAGCTAAATCTAAACCCTGGGGGGGTGGGATATTGTGTTTGCCCTAGAAAAGCATCTCCAAGACATCTCGATTGGTGACATACATTGACAATAGAGAAACAGTGACATGAATTCACATGGGGGACTGTGTGGTAGTCACTCAAGTGTTCCTGACCTAAAAGTGTCACCTTATGCACTGTTAAAGCACCGTTTTGATATGAACTTACCCATCAGGGTGACATCACTGCCATAATAGCCCCAATGTTTTTAACTGGGTCAAACAATTATAGATGAGATGTCTCTTTGTCCTAATGCGTTGTTAATTACACCATAAGAAGTTAAAGAGCTAATACAAACACTACCGTGCTGAGATATACACAAACAATATTAGTCATTTAATTTGCATTATAAATTAACTCAAAATCAAACAACTATACTGTAGGCTACATATTCTGTTAATTTGACCATAGACTTTCTAGGGAAACAAGAGCAATTCATTCCCATCATGAAAGAGCCAAACATTTATAGATTTTACTCTTCCTTTGTCAGTATGGACAGTCTACATAGAATGATTAAATCATGTTGGATTATAGCAAAAAATAGTCTGAGTATTTATTAGTTACTTTGTTGTTTGTTTACTTGTTTGATTTTGGATGTCACTTGAGTCTTGACAAAATAGGATATTAATGTGACTTGGTTAAAGTAATATTGTTTATTTCACTTTTAACATGCCGTGAGGTGGACATAAAGTGTCCTCAATCTCTAATTAGGCTGTGAAATGTATTTGGGAATGTTTATAATTGTCTCTAAAATCATTCTAGAAACTGTCAATTTGACCTCTTAACACATCTGTATAAAATGTTGAGCAAAATCGAGGAATTAGATTAAGCTTTAAAAAGGCACACTTAGTAGTAGGTTGTTTTTTTGTTGGGGGGGCGGTCTTTGAATGTGCAAAATACAACAAGGAAAGGAACAGGTGCCCAGACTGACCTAAAGTACTTTGCAGACTACATCAGATTCAGTGTTTTATAACTGTCATGTCAAACTGTGCGATGTTACCAAATTGATATTTTGATATTAACCTGCCCAGATTGTACAATTGGCTTCATTTAATCGATTGGCTTGAGAGGCTATGTCAGCCGATGTAGGCTCCATCAATTGCAGCGGTGTATTTGATCTGCCCATGTGCCAGCACCAGCTGCCCATGTGCCAGCCCCATTGTTCTTATTGCACAGCATGTAAACGTTTAAATCAAACTATTATATTAATCTGACTATTCACATGAATCATTATTTTGTGCATACTCAGTGCCGGCCGTGTTCCAATTGGTCAGTCACTGGGATCGGCTCGTAACACCAGCCACACTACACGATAAAGGAAAATAAATCTGTTGGAGCCTATGACCGCACGTAGTGGTACTTAAAATCAGCAGGCCTAGACCGTGTCACACTGAACGAGCCAAGACGTCCGACAATTGTTTATAACCTAAGAATTAGCCCACGACGTGGACATTATCATGACATAAGAAATCTAAAATCGTTTTTTGCTGCGGCAGGGGTCCAGGTGGGTCACAGGATGGCATGTTTCCTGCATTGCAAAAATAATAATAAATAAATAAATTGGGGGAATACATTTTCAGGATTGAAAAACGGTTTCAGTTTAAACTTAAACGTCTAAAACCAAATGTTTTGAATATAAGAACACAGCATTAGCGATGTAAAAATGCGTAGAATAGCAGAAATTTGGCTGAAAAACAAACATTTTCTATTTGCTCCATGGCAAAATGTGTAGAATTGCAGGAAATTTGCTTTTATACTGCAACATTTTCTCTCCGCTACCAAGATTAGATTTTTGGTGGGTCACAAAGCAAAAAAGTTTGGGAACTCCCACCATTGTACATGTACATTCCTTGAAAAATACAAAAATCTATTTGCAATAAATTGCTCTTGCAGATACGTGTGGTTGATTGAAAAAATGATGGTAATGGTCTAGATTCCATTGTTGCTATCAGTAGTGCACTTCAGTAGTACACCTATGCATATCCTTTTCCCAATGGCAAACATTCTATTGCATTGAATGTGTTTTTTTAATATTTCATGGTCTGAGGACAAACTATTCCATTCAACACTCAGAAATGTTATTTTGACCTAGAATGCATAATATAAAAACATGTCAATACAAGCAAGCCAAAATGGACGCCTGAAGTGAAGTCTTAAAGGGTGCACTATCGATATTATAATCATTTGACAAAATCGGGGCTGAATCATAAGTAAAGGAATTAATTCCCCCCTGTTGTTATGGCTAAATAAATGTAATTTTAGGTTGTTTTTCACCCAACGCTGTAGCCTATTTGCACAAGGAGGAATGCATTTCACAACTTCATTTCAATGTATGCGTTTGCGTGTTATGGCCAAGCATATTTTTGTTGCATATTTCTGGCTAGAAGATTGAGAACATCAATTATACCTGATTATATTCATAGCTCATTTAAAAATCTATTGGGCATGTCATTATTCATGATAATCAATGTACAAGAGGTGGATAATATTGTTCCGTCAGCGATCCTCCACTAATAACTCGTACTTATTTGCAGGTGTATTTGAAAAGCGTACATCTAGGATATTGCTCAAAGAACAGGGCTCAAGGTAGAAGTTGCGTCTATACACAGACCTAGGATCAGATTACCCAACCCAAATCTTAACCGTTAGGAGAATGAAAATATACAAACCCTGGACAAGCAATTACAGGCAATGTCTACCGAATCCTAGAACTACTATGTTAAAAAGATAGCATGAGGATGGTTGGATGGTTAAGGAATACTAAATGGGTCAAAGGCATGTGCAAGTTAATGTCTAGGTCCCTCGAGACCCTGTTCAGTGTAAATGTACATATACAGTAACATGTTAACACGTATCATTGACCTAGGTCATGCAGTATGGATATCAAAAATACTGCCTAATGATATCATATTTCAAAGCAACAACTGGATGCTTATGCCAAGGCTAACTTGCCTTGAAAATGACTTGTGAGGATATAAAATTAAATTAAATTGTATTGGTCACATACACATGGTTAGCAGGTGTTATTGCGAGTGTAGCGAAATGCTTGTGCTTCTAGTTCCGACAGTGCAGCAATATCTGACAAGTAATCTAACAATTCCACAAAAACTACCTAATACACACAAATCTAAGTAAAGGGATGGATAAAGAATATGTACACATAAATATATGGATGAGCCATGACCGACCGGCATAGGCAAGATGCAATAGATGGTATAAAATACAGTATATACAAATGGGATGAGTCATGCAAAACATGTAAACATCATTATTAAAGTGGCATTAATAAAGTGACTAGTGATCCATTTGTAAGAGTGGCCAATGATTTCAAGCCTGTATGTAGGCAGCAGCCTCTCTGATATAATGGATAGGTCTACATTGAGAGCGCTTAGTTAGAGGAAATTATATAATTGGGACCTTTGAGGAGGGAGAGGTGGTGGGCTTGGGCCTGGATGGTCTGTCTGGAGAATAAATATAAATCTGGTTAGAATGTCTTGCCTTTGACAGTCACCCGCCGCTATTGAACCACTCTCTGTCAAATCAGGCGTATCTCCAAAGCCCTAGGATAAACAGCAACCTATACAGTCAAGTAGCTCATTTTCACAATAGCTGTACGTACAAACAAGAAAGAAAAAAGTGTCTGCACTGGCCAAGATACGGCAATGAATTTGGACTCAGTAAACAGTACCAGAAACTAGCCTGAATTTTCTTACTTATCGTCCCTCATTCTAAAAGCAAAAGAGAGCATGAGGGGGAGAAATAATACAAAATAAAATCCTCAAAATGGCGGGTATTCAGTTAGGGTATGACAGCTTTTCACTCTGGGTTTTGGAGTTTGGAATTTGACATGCAGACTATGTCTGTTGCAGACACAGACGTTTGTTATGGAGAAACGCCTCATAAAAAGAGAGGACGCCTCAGTGCTGTTGTGATTCTTTGGTGTTTACTCCTCCAGCTGCCCTTTAGAATATGGATTATGTGGTGAGGCAGTGCCCAGGGACCACTCCATGGGGGGGCTAGGGTGGGTGCCTGGCTCCCGCAGACAGCCTGCGGAGACCCCTATGTGAGGGGGACGCGGAGACTAGCAAAGAGCCCCCCCCAGTTCTCAAGGCCGACCTCACTGAGATCCCACGGACGGATGCTTCTCACACTAGCCCATAAGCTAGTGTCTGAAAGAAAGGGAGCGAAAAGAGGTTGAGAGAAAAAGGGAGGGAGGGGGCCACAAACTCACAGTCAAAGCAGAACAGAAAATGGGTTTGCAGCGAATGCTGTCTGCTGTCGCCAATCATGCCATTCCACAAACTATTGCGCTGTAAAAAAAATAAGAAAATTAAACTCCCAGCGGGTGTAGCTATTGCTGATTTACTGTTCAAACAGTCGGATGTAACAATAACGATGTGACAGCTACGCTGCAGTGCGGCCCCGCCGACTGAAGTTAACCAGAGGTCCTGGCATTGAGCGCCGGCTCAGACACAATGGTCTGAACAGTAGGGCGCCGGGGCTGTGGCCGCTAGCGTGGCATGGCTAAATGGAGCAGGTGATTTTCCATCAACCTCCGGTGCCTTGAAGCACAGCCAGTCACGATCGAGCAACCGTGTCCCCAACGAGCCGAGAGGGAGGAAGGAAAGGGACCGGGAGTATGGAGAGGAATCTGACATTATGCATTATTTACACGCACCGCTACGGCGCAAAGACCTCGACAAAGGGTAGGCCTTCTGAGGTTCCACCAATGCCGACTTGTTTCCGATCCATTATTGATGGCAACAGTATGCCGCATACCTTTCCCTGATTTACTGCATTCTGTTATTGTTACTTTAATAAAGGTTATTTCCAGTAAAGTAATGGGGGAAATGCTCTATAATATTGCAACAGTATTTCTTCCAAATTGAAAACTTTAGCATGAAAGCTCTGGGAGGACACACTTATTTTATGGTTCTGTTTCCACTATTTCAATTGCTACCTAGAATTGAATAGATCTCCCCACCTCCACCCAACTTGGGATACGAGAACGTAACTCAAAGGGAGTCCACGTCTGAGGTATGGATCCCATTACCAATTACCATGTTATGAACGTTACATATAGAAACTGTATATTCCAAATGCAGTTGCAATCGCGACCTCTGACAATGAGCCAAATTAGGGAATGCACATCCAATACTGTTGTAACCAAATATGTATGAACCCCCCGGGGATGATGGCTCCCTGGCTTTTAACTTGAAGGCAATTGCTTTGCATTTCATGGTGTCCAATCCAAGATTATTACCAGGCGCACTTCAAAAGATTTTCCCTCAATCTCCCCAGGAAAACAATCAATCTGCTAATTATACATGGTTGGGACAGTCGGCAATGTTCCCTTTGAGGATCCACACGTCTCCGACTGATCTGCAGTCGATCCCCAGATTGTGGCTAATCATCATTACTGGCTGCTGAAACAATGACTTTCTTTCAGTCATTGGAGCTTCAGGAAAGACACCAGGGATCTAGGAGTTTTTATAATGGTGGTTTGGGGCTTGAGTCTGGATTTATAGGAATTAAGGCGGTGACTCGCAGGGGTCAAAAAATGCTTTTTAAAGCAAAAAAAAAGAAGAAATCCAAGTTCTCATTTACAACTGCGGCCTGGACAAGATAAAGCAAAGCAGTGAGACAAAAACAATGACACAGAGTTACACACAAACAAACGTACAGTCAATAACACAATAGAAAAATCTGAATACAGTGTGTGCAAATGAGGTAAGGCGGTAAGGCAATAAATAGGCCAATAGTATCAAAGCAATTACAATTTAGCAATTTACACTGGAGTGATATATGTGCAGATGAGGATTTGCAAGTAGAGATACTAGTGTGCAAAAGAGCAGAAAAACAAAAACAAATATGGGGATGAGGTAGGTAGCTGGTTGGATGGGCTATTTACAGATGGGCTGTGTACAGCTGCAGCGATCGGTGAGCTGCTCTGACAGCTGACGCTTAAAGTTAGTGAGGGAGATATTAGTCTCCTACTTCAGTGATTTTTGCAATTCGTTCCAGTCATTGGCAGCAGAGAACTGGAAGGAAAGGCCGCCAAAGGAGGTGTTGGCTTTGGGGGTGACCAGTGAAATATACCTGCTGGAGCACATGCTACGGGTGGGTATTACTATGGTGACCAGTGAGCTGAGAAGGCAAAGCTATGCCTAGCAAAGACTTATAGATGACCTAGAGCCAGTGGGTTTGGCGACGAATATGTAGCGAGGACCAGCCAACGAGAGCATACACGTCGCAGTGGTGGGTAGTATAAGGGGCTTTGGTGACAAAACGGATGGCACTGTGATAGACTGCATCCAATTTGCTGAGTAGAGTGTTGGAGGCTAATTTGTAAATGACATCGTCGAAGTCAAGGATCAGTAGGATAGTCAGTTTTACGAGGGTATGTTTGGCAGCATGAGTGAAGGAAGTAGGAAATAGGAAGCCGATTCTAGATTTAACTTTGGATTGGAGATGCTTAATGTGAGTCTGGAAGGAGAGTTTACAGTCTAGCCAGACACCTAGGTATTTATAGTTTTCCACATATTCTAAGTCAGAACCATCCAGAGTAGTAATGCTAGTTGGGTGGACTTGCCCTTTATACCAACTTAAATTGATCTAGATGGTATACTGTTCTTCTCTCAGCACATATCAAAGCTGCAGGCTAACATTAAATCTAGACTTGGTTTCCTCTACCGTAATCACTCCTCTTTCACCCCAGCTGCCAAACTAACCCTGATTCAGATGACCATCCTACCCATACCATTCAGCCATCAGATTTGCCACCGATGCTCCTTATAGGACACTTCACTGCACTCTATACTCCTCTGTAAACTGGTCATCTCTGTATACCCGTCGCAAGACCCACCGGTTGATGATTATTTATAAAACCCTCTTAGGCCTCACTCCTCTCTGAGATACCTACTGCAGCCCTCACCTACTGCAGCCCTCATCCTCCACATATAACACCCGTTCTGCCAGTCACATTCTGTTAAAGGTCTTCCAAAGCACACACATCCCTGGGGTTGCTTCATCTTTTCAGTTCACTGCAGCTAGTGACTGGAACGAGCTGCAAAAAACACTCAAACTGAACAGTTTTATCTCCATCTCTTCATTCAAAGACTCAATCATGGACACTCTTACTGACAGCTGTGACTGCTTCGCCTGATGTATTGATGTCCCAACCTCTTGCCCTTTATGCCGTTGTCTTTGCCCAATAATGTTTGCACTATGTTTTATGCTGCTACCACGTTGTGCTGCTGCCATGTTGTGTTGCTACTATGTTTTCATGTTGTGTTGCTACTATGCTGTGTTGTCATGTGTTGCTGCCATGCTATGTTGTTGTCTTACTGGTCTCTCTTTATGTAGTGTTGTGGTGTCTCTCTTGTTGTGATATGTGTTTTGTCCTATATTATAATTTTTGGGGTAATCCCAGTCCCTGTCCCTGTCCCTGCAGGAGGCCTTTTACCTTTTGATAGGCTGTCATTGTGTCACGCCTGCTCCCACTCTCCCTCCCTGGCGCTCGAGGGTGCCAGGCTGCCCAGCATTACGCACTCCTGCCACCATAATTAAGCACACCTGCTTCCCTCATCACACGCATCAGAGTCATTGGACTCACCTGAACTCAATCACCTGTGTATTACCTCCCCTATATCCGTCTGTTCCCCAGCTCTGTTCCCTGCTTCTGCATTAATTGTAATATGTTGTTGTGTTACCCGGTTCTGATGCTGTTCCTGTCCTGTTCCATGTCTGTGCAAAATTAAATGTTCACTCTCCGTACCTGCTTCTCTACTCCAGCGTCGGTTCTTACACATTGTAAATAAGAATTTGTTCTTAACTGACTTGCCTAGTTAAATAAAGGTAAAATAAACAAATGAACTGAGTTTGACAAAACCAAGTCCTTTGCTTTTATGTAGAAGGCTTGAAGTTCAGTTCTGGTGACATTCTACTCCAATGTATTTAAATAAAAATTCTGACACCATCTAAAATACAATTTCCACCTCCAGAAATGAGCCCAATAACATATTGGTAATTTTTTATTGTATTTTAACATAATGTTAAAATAATTTAAGATCATTATTTTATTATTTTATTTTATTGAATATCCGAAATGTACAATATACTTTCAGTGAAGCCGCTCAACAACTACACCACACCAGTCATCCAACAGACTCCCATTGAGAGCGACACACAGAAGCATCCAGGGGCAATGCCCTGCTCAATGGCAAGTTGACAGATCTCCCACCAGGCCAGAAAACGTGAACATGAACCCTCCAAGATCCCCCCACAGTTCCCCAATAGCTGTCCCTCAACCATCCTAGACCCCGCCCACAGTCCCCCCGAAGAAGAAAAAAATAAATACAAAATACAATTAATTCCATTCCCCACCCCCACGAACCCCTCAATGCACCAACAGCCAAGTATTGAACTAAAGAGAAAAAAGAAAAAGACAGAAGAAAACAGCAAACAACAATGCAAAAAACATAAAAAACAACAAAAGAAAAAAACAAAGGACAACTAAAATCATAACACCAATGCCAACTGTATATGTTTGAGTGCATGTCTGGCACTATTAGATGAGTGTGTGTCCGTGTATTTGAATGAGAGTGTGATGCATGTGTACAAACACCTGCACGGCATCAGCCTCAGGCAAACCGGCATTAGTTGTAAAAACACTGCCCCTCAGTGTCATTCAAACACACTTTTTATTATGTTTTATTTAGACTTTATTTTTTACTTTTATCTTTGACCATCATTCTATGTTCCGCACAGCAACTCCACTCCCACTTGTCTCCAATTCCACATCCCAACCCTCAGCTTCCTTCAGCCCATCCCACCTAGCTCTGCTGGCCACCCTCTTCAGATTTCTACAGAACATATATATCTTTCAACTATGCTGTGATGTTTAACGTACAATTTCAATCTATCTAATCGAATAGAATCCACAGATTGCGAGTTGAAGATAAACACTTTAACTAAGAGTATTAGTATATTAGTAATTGACTGACCGGGTCTCACCAGATCTCCTAACAGTACAATCTCTAGGGTAAATTTTAGATCAATGCTATGCATTTTCAGCCATTCCTGAACCTGAGATCAGAAACAGGCTACCTGAGGGCACTACCAAAATAAATGGTCTATTGATTCTGTATCCTCACAACAACATCTGCAGAGCTTCGATGATTTTATGCCCCAAATATTCAACATTTTGTTGGTGGCAAGAATTCCATATAATAATGTTAGCTGAAAAGCACGAAGTCTTGAATCTTGCGTCGTTTTATATATCAACTCATACACCATGAAATCGTTACATCAAAAATCTCTTCCCAACTATTTTGCAATCTGTATGGCATAGTTGTCAACATCATGGTCCTCAAATAAAACTGGTATACTTTCCTGTTTATGCTCTTTTTATTCCTCCGCCAGTTTTGATCCTTTATATTGGGCAGACAGACCAGTTTCCTCCCGCTGCCACCCACCTCCTTCATTTTTGGGGTAATACTGTAATCAATTGGTTGTACTCTTGGATTGAGCAGACCTTCCCGTACAATTTGGATAACTCCATGAAGGACAAAACTTTACCATTCCAATTTTCAATATTATTTAAGAACAAAATACACTTTTATAAATAAATACAGGTATTTTATCAACCAGCACATTTGAGTTCAGCCATAATATTTGTTCTATCTTTTCAGGGGGATGAAATTGAAATTGTAGCCACCACTGCAATGCTTGTATGAAAAAGAGATACATTGAAAAAAGTATAACTTTCAATGAATTGAAAATGAGACATGGCAATCTGCACAAAGGCAAAAAGGCCCTTTTTAAACAATGGATGAGCTTTTCTTAGTAATCTACTTGAGAATCATTTAGGGTTCTAGTAAAACTTTTGAATAAGTGAAGCTTTTAGAGAGAAGCTTAGTGCTTCTATATTTAATAATCTCAACCCACCCAATTCATATTCATTATATGTCTGGTTTAGCGTCCCAGATAAAGCAAAATATTTTTTGCTCATATGATTTGAAAAACAAATCATCAGGAGTAGGCAGTGCCATAAGTGAGTAAACTGAGATATGACTAAGGACATCATTTTTTACCAATATGGCATATAGCCTATGCTATTATTATCAGGCATGCTACTAGCAATAAGCATTATGACTGTGAAAACCTTTCTATGTTTATTTATCTACTTCATCGTTTAAAAAATGCAGTTACAACCGGAGTTTCAAGCATGGGTTATGTGGAACTGCGCAACAGAGCCCCTAAAGGGGCAATGGCGTCTGAAAGGGGCTATGACATACTTTGTAATAGGAACCCCCAAAATAATAATGTCGATCAGGATGTTGTGTCCAATGGGGTAAATGCAGATGGACAAACAGCATGTATTTATAGCCGCTATGCTGCGTCAGTTGGGCTACAGGTTTTCACCTAACATAACAAAAATAGAAGCACTGGCAATGTACATCCTGAGTGATAAAATATAGGATTTGAATTACTTCGCCAGCAGTTCCAATAGGCTACACACCTCTGAGTTGAGCACCGTGATAGACGGTTTGATTCCCCTCATCTGAGCATTGGAGTGTCAGCAACAATCATTATTTCATAGAATAGACATGCTTCTATATGCCATCTTCAAACAAGCCCTCCCATTAGAGATTTTGCGGTCTACACTGATCTCAAAAACGAGCTCTCCAGATCCATATGATGGAAATCCATCGCAATGACGGAGAACTTTAACCCCTGGACTCAGACCCTACCAAATGTGTACTCTGGTTGCCCAATCAAAATGAAATTCACTTCAATAGGTAAGGTAAGGGAATGAGACATGTTAAAGAAGGATTTTTAAGGTTTGAGCCAATTGAGACATGGATTGTGTATGTGTGCGATTCAGAGGGCGAATGGGCAAGACAAAATCTTGAACTGCGTTTGAACGGTGTAATGTGGTTTGTGCCAGGTAGTTTGTGCAGCTCAATTTTTGGAAGGTGTTCTTAATGGTTGTACACTCAGTAGCCTAGATTTTGTGTAAATACGTCCAGCCAAATACAGTGGGTAGCTACTAAATGTAGATAGTTGCCAAGAAATAGGTAGCAGTTGGCTAAACGCAAACAAAGGAAGCATGATTAAAATATACTAGGTGGAGGATAATTCATTACCACAGCACATTACAAGGGGAGGCAAAATATAGAGGCATGAGAGGACAGTTTGACCCATCATTGGACACAATGCTTTAAAAATGGAGGCCAGATTATGAAAAATGACTTGTTCCATGCAGTGCTTAAAGGTTAGGTCTGTATTACACGCAGAGCCAAATGTCAGCAGTATCCCCTGAAAGAGTGGACTCCAATATTAATAGAGAGTACAGGGAATCAGCTTCCCCTCCCTCCAAACACATAATTCATTTAGTTGTCAGCCAGCACCTGGTGCAGGGAAAACCTACATCTACAAACTAAAAGATGGAGCGAATATGGCCCTCTCCAATTTTCAGTCAGTGTGGCTAAAATGGATGTTGCTCACACACACAGGACTTAGATAATGGAATATCAACAGACTAGTGTTAGGAAATGCAGAGTAGTGTGCTACTGCACAACTGAAGTTGTCTCCCTGGAGACATTAGCATAATGCTACGTTTTCTTGCTAATATGTCACCCTTGTTTTGCTTCTTAGCTACCTGTTGCTCTGTCCCCACAGTCCAAAATGAAGCACACACCCAGCATCATAAAAGTATTGTTATCTACAAGCTACATGTGTTTGTTCATGTTTACAAGGATGTAAGCAACTGCCATTATCTTACTCTGAAAAAGTGCAACACCTCCAGTGTATCCTTTTGCCAGAGGATCTTGTTTAGACCACAGGAAATGCAAGGAATTCATTATACTGGACTTCCACTACACTGGACTTCCTCTACACCACTATATTAAATGTGTGGACAGCTAGCCCACTAAACAGTGTGTATGGGTTTCTATACTGTAGCATGATGTTCACATTGGTGTGAAAACAGGAATAGCGCAGCAGGCTATATTACAAAAGGGAAGATGATACATTGTAACAGAATGCTTGGATGATGTAATGTATTATGTAGCATGTTATCAGTCCCACCACCAAAGCTTAATCTGAAGTATAACACGGCTTCTGTGTTGAGGCCCACTACGTATTGTATTATTTGGGAGTAATGTTGTTCAACCACAGTAAATATATTGTGTCATGCAGCAGAGGGGTGGAAGAAATATTCTCTCTACAAACATTATAATGAAGTCCCAAATGTCATCCTCATACTTATTTCAAGAGAAAACACAGAGAAACTACTCCAGAAATATTATGCTGTCCCTTGGTGCATCTTTTAAAGTGGCATTCAGCAGTAGAAACAATAGAAAATCATTCTCCCTGCCGTTGTTTCGATAAAAAGATGAGGGATATGGCTAGGGAAATGTAGCCATTGTCAAATTCATAGACAGAGCTATGGACGCAAGGACTGACCATCTATGATATCAAAATACATTTTTAACCATGTTTTGAGGCATTTATTGTGTTAACCAACAGAGTAAAACAAGCGTATACACTGAGTGTACAAAACATTAGGAACACCTGCTCTATCCATGACATAGACTGACCAGGTGAAAGCTATGATCCCTTATTGATGTCAAATCAGTGTAGATGAAGGGGATGAGACAGGTTAAATAAGTATTTGTAAGCCTAGAGACAGAGGGTGAATGGCTAAGACAAAATATTAAAGTGCCATTGAACAGGGTATGGTAGTAGGTTTCAGGAGCACCGGTTTGTGTCAAGAACTGCAACGCTGCTGGATTCTTCACGCTCCAGAATGGTACACCAGCCAAAGGACATCCAGCCAACTTGACACAACTGTAGGAAGCATTGGAATCAACATTGGCCAGCTTCCCTATTGAATGCTTTCGACACCGTGTAGTCCATGAGGGCAAAAGGGTACAACTAAATATTATGAAGGTGTTCCTAATGTTTTGAACACTGAGTGTATTTTGGGTTCTGAAGGGGTACAACATTTTGAAATAAGCTCATGAGGCATTTCTAAGTTTTATTCTTCAAGAATCCATGGGTATATATCATTCATTTATAAGTAAAAAAATATATGTAACAACTGCTGATTGCCTCTTTAAGTGATTGGAAAACAGTTCGATTTAGAAGGAGCCTGGACAGACAAATATTTTTTTTTTTTTTTAGGTATTTTTCTTAAAACTGCATTGTTGGTTAAGGGCTTGTAAGTAAACATTTCACTGTAAGGTCTACACCTGTTGTATGTGACAAATACAAATTGATTTGATAAACATTGGGCGTGGGGAGAACCGATGATTCCCGTTTATTGCATTTTTACCACCAGCCAATGTGATTACATCACACCAGAGAATTCAAACTTCCCTGCCAGTTCATTGTGAACGCTGTAAGCTATTTTATATCCAGCAAGCAAGAGCAAGGTGCTTCTTTACTTGAATATATACACTAAGTGTACAAAACATTAGGAACACCCCCTTTTGCCCTCAGAACAGCCTTGTCGGGGCAATGACTCCACAAGGTCTCTAAATTTTCCACAGGGTTGCTGGCTCTTGTAGACTCCAATGCTCCCCACAGTTGTGTCAAGTTGGCTGGATGTCCATTGGGTTGTGGACCATTCTTGATACACATGGGAAACTGTTGAGTGTGAAAAACCTAGCAGCATTGCAGTTCTTGACACACTCAAACCGATGCTCATGGCACCTTTTCCATACCCTGTATGGTAGTAAATAGGCACTTAAATCTTTGTCTTGCCCATTCACCCTCTGTATGGCACACATACACAATCCATGTCTCAATTGTCTCAAGGCTTAAAAATACTTAAAAATACTTCTTTAACCTGTCTCCTCCCCTTCATCTACACTAATTGAAGTGTAGTGGATTTAACAGGTGACATCAACAAGGGATAATAGCTTTCACTTGGATTCACCTGGTCAGTCTACGTCATGGAAAGAGCAGGTGTTCCTTATGTTTTGTACACTCAGTGTATATTTCTTAATTGCTCAAAATAAGTGGCCAAACTATATTGTTACTTCTGTGACACTCATTGGGCTAGGCTACTGGTTCAAGAGCTATAAGAAGAATAGACAGAGGCCAGTGGAGATTGAATAAGGCATATGCAAAACCCTGTAGACAGATTCTTCAAGAACCGAGAGAAAGAAAAAAAACAATAGCTAAGCCAACGCTATAACATATTTGCCAAGCCCTCCGGCATTGGCTGCCCCTGTGCTGCTCCATTGTCTAATAATCCCACTATTGAGGCCACTAAAAAGACACAGTGGGTACCAAGATGAATGGGCTGTTACCTCCGAGCTGCTAGAAGGCAACCTGACTAATTTATTTGAGTGACCTCCACTGTTGCCAGAGAGGACCCTAACCTCTACTGCAGACCCGCAGGCCAGATCAATATACCACACAGGGTGTGGTGACATGGGATATGGCATGTCAGCTACCAGCAGCTCGCGGTTTATTTTTGAACTCTTACTGTTACCAGGTAAGTTGACTGAGAACATACAGAATCTCAATTGAGAACATATCTGCAGTAACAGCATTTTTTACCTTATTTTAAATAGGCAAGTCAGTTAAGAACAAATTCTTATTTACAATGACGGCCTACCCCAGCCAAACCCTAACCCAGACCACACTGGGCCAATTGTGTGCCGCCCTATGGGACTCCCAATCACGGCCGGTTGTGATACAGCCCAGGATCAAACCTGGGTCTGTAATGACGCCTCGAGTACTGAGATGCAGTGCCTTAGACCGCTGCGCCACTCGAGAGCAAGGGAGAAAGGAATATTTTTCTTTAGGACTGCGGTCAATCAAACCACATCACAATACTAGACAGAGGCTAGACAGAGACTGCTGAAAGATACTAAGTAACCTAAATATGCTCTCGTAGACTCTAGTTAATATCATGCGCAAAACCATATACATTCGCAAATACTGTGAATTTACCACTTTAAGAAGTAAACCATTCAAAGTGAAACAACTTCAATCGACTGCACTACAGATTCTGTTTCATGCTTGTTTCTTTTTCAGTGATTCAATGGCCTGGTGGTTGAGGCCTATGTTGGAGTTGTCTTCAGACATAGAGGATATAAAAGACATGCTGACAAGGGAGTGCGGTTTTCTCTGAAAATGAATTGGTCACGCAATATACAATTTCAACCGTTGCACTCCAATCTATATCTGTAAAGTGCTTAGGTTGCCATTAGCGACTTGATGAATTGAATTGAAAACAGATGGTTACTTGAGTAACCCCTCCATCGTCCATGACATAATTCCGTCCTGGGAGCTGAAGTGACCACAGTTTCATGATACTTCAATCTGGGACAAATGCTTTATGTATTTTGATACCATTCATTTTTAATCACGACCAGAATACTCCTCTCCAAACCACTTCCAAGCCACTGTGGGCTGAAAGGCATCCCTTACATTACAGTACATGTAGCTTGAACATCTTTCTAAACTAGCCCAAGAAGATGTCTTAGAATAAAAAATATATCATGTATATAGCCAGGGGATGTTTCGTACATTGTAAGAAGAGATATACAGTCAAAGGGGAGTAGAGATTCTTCACATTTAAGGATTGGCGAGGTTCAGTATCACTCGCCCTGTGTGTGTGTGTGTGTGTGTGTGTGTGTGTGTGTGTGTGTGTGTGTGTGTGTGTGTGTGTGTGTGTGTGTGTGTGCATTTATGCAGCAAAAGGACTGTACTTGAGCATAAAAGATAAAGAATATAGATAAAGAAAAGTAGAGGAGGACTCTACGGTATAATGAGTTTGACAATGAAAGTAACACTGTCCTCCCTGTGGTCACAGTCATGTGATCAATCATCTCAATGGCTCATTCTATTTCCTCCTTTGTACGCTGACCCTTCTCTCACATGTAAAATGTGTGTGTTCATGTCTGTGTGTGCGTGCATGGGTCCGCATGCCTGAGTGTGTGCACAGGTCCGCATGCCTGAGTGTGTGCACATGTACTCTCCAATCCAGACATTAAATCATCAAAGGGGAAGTTTTCTGTTTGATGGTGAACGTAATCGTTTGACGTTTTAAAATACCACTGCATGAATATTCACAGCATGCAAGTCCTCTGACTATCAGACTGATCTTAATGTGCATTCCCCTCATGTGAATCATGTTTAAAGCCTGCCATGTCTGTAATATGATTTTTAAAATCACTCTTTATAGCTGCTTTTATGCTTCCATAAGTGATCTTATCAACAAGTCATGGATACAAAGTATTATAACGGCTAGCCAACCATTTTTCTTTCAGATCAATATCTCCGAGTTGTCATTTAAAACATATGCGTTTATAGTCGACGTGGGAGCGTCAATAAGCATCAAGGTGATTTGGCCATTTTTGACAAGTAGTCTTCACCTGTAGCATTTGATTTGCTCTCATGTCTACAAAAGCTATGATTGATACAGCAATAAAATGCAGTGCGTCAACAGGGGAAAAGCCACCATAGAACATGTTTCACCTGAGTAGATGCTAATGATGCCAACTCTGTTCAAAACAAAAGGAAAAAGACAAGTAGATCTAGACAGTAAAATATACAGCACAGCCTTCAACACCCAGCCTGAACCCGTTTCCTTGACATGTGTTGAGAAATAGACACCTAACTGTTTCCATGTTGGTGGCTAATACAGCTACTGCATTAGGTTGCCTGTTGAAAAGAAATCAGCCATTTCTCTTGAGTACAGTCTATAGCAGGTCTGGTAATTAAAAAATGATAGAGTAGGTCTTGATTATAATAGCATGCTGTGCAGTTTGGTCTGATGTATGCAACTGCTTACCAACAATGACAAAAGCAATCGGTTTGGACAGGAAGGTCGAGTTTAATTATACTGAAACACACAGGATTAATTGAAATTTCAATTTACAACATGTAATTTTAGAATCTATGTATGAATTGGATATCAATCTTCTCAAAGTGAGGCACTTTGCTCCACTAGTCTTCTCATAGAATTGACAGAAATTCAGTTCCAATGGAATTGATCCTTTACCCGATGAAACAGCAACAAAATATTCCCCACCAAGCGCTCTCTGTAATCCACCAAAATAGAAAACATCGTGGGTTCAGGAGATGGATGAGCATGCTACATCATCCCATTTTTCCACATTTTGTTACATTACAGCCTTATTCTAAAATTGATTTTTTTTAAATCATCACAACCTACACAAAATACCCCATAATGGATGTATTAAAATGTATAAAAAATTTAAAAACAGAAATACCTTATTTACATTTACAGTGCCTTCAGAAAGTATTCAGACCCCTTGACTTTTTCCACATTTTGTTACATTACAGCCTTATTCTAAAATTGATTTTTTTTAAATCACAACCTACACAAAATACCCCATAATGGATGTATTAAAATGTATTAAAAATTTAAAAACAGAAATACCTTATTTACATAAGTATTCAGACCCTTTGCTATGAGCCTTGAAATTGAGCTCAGGTGCATCCTGTTTTTATTTGTCATCCTTGAGGTTTCTACAACTTGATTGGAGTCCACCTGTGGTACATTTAATTGATTGGACATGATTTGGAAAGGCACACACCTGTCTATATCAGGTCCCACAGTTGACAGTGCATGTCAGAGCAAAAACCAAGCCATGAGGTCGAAGGAATTGTCCATAGAGCTCCGAGACAGCAATATGTCGAGGCACAGATCTGGAGAAGGGAACCAAAACATTTCTGCAGCATTGAAGGTCCCCAAGAACACAGTGGCCTCCATTCTTAAATGGAAGAAGTTTGGAACCACCAAGACTCTTCCTAGGGAGGTGACCAAGAACCCGATAGTCACTCTGACAGAGCACTAGAGTTCCTCTGTGGAGATGGGAGAACCTTCCAGAAGGACAACCATCTCTGCAGCACTCCACCAAATCAGGGCTTTATGGTAAAGTTGCCAGACGGAAACCACTCCTCAGTAAAAGGCACATGACAGCCCGCTTGGAGTTTGTCAAAAGGCACCTAAAGACTCTCAGACCATGAGATACAAGATTGAACTCTTTGGCCTGAATGCCAAGTGTCACGTCAGGTGAAGCATGGTGGTCCCTACGGTGAAGCATGGTGGTGGCAGCAGCATCAGGGTGTGGGGATGTTTTTATTGATGTTTTTTTACTTTGTTTTTACTGAAGAACACACAAATTGTTTAAATAAAACATGAATAAGTTCTGGCAGGCACAGCACACATCATACGTTCACAAGATTAGTTACAGTAACATTATCTTTCAATTAGACAATTTTTAAGTACGATACCCATTATTCACAGTATTCCTGGCCTCTATCCTCATAAGTTCTTAAAGCAAAGGTCATACGCTCCTTATAATGTATTTCTTTAGCAATGTCTATCCATTGTGTCACGGTGGAAGGGTCTTTTTGTAGCCATTTCCTAGTGAAAGCCTTTTTACTGGCTCCCAGTAGGATCTTCACATGGTCATTTCTCTATTGTGTAAGTTATCAGGTATTTCACCCAATAACAAAGAAATTAATGTTTGTTCTATGTCAAACCCCATTATTCTTCCAATGTTAGATCTTATTTCTCCCCAGTAAGTTTCAATTGCAGGACAGGACCAAAATATATGTATGTGATCCGCTCTTGATAGCCCGCTTTCTCTCCAACAAGGGTGTTGGGAGTCAGTCTGTTTTGATTTCAGTTTAGGTGTTATGAAGAAACGTATAACATTCTTCCAACATAATTCTCTCCAAGTAATTGAGTTGGTAGAGCTAAATTGAGTCTCAAATATGTTCAACCACGTTTCATCGGTTATTTCAATGTTAAGTTCCTCCTGCCATTTCTGTTTAATATAGTTTGTAGTGTTTCTTTGAGGATAAAATACCCAAGTAAAGATTTGAAATAGTTTTCTATGATACTCCAAGTTTTCTGCCTTAGTGAATACTTGGATCAATGTCTGAGTTACCTGAGGGTCAATCACTTTCATTCCTTTTAGAAAGTAGCAACCTGTGGTCACCTGTAAAAACAGTGTTTATCCAAGCCATGGTTTTTACTTCGGTCCTGGAACGGTGGGGATGTTTTTCAGCAGTAGGGACTGGGAGACTAGTCAGGATCCAGGCAAAGATGAATGGAGCAAAGTACAGAGAAATCCTTGATGAGCGCTCAGGACCTCAGACTGGGGCGAAGGTTCACCTTCCAACAGGACAACAACCCTAAGCACACAGCCAAGACAACACAAGAGTGGCTTCGGGACAAATCTCTGAATGTCCTTGAGTGGCCCAAACAGATCCAGGACTTGAACCCGATCGAACAGCTCTGGAGAGACCTGAAAATAGCTGTGCAGCAAAGCTCCCCATCCAACCTGACAGATCATGAGAGGATCTGCAGAGAGAAATAGAAGAACTCCCCAAATACAGGTGCACCAAGCTTGTACCCAAATAGACTCAGGCAGTAATCGCTGCCAAAGGTTCTTCAACAAAGTACTGCGTTAAGGGTCTGAATACTTATGTAAATGTCATATTTCATTTTTTATTTTTTATACATTTGGAAAAATGTCTTTGTCATTATGGGGTATTGTGCGTAGATTGATGGGGGGAAAAAACAATATATTCAATTTTTGAATAAGGCTGTAACTTAACAAAATGTGGACAAAAAACAGCGTCAAAAGATAAGAGTTAACTCTTCTTAGAGGGAACAGTTAATGGGACAGAAGAGGAGAAAATAAAGACGATACATCAAATGAAACACCTCGCCTGGCTTGCAATTTGATGTGGCCGGCGCTCAGGTCGCGAGGATCTGAGGCTCAAAACACAGTGACACATTCTCAGCTCTCTGGGAAGATGTGAATGCTTGTTTTGCATCCACATAGGAGTTTTCTTCAAACACATCACAGATGGTCAAACACTTTGACTAAACTTAATTATTCTGTATATTCACAATTTATTGAATTATGTAGGTGGTGTGAGGGTATTTTTGTCTTCCATGATCAATAGAAGGATTCCACTGTCAAATGATTTGACACGGATCTGAGGCAGGTTTTTTGAGTGATGTTGCGTCACATTGGTTTGTTAGACTCCCAGTGTGTGCACCCGTGTGTCCTGGGATATGAGGTGCTTTCAAACACACACCCAACAGGTCTCTGGTGCGTGCTGTGCGGTCTTCTCATGTGATTCAATTGAGTGGTGTGTAAAACTGGCAGATATCTTTGGTGGCTGTCTTGTTTGGATAAATTGGACTTACTTTGCAATTAGTGCACTGAAACAGCTGTTAAAAATGTCTTGAAGAGTGGTTCATTAGGCACTGGATTGTAGTCGACAGAGTATGCTTCGGCACAATCGTCTCAATTCATTTGTTTCACCATAATTAGATGCAAATCAGACAATTACCCATCATCAGGGCCAACACAAAAACAAACAAACCAACATCGCAAAACAAAAAAGTAAATCTGTCAATCCGGACCTAAATTCTCTGGATTGTTTTGGGATGAAACACGGCCAGCAAAGACCATCTTTAATCTTAGTCTTCTTTCTCTTGGATCAGGGGGTTAACAGTTGCAAATGCTATGCACCGACAGTCTGCCAAGACTCTAGTAGTCTCTAGTAGTCTAGTATGTGTCTCGCACTGCCCAGAATGGTGTGAATTACAATGAAATATTGAGTTCATTTATGAATAAGTGGATCTGAACGCCCCTTTCTAACAGCTTCCATTTGCCTATTCAGTTGATGGAAACTTTTGGATGGGTCATTTCTCTTAGCTGCTTCATTAAATAGTAAAAGTTGAAAGTGTAATGCTTCATGACAAAAAGAGAAAGAACAAGATCTATAGCAGTGGGACATTATTTTTTTGATTTTTTTGCTCCAGTAGAAAATTAAAGAAGGCGTCGGATACGATATATGAATAACATGATAACTAATCAACGTTGCGGTTGTTGATTGGCGCATTAATTAACATTTGAGAACTTGGGGCATCTTGCTGCATCTTTCTAAAGGGTGGTAGCTTAGCTACCTGCGAACAAGACGTAGCACGTATTGTTTACTTTCCCTATGATTAAAATAATATGGGCAAAGTGGGCGAGATAAAAGTCACAGTGGGGAGTCGTACTAACAAGACCCAATCAGCGTCAGCCCTCCAGACATCTCCAAAAGAGATACCAAAGGAGAGAGGCTGCGGGGGGTAGGAGACCAGTTCAGAGCTCTATAGTCAAAGGAGGGCCTTTTGAAATCAGCAAATTCCATGCGCTTTCTGAGCCACAGAGATTGGGGGGTTTCATGCAACAAAGATGGCAGAAAAAGTGATAAGAAAGCACCTTGCTAGGTGCCTTGTAAGGTCCCTCAAATCTCTTATTTTACTCCCATTACAAGTCGTCAATAAGTTATTTGGAAAGACATTACATGGCATCACATAAATAATGTGGGGCTTTAAAAAAAATTATGAGAACACAAATCGAAAGGAAATGTGCGAACAAGCAGTTGTGGACTTTGGTGGGAACATTCATTGTTTCGATCACTACACTTGCATCAATTTATCTTCCACATGTTTTTTCCATCAATCAATCAAATTGAAATGTACTTTATAAAGTCCTTTTTACATCAGCAGTTGTCACAAAGTACACAGTTGGAGATGATCTTTTCTTAGATAATGTTATATAAGCCAAACAGGGTGGGTCTCGGAGAGTTCATCAAGAGGCACTAAAGAGAGGCGAAAGATCCACGTCTCAGATCCACGTCTCAAGAGTTTGAACATGACTGAAATATGAATTGATTGAGTCTGAACACAAAATATTTCCTTTGTACCATGTACACTTCCTATATGCTCCGGCAATTTGACGAAAGTCCTTTAATAATCAACCACTATAATCTGCCTCTTTCTTGTGTACCTTTGGTAATAATGATTGAAAAGTATGGTGATACTGTACATGACAATGACAATACAGGCAACTATGGTAAACAGATTTTATATTCTTTTTTAGAGCATTAAAGATAAAAAGTACTCCTTAAATTAGACCAACAGTAGCAAAGACTTAAGCTTTCAAAACTGCTCCAAGAATATACCTGAGACCATGGCTGATGTGCAGAAAATATAATACCACAAAGACATTAACAAATAAGTATTAGACAATAACTTAACTTCAAATTAGGCAAAACATTGTACTTTCTATAAAAATCTGTGATGAATGCAGAATAAATGCAGTTCACTGTAAGAAATATTACATACTGAAAGTATCGGACGTTCTATACGCAGCAAAAGCAACGAAACAAACTGTTTTTATATAGCTGTATAGAGTGCTTTTCAATTCAGTAAATACCCTATCTAAATCAAAATAAAAGAGCGATGTATCACTTAAAGTGGAAATGCCAGCGTTTTAGTCGTCATTCTTTCTGGGGGTGTATTTGAACAGATTTTTACTCATACAAATCTGTTCATATACACCCCCAGGACGAATATGATGCCTTTTTTACATTTTCTGACAAGCGAGCACTGAGATATTTTCATACTTTCGTAGAAGGTTTGGGAATTACGTAGAGTTAGGCATTTGGGAAAATTCTATAGCAATATATAGACGGAAAGTGGCCGTGTGCGTTTGTACAATTAATAGACACTGCAGCAAATAAAAGCTAATAAAAAGGTGTTTGTCTTGTCCAGGACTCTACACAGACCGGTGCGCCATAGCCAATCAGATCTACGGTAGGCCTATATGCAAATAAGCCATTTGCCACACAGCCTGCCATCATTCATTTTGAACTGGACAGTGTGTTCACAGGCAGTAGCAACAGCGCGACTTTAGAACATTAGAAAGCATTCGCCAAAAGCCACAAAATACACCTGAATGGATTTCTGGAAATATGTAAATACCACGGAAGTCCTCTTACATTTGGGAACTTTACAGTCCTATTGATCAAACAACCATGAACAGGTATGCTATCTCTCCCTCCCTAAGATCAACAACTAATGTTAGGCAGAGCGAGATGAGCTAAAATCTAATGGGGCAAGAGTAGATAAACCCTCTCAAACTTTTTCAGCTTGTAGTTGGCTGTCAAAATTGCACTGTTAATAGATTGGGAATTGTAGCCTGCTCGCCCTTCTGCAACTTGCCTGCCAATGCATGCTTATCCCAACCAAGCTTAGACAATGTTACGGAGTCTAGTTGATAGGTAATCGACTAGCCGGACTGTTCCCCGGACTCCGCGTGTAGGGATTTGTACAATGCATGAACAAGGCTATTGAACTAGACATTGGTGTTTGTCTTTATTACCTTATTCAATATATCATACTGAAACATGGTATCAGAAGTGGCTCGAAAACCACACGTTTGTTATTTTTGTAGCTAAGTACAGTATAGGCGCGGTTACGTTCCATATGCGAACACACGCCGATTCCTACTCACAACACTGATCAACTAGTTGTTAGCTGGTTAGCTAGCATCACTACCTACCTCGATGACTGAAGGCAAAGAAATCTCCTATTCCATCGCTATGGCAGCGAACATTCCGCCACCAAATCCCATGGTTCTCACAGGGGACTGGAATACTAATTGGGACAATTTCAGGGATGAATTCGAGGACTATGCGCTGGCGACCGGTCTACATGAGAAACCCAACGAGGTACAAGCGGCAACTCTGAGGAGTTTAATGGGCAGCGAATGCAGGCATATCTACCGGCACAATCTCACCCTCACAGCGCGACAACAGTATGATGCAAAGGCTATATTGGATGCATTGGAGAATTACTTCAAACCCGCCAGAAACGTAATTTACGAGCAGTTCGTTTTCGGAAGCTGCAAACAGGAAGAGGGTGAGTCAGTACACAACTTTGTAACCCGTTTGAGAGAAAAATCCGCCACTTGTGAATACGGGGGATTGAAAGATGAATTGATTCGTGACAAAATAGTACTGGGAATTGCAAATGAGGATACACGCCGGCGTCTACTGAGAGAGAGAGGCTTAACATTAGTAACTGCCATCGAAATGTGCTGCACTGCCGAAGTCAGTGACATGAGAATGAGAGCAATGGAAACCGAAACCCCACGCTCCGACGTTGATACTGTTCACGCTGTTACTAGGCAGACATTCAGGCAAAACCAATCGAGGCAGAGTAATTCACCACGAACGGTGAACACAGAGAGCCCAGTAGCATGTAAATACTGTGGGAATACGCACACACGTGGCAAAGAGCACTGCCCTGCCTATGGAAAACCATGCAGAGCTTGTGGAACTAATAATCACTTTGCAAAAGTGTGTCTCAAAAGCAAAAGAAGGGTGAGTGAGGGCAAGATTCACTGTGTTGATGATGTCACTCAATGTTCAGAGCTGAACAGTGAAAGTGAAATTTACATGCATGAATCCATTGGGGCTGTACACTCAAGAGGGAAGAAATGGTTTGTGACACTACGATTACACAACAAACAACAACAATGTCAACTGGATTCCGGTGCTACATGCAATGTAATGAGCTACAAAGACAAAATCAAATCTGGCACCTGACACACATCTTTTGCCCAGCGACACTAGACTAAAGCTGTACTCAGGAGAGCTAATGAGCTCTATGGGCACCTTTGAGACCGAATGTGTTATTCGGGGACGCAAACACAAGCTGGAGTTTGAGATTTTGAAAACCAGTCAACATCCTCTCCTCTCAGGCTCTACATGCGAACGCCTGGGACTGATGCAGTTCACTGTACCAAATGACCTGCACGTTGTGGATCATGTCCAGCATGGACCCCTGTCCAAAGAACAACTACTCAGCAGATATGACGATGTATTCAACATGCCCGTTGAATCAGTGCCTGGGGAGGTACACTTTGAAGTGGATGAGAGCATCACTCCAGTCCAGTGTGCTCCTCGCAATGTGCCCATTGCAATGAAAGTGGCTGTGAAGGCCCAGCTGGACAAGTATGAGGCCGATGGTCACATGACATCTGTGACCGAACCAACTGACTGGATCAACAATATGGTCATAGTGAAAAAACCAGAGAAGCTGAGGGTCTGCATCGACCCAAAGCATCTGAACCAAGCACTGAAACGATCCCACTACATCATGCCGACACTAGAGGATGTCCTCTACAAGCTTCCCAAGGCCAGGATTTTCACCTTGGTGGATGCCCGAGATGCATTCCTTCAATGCAAGCTGGACGAAGAAAGCAGCTTTATGACTACCTTCTGGACCCCCTGGGGTCGGAAACGCTGGCTCAAGCTCCCGTTGTCTCAGTGGCACCTGAGATATACCAACGCAAGCAGCACAAGTTACTGGCTGGTCTCAAGGGCATTGAACCCATCGCCGATGATGTCCTGATCGTAGGCTGTGGTGACACAGACGATGAAGCAGAACGCGACCACGATGTGAAGCTCCTGGCACTGATGGAGCGCTGTCGATGAGTTAAGCTTCGTCTTGGCCTGAAGAAGCTACAGTTCAAGGTGAAAGACGTTCACTTCCATGGCCACATTCTTTCAGCAAAAGGCCTGAAGCCGGACCCAGACAAGGTCCGAGCGATCCTCGACATGCCAAACCCATCTGATGCAAAAGGCGTACAGCGTCTCATCGGTTTTGCAAACTATCTTGCAAAGTTCATGCCACACCTATCAGCAGTCTGTGAGCCTCTGCGCCGGTTGCTGGACAAAGACACACCATGGCACTGGCTACCCAAGCACGAGGCCGCGGTGCAGGAGATGAAATCTCTGGCTTCATCCATGCCAGTGTTGCGCTACTACGACGTCACGAAGTCTGTCACAATCCAGAGTGACTCCAGCCAAAGGGGACTTGGATGCTGCCTTATGCAGGAAGGCCAACCCGTTGCGTTTGCCTCGAGAGCGCTCACCCCCACCGAACAGAACTATGCACAAATTGAGAAAGAGTGCCTCAGCATCGTCTTCTCCTGCCAGCGATTCCATCACTACTTATATGGTCGAGAGCTGGTCACCGCTGAAACTGACCACAAACCACTCATTGCCATATTCAGTAAACCTCTCCTCAACGCGCCCAAGAGGCTTCAAAGCATGCTCCTGACTCTGCAAAACTACAGCCTGAAGGTCATTTACAAGCCAGGACCAGAGATGTACATCAGCGACACACTGAGCAGGGCAACGGCACAATGTACAGGCAGAGGCACTGCCTATCAGCGGCAGGCCATCTGTTCGCTACAGCAGGAACAACAAGATGTTCAACAGATCAATCAGGCAGACTACTTAAACGTCACAGATCACCGCCTAGCCCAGATCAGGCAACACACTGACAAGGACGAACACCTACAATCACTGAAGTCCATGGCTCTCGCAGGTTGGCCATACCTGAAAGAGGAGACACCTTTCACAGTGAGAGAATACTGGACCTTTCGAGATGAGATCAGCGTGCAAAATGGCGTCTTGTTCAGAGGTCAGAAGGTCATTATTCCCAAATCACTACGTCCAGAGATGCTTACCCGCATACACTCCAGTCACGTTGGAGGTGACGCATGCTACCGCCAGGCTCGTGAAACATTATACTGGCCAAACATGCAAGCAGAAATTAAAGACTTTGTCAGCAACTGTACCACGCGCAACGAGTACGCTCATGAACAGCAAAAGGAAACCATGATGTCACACGAACTGCCCACAAGGGCCTGGCAAATCGTCAGCATGGAATTATTCAGCCATAGACAAAAGGACTATCTTCTCATTGTTGATCACTACTCTGACTTTTGGGAAATTGAACTGCTCCCTGACTTGTCTGCAGAAACGGTCATAAAGCGCTGCAAGGCCCAGTTTGCCAGGCAAGGTCAGCCTGACAAGGTAATCACGAACAATGGCCCACAACTCACTGCACAGTTCAAGCGTTTCGCCTCAGAATGGGAGTTTGACCATGTGACCTCCTCTCCAAGACACCCAAAAGCAAATGGCAAGGCAGAGTCAGCTGTCAAGATTGCAAAAAACCTGTTAAGCAGGGCCGCGCGCGACAGCAACGACCCATGGAAAGCGATCTTACAGTGGAGGAACACACCCACCGAAAACATGGACAGCAGCCCAGCACAACGCCTTCTGTCCAGACGTCTGAAGACTGCCATCCCCGTAGCTAACAAGCTACTTGAGCCCTGCGTCATGGTTGGCGTCACGGACAAACTGCGTCACAGAAAGCAGCTCGCTAAGTGCTTCTACGACCGGACTGCTCGAGACCTACCAGAGCTGGAGGTGGGTGAAACGATAAGGATGAAACCGCTGCCGGGAGACCACACAGGACTTTGGAGGCTGGGCACGTGCCTACAGAGAGTTGCACCACGCTCTTACCTGGTGGATGTTGGTGGCTCCCTCTATCGTCGCAATCGGGTGGATCTGCGCGTAGCAGAGCAGACAAACCAGAACACGCCATACACTCACCTAGATGAGCTGGATCACAGTCCAGGCCTAAGGGTAAGAGGTGCAGAATTGAGACATGAGCCAACTGAAGGTGAGGCTTCTACCCCACCAAGCTCTCCAGCTCGTGGCCCTAATCCTACCCCTGTCAGAGCCCATACTTACTCACGGGTGGGTCGGCTGTGCAAGCCACCGAACAGGCTTACTCTGTAAGCAAGAGACTGTGTTAACTTGTCCTCCTGTTTATAAAAAGAAAATAAAAAAAAATAAAAAATAAAAAATTTAAAAAAGAAAGGAAGATGACAACTGAAGTAAAAAGAAAATGTCATGCGTTTTTAATTGTTATGACTTGATTGTTAAGAATTTAATGTTATGCTGTCATGTTTGCACTTTCTATTGAAAAGGATGATGTTACGGAGTCTAGTTGATAGGTAATCGACTAGCCGGACTGTTCCCCGGACTCCGCGTGTAGGGATTTGTACAATGCATGAACAAGGCTATTGAACTAGACATTGGTGTTTGTCTTTATTACCTTATTCAATATATCATACTGAAACAGACAACTGAATGGGAACTGCCTGCATGCCCTTTTGATTATGTCAAATACATGTGATTGACAACTAAGAGATATACATGCTAACTGTGGATAACAGTCGTTCAAGTTCAGCATTGTTAGTTGGCTAGCAAAGCAATTCATATTTCTTGCTAGCTAACTAAAGGACACCGGCATCTCTAGCTGTAGCCACCGAAAAATGATATGAGGGGGAAAAGTTGGTCACTTGTCCAATGACAAGATCCTACCAGCAGCTAGGTAGCTTGCTTGGCTCAAGTCTTTTTAACCTGCTAAATAAATTGCTACATTATTGATACACTAATCTATTAGCCATGTTATGACTGACTTGTGATCATTGCCGTTGCTAGTTTGATTGCATTGACATTCCCAACTTTTGTTACATTTGTCAGTTTTTGTCCAACATATTTATTTTTAAATTTTTATTTCACCTTTATTTAACCAGGTAGGCTAGTTGAGAACAAGTTCTCATTTACAACTGCGACCTGGCCAAGATAAAGCAAAGCCGTTCAACACATACAACAACACAGAATTACACATGGAATAAACAAACATACAGTCAATAATACAGGAGAAAAAAACAAGTATATATACATTGTGTGCAAATAAATAAATATAGTATAGGGATGAGGTAGTTGGATGGGCTATTTACAGTTGGGCTATGTGCATGTGCAATGATCTGTGAGCTGCTCTGACAACTGGTGCTTGGAGTTAGTGAGGGAGATAAGAGTCTCCAGCTTCAGCGATTTTTGCAGTCTGTTCCAGTCATTGGCAGCAGAAAACTGGAAGGAAAGGCGGCCAAAGGAGGAATTGGCTTTGGGGGTGACCAATGAAATATACCTGCTGGAGTGAGCGCTGCGGGTGGGTGCTGCTATGGAGACCAGTGAACTGAGATAAGGCGAGGTTTTACCTAGCAAATACTTGTAGATGACCTGGAGCCAGTGGGTTTGGCGATGAGTATGAAGCGAGGGCCAGCCAACGAAAGCATACAGGTCGCAGTGGTTGGTAGTATATGGGGCTTTGGTGACAAAACGTATGGCACTGTGATAGACTGCATCCAATTTGTTGAATAGAGTGTTGGAGGCTATTTTGTAAATTACATCGCCGAAGTCGAGGATCGGTAGGATAGTCAGTTTTACGAGGGTATGTTTGGCAGCATGAGTGAAGGATGCTTTGTTGCAAAATAGGAAGCCGATTCTAGATTTAATTTTGGATTGGAGATGCTTAATGTGGGTCTGGAAGGAGAGTTTACAGTCTAACCAGACACCTAGGTATTTGTAGTTGTCCACATATTCTAGGTCAGAACCGTCCAGAGTAGTGATGCTGGACGGGCAGGCAGGTGCGGGCAGCGATCGGTTGAAGAGCACGCATTTAGTTTTACTTGCATTTAAGAGCAGTTGGAGGCCACAGAAGGAGAGTTGTATGGCATTGAAGCTCGTCTGGAGGTTAGTTAGCACAGTGTCCAAAGAAGGGCCAGAAGTATACAGAATGGTGTCGTCTGCGTAGAGGTGGATCAGAGAATCACCAGCAGCAAGAGTGACATCATTGATGTATACAGAGAAGAGAGTCGGCCTGAGAATTTAACCCTGTGGCACCCCCATAGAGACTGCCAGAGGTCCGGACAACAGGCCCTCCAATTTGACATGCTGAACTCTATCAGAGAAGTAGCTGGTGAACCAGGCGAGGCAGTCATTTGAGAAACCAAGGCTGTTGAGTCTGCCGATAAGAATGTGGTGATTGACAGAGTCGAAAGCCTTGGCCAGGTCGATGAATACGGCTGCACAGTATTGTCTCTTATTGATGGCAGTTATGATATTGTTTAGGATCTTGAGCGTGGCTGAGGTGCACCCATGACCAGCTCAAAAGCCAGATTGCATAGCGGAGAAGATACAGTGGGATTCGAAATGGTCGGTGATCTGTTTGTTAACTTGGCTTTCGAAGACCTTAGAAAGGCAGGGTAGGATAGATATAGGTCTGTAGCAGTTTGGGTCTAGAGTGTCTCCCCCTTCGAAGAGGGGGATGACCGCGGCAGCTTTCCAATCTTTGGGGATCTCAGACGATGCAAAAGAGAGGTTGAACAGGCTAGTAATAGGGGTTGCAACAATTTCGGCAGATCATTTTAGAAAGAGATGGTCCAGATTGTCTAGCCCGGCTGATTTGTAGGGATCCAAATTTTGTAGCTATTTCAGAACATCAGCTATCTGGATTTGGGAGAAGGAGAAATGGGGGAGGCTTGGGTGAGTTGCTGTGGGGGGGTCCAGAGCAGTTGACCGGGGTAGGGGTAGCCATGTGGAAAGCATAGCCAGCCATAGAAAAATGCTTATTGAAATTCTCAATTATCGTGGATTTATCGGTTGTGACAGTGTTTCCTAGCCTCAGTGCAGTGGGCAGCTAGAAGGAGGTGCTCTTATTCTCCATGGACTACAGTGTCCCGTAACTTTTTTGAGTTTGTGCTACAGGATGCAAATTTATGTTTCAAAAAGCTAGCTTTAGCTTTCCTAACTGCTTGTATATCAATTTCAATTACTTGATAATGAAACTGAAACAGTGCATCCCGAATGGGTGGAGGCAGCAAAAAATGTACCAGGCCAGGTGTGATTTACAACCTGATAGCAATATTTTTTGGACAACCATGAAATGTATTGGTGAATTATATTAATCATGCATTGAGCTCCATCCATCTATTCTGCTAACAATGCCTTGCTCTAAATCATGGAATTTTGAGTCAAACATAACCTATTTTTAAAACCTCTTACAAAGTTGGTTTGTAGCAAAAACTGGGAATTTGATATTGTTGACTGATATTACTGTCTGTTTGTTTCATATCTGCAAAGTAGTCAGTTCCACATTTAAAGCAACATACTTGTTTACCCCGCATTCGATGCACAGAAGATCTCTCTTCAAAAGAATACCACAGTCTCAAGTTTCAGGTTTCGAGCAAGATCATTGCACTTCAAACCATTGAACCTACTTAATCAGCTATTGTGTGTTCTCGTTCAACCACTGTGGAATTTCTAAGCGAAACCTCTGACCGACTCTTTACAAAGCTATCTTTGAATACACGCTAGCCCATAGGGAAACTTTACAAAACTCCCCTACTTCCCTGTGGAGAGGGCCAGGTGACTACCAACCACTCAATTGGTAGACCAAATTCTTATCCACAAAAGGCCATGAAGCATAGCTTTCATCCCCAAACAGAAGCTGCACATGCCTGTTCTTGCCCTTCCAAATACCACTTGCACCAATCAGAACCCACCATTCATTGCTTCCACAAATGAATGTTTTCCTGAGCACCAATGAAACTATAACACACTGCTGACTAGTATGAACATTTGTTGTGATTCTTTTTTTTTTACTTCGTACTTAAACAATACCTCCACAAAACAGGAGTTAGGGGGCTCACATTTAACAAATAAAGGTTTGGCAGACTTACCGATTTCGTTGTCCGACTTATTGTCAATTTCCGTGTCTGTGATGGTAAGGGCTGAGTTGGAGCGACTAGACAGGCATGAGCTTTGGCCTGACTTGGCACCCCTGCCCCAGAGAGCCATGGTACGTTCCGGGGATGTGGGCTCATGATTTTCTGTGGGGACCGTTCTTCTGGAGTAGCGACCAAGGGGGTGTGAGAGGCCCGTTTCAGGGCAGAGGGCCAGGCCTCTGCGTGTGGAGGGCTCACATATCCCAAGTTGCCTCAGCGAGAAGCCCTGTCCTGTAAAATCAAAAACAAATGCGCTTTAATAGCAGCCTGATAATTTAACAATGTTATCAAACCCCAATCCTAAACCCAGAATATCTGCCACTGTGGATAGCTTTCAAATTGTGTGACTGTTCTTAGAAGGGCAGTAGGCAGGGTTGGGTACGTTACTTCTAAATGTAATCCATTACCAATTACCTGTCCAAAATTGTAATCAGTAACGTAACTTTTGGATTACCTTAGCTCAGTAACATATTCTGATTACATTCAGTTACTTTTAGATTACATTCCCCTTAAAAGGCATTAGAAGAAGACAAACATGTATATTTCCAATTGAACAACATCTATTGCAGGATAAATCAATGTTAAAGTTTACATAGCTGGCCATATATTGATGTTACATTTTACTTTATGGATTGGTTATGTAGGCTTCTTCTAACACATCACTTTCTACTGCATATAATAATAATAATAATAAGATGAAATTATATCTTTACATTAAAAACCAAAGTCTATCAGAATTCCAGTTATTACAATAAATGTTATACCCCTTGATTTCAAGAATAGGACTTAGAAATACGGAAGTATAGATTAGCCAAATTGTATTACCTGAGCATATCCCCAAAACTAAGGACTAATTAGCCAGCCCTACTGTTTATGATTTGGTTGTCATGGAGGACGATTGGGCTCATTGATTCGAGTTGAAAAAAGAATGCTCTGCTCATGGAATGGCATGCTTAAAGAACTACTGAAAATACTGATATCTTGATAATATGCAGCTGTTTAAAGGGCAAATACACAGATAAAATAATACCAAAACGGCCGCCCCGCCTCTGTTTTTGTAAAAAGCTGAGGGATAGGCCTGGAGGAATGTAACCACTCTCAGATTAATTAACAGAGCTATGGATGCAGGGACTGACCATCTATGATATCAACATTATTGTTTTAACCATGTTATGAGGCTATACAGTATTTGTTTACATTTGCAATGTTTACAAACATCGGGGAAAAAACAAGCTTATTTTGGGTTCTCATTCAGTGTGACAGATGAACTAAGCTCATGAGGCATTTATAAGTTATATTCTTCAAGAATCAATGGATATACAGTACCAGTCAAAAGTTTGGACACACCTACTCATTCAAGGGTTTTTCTTTATTTTCAAATAATAGTGAAGACATCTAAAATATGAAATAACAGATATGGAATCATGTAGTAACCAAAATAAGTGTTAAACAAATTAAAATATATGTTCGATTTTAGATTCTTCAAAGTAGCCACCCTTTGACTTCAAAGTAGCCACCCTTTGACTAAAATATATTTTGATCTGTTTAACAGTTGTTTGGTTACTACATGATTCCATATGTGTTATTTCATAGTTTTTATGTCTTAACTACTATTTTACAAAATATATTTTTTTTTATCAGCATGAATTAGATTGAGCAAAAAAAGCCTCACTTTTATTCCACAGGCTGCGATCTGCACTATGCGGCTGTTGCAAGAGCGTATATTTCAATTGCTGTCCACTGGTTTCAAAAACAATGATTGATAGGCAACTTAAACTTCTTGAATTCAACCATTATTGGGTTCAAATACACATTTAGATTTGTGAACAACCATCCACAACAACCACAATCTGTAAGGAGCAAATAGCTAAATGAGAGAGAATCAGTGTGATTCACATCAATGCGCTATGTACACTACCGTTCAAAAGTTTGGGGTCACTTAGAAATGTCCTTGTTTTTGAAAGAAAAGCAATTTTTTTGTCCATAAAAATAACATCAAATTGATCAGAAATACAGTGTAGACACTGTTAATGTTGTAAATGACTATTCTAGCTGAAAACGACTGATTTCTAATGGAATATCTACATAGGCGTGCAGAGGCCAATTATCAGCAACCATCACTCCTGTGCTCCAATAGCATGTTGTGTTAGCTAATCCAAGTTCATCATTTTAAAAGGCTAATTGATCTTTAGAAAAACCCTTTTGCAATTATGTTAGCACAGCTGAAAACTGTTGTCCAAATTTAAAGAAGCAATAAAACTGGCCTTCTTTAGACTACAGCGGCTTGCGAAAGTATTCACCCCCTTGGCATTTTTCCTATTTTGTTGCCTTACAACCTGGAATTAAAATTGATTTTTTGGGGGTTTGTATCATTTTATTTGCACAACATGCCTACCACTTTAAAGATGCAAAATAGTTTTTATTGTGAAACAAACAAGAAATAAGACAAAAAAAAATGAAACTCTTGAGCGTGCATAACTATTCACCCCTTCAAAGTCAATACTTTGCAGAGTTACTTTTTGCAGCAATTACAGCCGCAAGTCTCTTGGGGTTTGTCTCTATAAGCTTGGTACATCTAGCCACTGGGATTTTTGCCCATTCTTCAAGTCAAAACTGCTCCAGCTCCTTCAAGTTGGATGGGTTCCGCTGGTGTACAACAATCTTTAAGTCATACCACAGATTCTCAATTGGATTGAGGCCTGGGCTTTGACTAGGCCATTCCAAGACATGTAAATGTTTGCCTTTAAAACACTTGAGTGTTGCTTTAGCAGTATGCTTAGGGTCATTCTCCTGCCGGAAGGTGAACCTCCATCTTAGTCTCAAATCTCTTGAAGACTGAAACAAGTTTCCCTCAAGAATTTCTCTGTATTTAGCGCCATCCATCATTCCTTAAAGGTTTCCCAGTCCCTGCCAATGAAAAACATCCCCACAGCATGATGCTGCCATCAACATGCTTCACTGATGGGGTGGTGATCTCCGGGTGATGAGAGGTGTTGGGATTGCGCCAGACATAGCGTATTCCTTGATGGCCAAAAAGTTCAATTTTAGTCTCATCTGACCAGAGTACCTTCTTCCATATGTTTGGAGAGTCTCCCACATGCCTTCTGGCGAACACCAAACATGTTTGCTTACTTTTTTTCTGGCCAGTCTTCCATAAAGCCCAGCTCTGTGGAGTGTACGGTTTAAAGTGGTCCGATGGACAGATTCTCCAATCTCCACTGTGGAACTTTGTAACTCCTTCAGGGTTATCTTTGGTCTCTTTGTTGCCTCTCTGAGGAATGCCCTCTTTGCCTGGTCCGTGAGTTTTGGTGGGCGGCCCTCTCTTGGCAGGTTTGTTGTGGTGCCATATTCTTTCCATTTTTTAATAATGTATTTAATGGTGCTCCGTGGGATGTTCAAAGTTTCTGATCTTTTTTTATAAACCAACCCTGATCTGTACATCTCAACAACATTGTCCCTGACCTGTTTGGAGAGCTCCTTGGTCTCATATTGCCTCTTGCTTGGTGGTGCCCCTTGCTTAGTGGTGTTGCAGACACTGGGGCCTTTCAGAAGAGGTGTATATATACTGAGATCATGTGACAGATCATGTGACCCTTAGATTGCACACAGGTGGACTTTATTTAACTAATTATTTGACTTCTGAAGGTAAGTGGTTGCACCAGATCTTATTTAGGGGCTTCATAGCAAAGGGGGTTAATATATATGCATGCACCACTTTTCTGTTTTATATTTTTTTTACATTCTTTGAAACAAGTTATTTTTTTCATTTCACTTCACCAATTTTGACTATTTTGTGTATGTCCATTACATGAAATCCAAATAAAAATATATTTATATTACAGGTTGTAATGCAACAAAATAGAAAAAACACCAAGGGGGATGAATACTTTTGCAAGACACTGTAGTTGAGAATCTGGAGCATCAGCATTTGTGGGTTCGATTACAGGCTCAAAATGGCCAGAAACAAAGACCTTTCTTCTGAAACTAGTCAGTCTATTCTTGTTCTGAGAAATGAAGTCTATCCCATGCGAGACATTGGCAAGAAACTGAAGATCTCGTACAACGCTGTGTAATACTCCCTTCACAGAATAGCGCAAACTGTATCTAACCAGAATAGAGGACAAGTACATTAGAGTGTCTAGTTTGAGAAACAGACGCCTCACAAGTCCTCAACTGGCAGCTTCATTAAATAGTACCCGCAAAACACCAGTCTCAACGTCAACAGTGAAGAGGCGACTCTGGGATCCTGGTCTTCTAGGCAGAGTTGCAAAGAAAAAGCCATATCTCAGACTGCCCAATGAAAATAAAATATTAAAATGGGCAAAAGAACACAGACACTGGACAGAGGAACTTTAGCCAGTTAGCTTGGGTGTTTGGTTGGGACAATAATTAATTTACTGGCAGGCAAGCTTCAGAAGGACAAGTAAGCTTCAATGCCCCATTGTTTATTAGTGCAATTTTGACGAGCTGAAAAAGTTTGAGAGTTCATCTAAATGTTCTTTTGTTAGATTTTAGCTCATCTTGTTCTGGCTAGCATTAGTCGTTGATCTTGTTGTTGTTGATGTGCATAACTGAGGGAGAGAGAGCCTACCTTTTCATGGTTGTTTGATCAATAGGACTGTAAAGTTCCCAAATGTAAGAGGACTCCCGTGGTATTTATATATTTGCAAGAATCCATTAAAACCTGTTTGGGCTAGGGGGCAGTATTGAGAATTTTGGAAAGAAATATGTGCCCATTTTTAACTGCCTCCTACACCAACTCAGAAGCTAGAATATGCATATTATTGTTCAGGTTTGGATAGAAAACACTCTGAATTTTCTAAAACAGTTAGAATGGTGTCTGTAAGTATAACAAAACTCATATTGCAGGCAAAAACCTGTGAAAAATAGATAAAAAAAATGTGAATTTTGTGACTGTACTATTTAGTGTCATTGTTTTATAGATACCATAGTGAGAAAGGATTCAGTTCGCAACTCCTAAGGCTTCCACTAGATGTCAACGATCTTTATAAAGTTGTTTGAAGCATCTGTGATGAATACAGACCGAATTAGAATGCTTGTAAGTTGACACGTCATCACTTCATTTTTTGCGCCTGCGCATAAATCTGAGAAGAGTGTCTTTGTCATAATCGTTTATTCTAGACACTTGATAGGTTGTGTGAAAATATTACTGATGTTTACTGATGTTTCACGTTAAAAATGGACCAAAAGATTAATGCTAAACAACGTTTGACATGTTTGAACAAACGTAAATAGATTATTTACTAGGTTTTTTTTAGCTTTTCGGCGTGACTTTACACTGCCCACCTCATTTTGTGGGAGCCTACTGAACGCTAACTATTTGGACATAAATTATGAACTTTGTCAAAAGAAACCACATTTGTTCTGGACCTGGGATCCCTGGCAGCGCCTTCTGATGGAGATAATCAAAGGTAAGGGGATATTTAGAATGTTATTATCGATATTAGATGATGCTAATGCTAACTGTATAGCTTAGCTTAGCTTAGCTTATAGCTTAGCTTGTTGTTGTTAGCATAGTACCCAGTTTATTGCAAAATGTGATTTCCCAGTAAAGTTATTTTGAGATCTGGCCATTCGGTAGCAATTACGAGATGATAATATATTATTCTTTGAATGACAATATTATAATTTACCAATGTTTTCGAATAGTAATTCCGTGATTTGTAATGCTGGATTCACTGGGAGCATTCGAGACGAAAAAAAATTCTGAATTTCACCGCGACTGTAAATGCTGTTTTTGGATATAAATATGAACTTGATGGAACTAAAAATGCATGTATTGTATAACATAATGTCCTATGAGTGTCATCTGATGCAGATTGTCAAAGGTAAGTGCATAATTCTAGCTAGTTTTCTGTCTGTTGATGCCCTTCTTTGAATTGGCTAAACATTACACGCAGCTATTGTCAATGTACTCTCCTAACATAACCTAACTTTATGCATTCTCCGTAAAGCCTCTGAAAATCGGACAGCGTGGTTAGATTTAGGAGATATATCTTTCAAATGGAGGAAAATAGTTGATTATTTGATTATTTGAAATGATTACTCTTGCAGTTTTGAATTCCCCGCCATGGTCACATGACAATGAATCCCAATACCGGGATAAGATCCTGCCCCCTGGCCTCAACAGGTTTTAAGGTGTATTCTGTGGCTTTGGCGAATGCGTCCTAATGATCTAAAGTCGTGCTGTTGCAGCTACCTGTAAACACACAGTCCAGTTCAAAGTGAATGATGGCAGACCTGAGTGGCAAATGCCATGTTTTGCGAAAAGGCCTACTGTAGCTCCGATTGGCTATGGCGCACCGGTCTGCGTGTCACTGATAGCTCCGGAAATGTGTCATTACGCACACCTGGTCCCCATTTCCTTGATTAGTACCTGTATAAGTGTGCCCTTTGTTCACCATTGTCCTGTCGATTATTGTTACAATGTCTGTTGGTCGTGTGAGTACCTGAGCTGTGTTGTTTTGGCTTTCGTGCCACTTGTATTGTGCAGATGATTCCGGGTTTCGTCCCGTGTGGTATCATTGTGCGCCCCGTGTATTTATTCGATGTACTCCTCACTCTTTTGTTTGGGTTTCAACCCTGTGTTTTGTATACGTGTTTGTTTGGTCTTCGTCCCAGTGCCTTTCATGGCACGCTGTAATTTGGGTCCATAAAACCCCTATTACGCATTCCTGCGCCTGTCTCCTGATCCTTTACACCAATGTGACACTGCGTAGACTCCGGTCTTGGACAAGAGATGTCTATTAATTGTCCAAACGCACTGCCGCTTTTCCACTCTATATTGCTATAGAATTTTCACAAATGCCTTAGTATATGTAATTCCCAGAAATAATTATGCTGCAATAGCTTATGTGGGCTAGGGTCAGGCTAGGGTCAGTCTGGAGTATTTCTCCTGTCTTATCCGGTGTCCTGTGTGAATTTAAGTAGGCTCCCTCTAATTCTCTCTCTCTTTCTCTTCTCTCCAAGGACCGGAGCCCTAGGACCATGGCCTGATGACACCTTGCTGTCCCCAGTCCACCTGGTTGTGCTGCTGCTCCAGTTTCATCTGTTCTGCCTGCGGCTATGGAACCCTGACCTGTTCACTGGACGTGCTACCTTGTCCCGGACCTGCTGTTTTCTTCTCTCTCTCTCTCTCTCTCTCTCTACAGCACCTGCTGTCTCTAACTCTGAATGATCGGCTATGAAATGCCAACTGACATTTACTCCTGAGATGCTGACCTGTTTCACCCTCTACAACCACTGATTATTATTATTTGACCCTGTTGGTCATCTATGAACGTTTGAACATCTTAGCCATGTACTGTTATAATCTCCACCCGGCACAGCCAGAAGAGGACCGGCCACCCCTCAGAGCCTGGTTCTTCTCTAGGTTTCTTCCTAGGTTACTGCCTTTCTAGGGAGTTTTTCCTAGCCACCGTGCTTCTACATCTGCATTGCTTGCTGTTTGGGGTTTTAGGCTGGGTTTCTGTATAGCACTTTGTGACATCGGCTGATGTAAAAAGGGTTTTATAAATACATTTGATTGACTTAAGAATTTATGAAAATGATAATATGTAATTGCTCACTTGTCAGAAAACATTTAAAAAGGTGTTATGTTCTTCCTGGGGGTGTATATAAACAGACTTTAATAAGAGTTCAGGTTGCTAAAATGCTGTCAGTTCCACTTTAAGATAGAAGTAAATAGGACTTCTGTTGCTTTGGGGATTATCGGGACTGACCTTACACTTGAACCTAAAACAAACCGTCTGAAAACAACATTCCTCTAGACTACTCAAGGAAAAGATGATCCCACTCATTGTATCCAACTACCTAAATCGTAAATTGTAACAGATTCACGGCTCTGTGTCTTCTTAATCGTTTGTAAATCTGAATTTAAAGTGAGGATTTAATATAGAAACAAAAAGCGAAAAACAGATGCATGGAAATTTACACTGTCAATGCTGGATTGAGTAAATACAAAATGTGGTCTGAAGTAAACAGAAAAAATCTACCAAAGTAACATTTCTAAATGTGTGGACTAAATTCAATTATACCAAGTAATATAAATTATTGTTCACTGTAATTATTTTCTAAAATGTATTTTTGGGAAAATATACAGTCAAAGTTTTCCATTAATATTTGTATTTTTTATTCTTCTAGCTGAACGTTTGAAAATGTAAATTCATGCTGCATAAGACTACATACATGTATTTTACCCATATTAATTAAAAAATACCATTGCAGACAATGCAAGTAGTAAGACTAATATAAGTACAATAACAATTAATAAAATAATTTACAAAAATCAATTTCTTGCATTTACATTTAGTTTACCGGTTATTCCGGTAAAAACATGTGAAATTGACAAAGAACATTGTAAGGCAAAAACTGCAACAGCGCAATAAGATACATTGACAATATTCTATGTAATGTTTCAAACTTCATAGGATAATAAGTAAAATAATAAGTATAGTTTTAGGTTTTTATTAAGGTCCAAGTTGTGAATTAACTTTTTTCTAAACAGATAAATACTTTGAAATGCAAAACATTTCACATAATCATTTCTAATTAAACTGAATCATTCAGTATTTGGAGTTGTGATTTACATTTGAACAAGGACATGTTCAAACACAAAGTACTAATTTTGCCATCGTTCTCCAACTGAATAATCATTGAGGTGATAATAATTCCAATCGCTCATTACCTTTTCACTAAAAGTCCTAATTTGATCTAGAAATAAAGGGAAAACTAACATTCGTCCCACAGCCTAATTAGAATGCTATTAATTTCCAGCTGGCGCCAATTAGCAGGAATCTATGAGAAATATGCCATTAATTATGATCTGTTCATAGATCATCAAGAATCGGCTATAACACTTTATTCTTATTATGAACATTTCCTGCCAATTGCCAACAACCAATTAAAAAGCTGGGTTATTTGCTCAGCAGTTTAATGGGTAATTATCATTGGTATGTGGAGTGTGGAGTGTGATAATTTGGTTTGGATGTGTACATAGTTCAAGCACAGATCGAAAAGAGCTCTACTTTTCATCATGGATTAATAAAAACCTCAAGTGACAAGCTATGAATGCTGGTAAATTGATCATACAAGAAGATAAAGACCACCACCAGTTTAAAGAAACCCACGGGATACCTTACCTAAGACAAAACATCAGACTTACTAATACAGTATCAAACATCTTTTCTATGTCAATGAGCTAAACTGTAGACAATGAATTTATATTTTAATATTTTAATTTTTTTTACCAAACTCCATGTGTTCCCAAGTTAATTATGTTTAAAAAATACACGTATGAAATCTGAATCAAATCTCATCTAAACAAATTATATCCATACAATACGGCCATTATTAAGCATATAATGGGCATATTGCAAAGATTTCATATCATTGAAATAGAGCTGTGACTGTACTGACCTGGCCTGCCGTAGTCATTGGTCTCCTGATAGGCCATCTCCTTGACTCGGCCTGAGAATAGCAGCCGGGCGGGGTCATGGTCGTAGGCCTGCAGCGTCTCGCTAGAGCTGTAGGACTTCTGTGTAGGCACCCGGCAGGCCCCTTCTCTGTCTGTCGATGATGCGGTGTAACGCCGTTCCAGATCCCGCTCCCTTTCGTGGTCTCTCTGGCTCTTGGAGAGCGAGCAGAAGGGCCGCTGCTCCTTCACCTGTTCCATGCTGCCTGCATACTGTGTCCTCCCCCGTTCTCTCCTGAGCAGATCGCTTTGGGATATTCTGCTTTACGCTGTTGGTAAGTCTCTCCCTCTGTATTTCTGTCGACCTGGACAAACAGAGAGGGGGGAGATGAGAAGCTCAGATAACACTAATCCGCCCACTTAATCTTCAAAAGCCCACACTCACACTCACACCCACCACAGCACCACCACCACCACCTCTCAAACCCCACCCGTAAGCCATTCCATGGATGAACTCCCCTCAATAAAACAGTTCTCCTCTCACACATTCACTCTCACACTTTCTTTTATTCTTTTGGACACAACTTGGTTGTGTGTGGTATATATATATATATATATATATATATATATATATATATATATATATATATATATATCTGAGGTAGACGTTAATTTAGACACTTTGATTAGCCGCTACCGTTAAGTGTAGAACGTGCAAAGGGTGGATTTTCACTGGTGAGGATTTCGGTAAAATGGGGACAGACGTGGGAAGAAAGAATAAAACGAATCCGCAAAAACCCCAAGGGGAGAGTGAGTGGTGAGAATCCCCGGTGTGCTGCTCAAGTGTTTAATACCAACCTTTTCCGCTCATCCCGAAATACCACACTTTCATTTCTGTTTTGGCTCAGCTGGAAGCCCGAAGACAGGTGTATCAGACACCCCTACCTTTCCTCTACTGAAACTGATAAACTGAAACTTTGCTTTACATCAATCATCAAAATATTTTAATGACGCCTTGTGCATGTTAAGATATGGAAGACTACCTGGAGATCCTTTCCTGGGAGACTTCCAGAAGCACTAGAGGTAGAGGATGGATCCAAGGGTCATGAATATAATAATAATAATAACAATAACAACAACAACATTTGTATAGCACTTTCAATATAAGTAACAAATTGCTTAAAATGTATTATAAAATAATATAATAAAAATAAAATTACTAAGAAAAGAAACAAAGACAGGAAGAAGGAGAATGAAAAAAAAGATAGCCAATTAAAATCATACATTGAAATCAAACATTAAAAGCATCTTTATAAAAGTGTGTCTTCAGACGGGATTTAAAAATCTGCAAGCCTGATCTCCTCTGGCAGACCATTCCAACGTCTAGTGGCCCTAATGGCAAATGCCCGGTTCCGTTTAGTTTTCAACCTAGACTTTGTAATGGTCAACAGTGCCTTGCCAGGGGATCTCAGGCTGCATCCTGGTTCGTAGGGGGATTACAGATCAGAGATACAGGATGTGGCTGAACCAAGCCTGAAACATGATTAATACCATTTTAAAATGTATTCTAAAAAAGTGACTGGTAGCCAGTGTAAAGAAGCTAAAATGGGGTTTGATATGGTTAGATTTTCTGGTGCCTGTTAAAAGCTGTGCTGCAGCATTTTGAACTGTAGACTGTGAAGTGATTTCTGACTGAGACATGTATACAATGACTTACAGCAATCTAGGGGTGAGGAAATAAAAGCATGTATAACATTCTCCAGATCAGTGACTGAGATAAAAAATACTTGACTTTAGCTATACTTCGTAGATAATAAAAACAGGACTGAACAATCTTCTTTACATGCAGCTCAAGGTTTAGGTCAGGGTCAAAGAAGACACCAACGTTTCTGGCCGTAGGCTTTACATTGATGGACAAATGACCAAGGTTATTTACAATCTGGGTTCTATCAAGGAGGGGGCCAAATAAAACGACCTCTGATTTCTTATCACTGAGCTGGAGTAAATTGTCAGATTTTTGATGTCAGGAAGACACTTGTGAAGGGTAGCTACTGTATGCTAGCTTGGTCACTGGGTCTGACTGGTAAATAAAACGTTGTGTCATCCGCATAGCAGTGAAGCTGAATGCTATGATTGCAGATGATGTCACCAAGGGGAAGCATGTACAGCGAAAACAGTTTAGTCATTTAGCAGACGCTCTTATCCAGAGCGACTTACAGTAGTGAATAGATACATTTCATACACATTTCATGCATTTGCTTATTTATTTTTTGTACTGGCCCCCCGTGGGAATCGAACCCACAACCCTGGCATTGCCCACACCATGCTGGCGTTGCAAACACCATGCTCTACCAACTGAGCCACAGGGAAGGAGTACAAAACAGGATGGGGCCCAGAATTTACACCTGAGGGACACCATAGTGAATAGGGGCTGGGGACGATACTAAACCGCCAATGCTCACTGAGAAACGTCTGCCACATAGATAGACAGACAACAGAAGGTCAATACTGACCTTCAAAAAATAAGTTTCTCTGCTGTGAAGTGAGTGGAAGCCTGACTGGAATTTTCAGATAAGTTATTCATATGCAAATAAGCCACCGATTGTGTGAAAACAACTTTTTCTACAATATTGGATAAAAAATTATGTGAGGAGGGTCGAGATTGGGCTTTTTAAGGAGATGTTGAACCAGAGCAGTTTTAAAATAGGTTGGAACGGAGACAGAAGTCAGGGAACTATTTACAATAGACAGAATGTTGGGGCCGACAGTAGGCATAACCTCTTTTAGTAGTCCAGTAGGGATCATGTCTAAGAGGAAACAGGAGGTCTTCATGTGAGCTACAGCGTCAAGGAGGGACTCAAAGGATATTTTCTCAAATGAGTAAAGGGAAGCAGTAGACAGTAGATTATTCTATACAGAATCACAAAAACTGTTAACAGATCATTTCTCATCAGATCCTTCATAGAATACTTGAAGTTTGCAGCCCTTCCATTTACGTTAAGCCTTTCTGAGTACACTTTAAGGCACAAGTGTGTTCATTTAACAAGGTGATACTGGCAGACAGTTTATTATTGGTTTTAACTGGTGCCACAGAGTCTAAACTAGCCTGACATGTCATTGAAAATGTTCAGCAAATCATCAGTGATGACACAGAACAGGATCATTAGTATAGGATAAAAAAGCATTGGTAAATGTATTAGCAGTTGAGGAGAAGAATGATGTTTGAGGGACTGGGGACATACACATTTTTAGGAGGAGAAGAACGCATTTTCAAAACAATACTGAGATGGTCAGAGACACACCCATCAATAGTTATCAATATTTAGATCATCATGAGATCAAGAGTATGATCTTTGTTGTGTGAAGGCCCTGTGGCATATAGCAAAGTTAAAGGATTCTAACAGGTTAAAATGCTCCCCAGCTAGTGCATTACTTGGGCAACACGCATTAATGTTTAGCTCTCCAAGAATAACAACCCTGTCATATATAGGCGTAACCAAATATAGCAGGTGAGAGAATTCTGCAATGAACAAACTGTTAGGTTTAGGAGGGTGGCAGTGGTAGAAAAAGTACTACATTCTCAAACTTGAGTAAAAGTAAAGATACCTTAATAGAAAATGACTCAAGTAAAAGTGAAAGTTACACAGTAAAATAGTACTTGAGTAAAAGTCTAAAAGTATTTGGTCTTAAGTATCAAAAGTAAAAGTACAAATTATTTCAAATTCCAAATATTAAGCAAAGCAGACAACACCCGTTTTAAAAATGTTTTTATTTACAGATAGCCAGGTTCACACTCCAACACTCAGACATCATTTAAAAACAAAGCATTTGTGTTTAGTGTGTCCGCCAGAGCAAAGGCAGTAGGGATGACCTCTTGAAAAGTGTGCGAATTTGACCATTTTCTGTTCTGCTAAGAATTCAAAATGTAACGAATACTTTTGGGTGTCAGGGAAAATGTTGGAGTAAAAAGTACATCATTTTCTTTAGGAATGTAGTGAAGTAAAAGTACAAGTTGTGAAAAATATAAAGAGTAAAGTAAAGTACAGATTAGAGGTCGACCGCTTATGATTTTTTAACACCGATTACTGGTGGACCAAAAAAACAGTACTGAATGAACACTTATTTTAACTTAACATTTTCCATAAATAAAATCTATTTAGTCTCAAATAAATAATGAAACATGTTTCAATTTGGTTTAAATAATGCAAAAACACAGTGTTGGAGAAGTAAAAGTGCAATATGTGCCATGTAAAAAAGCTAACGTTAAGTTCCTTGCTCAGAACATGAGAACATATGAAAGCTGGTGGTTCCTTTTAACATGAGTCTTCAATATTCCCAGTTAAGAAGTTTTAGGTTGTAGTTATTATAGGAATTATAGGACTATTTCTCTCTATACCATTTGTATTTCATATACCTTTGACTATTGGATGTTCTTGTAGGCACTACAGTATTGCCAGCCTAATCTCGGGAGTTGATAGGCTTGAGGTCATAAACAGTGCTGTGCTTCAAGCATTGCTAAGAGCTGCTGGCAAATGCAGGAAGGTGCTGTTTGAATGAATGCTTACGAGCCTGCTGCTGCCTACCACCACTCAGTCAGACTGCTCTATCAAATATCAAATCATAGACTTAATTATAATATAATAAACACACAGAAATACGCGCATTAGGTCATTAATGTGGTCAAATCCGGAAACTATCATTTCAAAAACAAAATGTTTATTCTTTCAGTGAAATACGGAACCGTATTGTATTTTATCAAACGGGTGGCAAACCTAAGTCTAAATATTGCTGTTACATTGCTAATTATGTAAAATTCTGGCAAATTAATTATGGTCTTTGTTAGGAATAAATGGTCTTCACACAGTTCGCAACGAGCCAGGCAGCCCAAACTGCTGCATATACCCTGACGTGAATGAGCTTTTGTTAAATCATCACCCATTTGGCGAAGTAGGCTGTGATTCGATGATAGATTAACAGGCACCTCATTGATTATATGCAACGCAGGACAAGCTAGTTAAACTAGTAATATCATCAACCATGTGTAGTTAACTAGTGATTATGTTAAGATTGATTGTTTTTTATAAGATAATTCTAATTCTAGCAAGCAACTTACCTTGGCTCCTTGCTGCACTCACGTAACCGGTGGTCAGCCTGCCACACAGTCTCCACGTGGATTGCAATGTAATCGGCTATAATCGGCATCCAAAAATGTTGATTACCGATTGTTCTGAAAACACGAAATCGGCCATGCCGATAAATCGGTCGACCTCTAGTACAGATACCCCAAAAAACTACTTAAAAATACTTTAAAGTACTACTTAAGTACTTTTACACCACTGGAGGGCAGTACATTAAAATATACAAGGTGGGGTTCTTCTCATTCAAGCAAAAGATAAGGCTCTAAAATTAAGAAAATTCGCTACATGACACAGGGCTGCATACACCACATGACCAAAGTATGTGGACACCTGCTCGTTGAACATGTCATTTCAAAATCATGTGCCTTAATATGGAGTTGGTCCCCCCGTTGCTGATATAACAGCCTCCACTCTTCTGGGAAGGCTTTTCACTAGATGTAGGAACATTGCTGCGGGGACTTACTTCCATTCAGCCACAAGAGCACTAGTGAGTTCGGGCACTGATGTTGGGCTATTAGGCCTAGATTGCAGTCAGCGTTCCAATTCATACCAAAGGTGTTCGATGGGGTTGAGGTCAAGGCTCTGTGCAGGCCAGTCAAGTTCTTCAACACCGTATGGACCTCGCTTTGTGCATGGGAGGATTGTCATGCTGAAACAGGAAAGGGCCTTCCCCAAACTGTTGCCACAAAGTTGGAAGCATGGAATCATCTAGAATGTCATCGTATGCTGTAGCGTTAAGGGCCCTAGCACGAATCATGAAAAACATCCCCAGACTATTATACCTTCTCCACCAAACTTTACAGTTGGCACTATGCATTGGGGGCGGTAGGGTTCTCCTGGCATCCACCAAACCCAGATTCGTCCATTGGACTGCCAGATGGTGAAGCGTGATTCATCAATCCAAAGAACGCATTTCCGCTGCTCAAAAGTCCGATGTTGGCGAGCTTTACACCCCTCCGGCCGACGCTTGGCATTGCATATTTGTAATCTTAGGCTTGTGTGCGGTTGCTCAGCCATGGAAACACATTTCCTGAAGCTCCCGACGAACAGTTCTTTTGCTGATGTTGCTTCCAGAGACAGTTTGGAACTCGGTATTGAGTGGTGCAATCTAGGACACCCACTTCACGTCTGAGCCATTGTTGCTCCTAGACATTTCCACATCACAATAACAGCACTTACAATTGACCGGGGCAGCTGTAGCTGGGAAGAAATTTGACAAACTGACTTGTTAGAAAGATGGCATCCTATGACTGTGCCACGTTGAAAGTCACTGAGCTCTTCAGTAAGGCCATTCTACAGCATATATTTGTCTATGGAGACTGAAAGGCTGTGTGCTTGATTTTATGCACCTGTTAGCAACGAGTGTGGTTGATACACTAATTTGAAGGTGTGTCCACATATTTTTGTATATATAGTGCATATACAGTGCCTACAGAAAGTTCACACCCCTTCACTTCTACAACCTTTTTTTAGAAATGTTTACAAAGTCAGTATGAAAAGCTGAAATGTCTTGAGTCAATAAGTATTCAACCACTTTGTTATGGCAACCCTAAATAAGTTCAGGAGTAAAAATGTGCTTAACAAGTCACATAATAAGTTGCATGGACTCAGTGTGTTCAATAATAGTGTTTAACATGATTTTTGAATGACTACCTCATCTCTATACCCCACACATACAATTATCTGAGGGAGGTTTTCCAATGCCTCTCAAAGAAAGGTACCTATTGGTAGATGGTTAAAAATAAAGAAAGCAGACATTGAATATCCCTTTGCGCATGGTGAAGTTATTAATTACACTTTGGATGGTGTATCAATACACTCAGTCACTACAAATATACAGGCGTCATTCCTAACTCAGTTGCCGGAGGGGAAGGAAACAGCTTAAGGATTTCACCATGAGGCCAATGGTGACTTTAAAACAGTTGCAGAGTTAAATGGCTGTGATAGGAGAAAACTGAGGATGGATCAACAACATTGTAGTTACTCCACAATACTAACATAAATGACAGAGTGAAAATAAGGAAGCCTGTACAGAATAAAAATATTCCAAAACATGCATGCTGTTTGCAATAAGGCACTAACGTAAAACTGCCAAAAATGTGGCAAAGAAATTAACTTTATGTCCTGAATACAAAAGCGCTATGTTTGAGACAAATCCAACACACCACATAACTGAGTACATCACTCTTCATATTTTCAAGCATGGTGGTGGCTGCATCACGTTATGGGTATTCTTGTCATCGGCAAGGACTAGGGTTTTTTTTTGGAAAAAAGAAACAATAGAGCTAAGCACAGGCAAAATTCTAGAGGAAAACCTGGTTGTCTGATTTCCACCAGACACTGGGAGACAAATTCACCTTATTGTACAATCCATGTGTGCAAAACTCTTAGAGACTTACCCAGAAAGACTCACAGCTGTAATCGCTTCCAAAGGTGATTCCAACATGTATTGTCTCAGGGGTGTGAATACTTATATAAAATGAGATAATTCTGTATAAAATGTTCACTAAATTAGCAAAAATGTCTAAAAACATGTTTTCACTTTGTCATTGCGGGGTGTTGTGTATAGATGCGGTGACAGAAGCACATGATATAATCCATTTTTAATTTAGGCTGTAACACAACAAAATGTGGATTAAGACAAGGGGTATGAATACTTTCTGAAGGCACTGTACTTGTCTCTATAAATGACTGCTACCACACCACCACGGACAGACAGGCTGGATTTCTGTAGATAAGAAAAGTCTGAAGGTGTAGTTTCATTTAGAGAACCAAAATCAGGTTTCAGAAATCATGAAAATATCATTGTCATTGGAAATAATAAAACCATTGCATAGGAACAACCATTTTTTAGATCTTACATTCAATAAACCGATCTTGACATGGATAACTGTCGGAATGACAAAGACATTCAGGGGAGTTAGAGGAACATAAATTAGGTTAATTAAATTAACCGCACTATGGGACATAATATTTTCCCTGTTCTCTGTTGCTCATTATGACAGGGAGGACTGGAGCACTACCAGACCCAGACCATCAGTCTCTAAAACAGTTTGCAATGTTCCTGGAAATAATCCTGGAACACCTGCGGATTGGGTGAATATAGTCTCTTTTAAAGTGCTGGTTGCTCCCACAGCAAGTAAAAATGGTCACAAAGGGAGACATTCTTGTTGCTTCAAAGTTTCTTTAGGTACACTTTTAGGGCAACGAGGCAGCTGAAACGTTCTAAACCCCTTCGTTAGGACAGGAGGGGGACAGAGATAATTATTCTCTTCCCTATGCTAACAAGGTTGTTTAAAATAATTTTGTAGTCCCCAGCAGTTCCTCCGATCGCCTAAAGTTGAAGGTTGTTAAAACCCATGTGAGTGACGATGGTGCCAATATTAGAGTCGTTGAACCGTGGGCACCGGCCCCATGGTCAGAGTGGACCATGGTCGGTCCACAGACCGTAGGCAGGCCAAAATCTCACCAATCCAGCAGCCCACAATGACTGTGGTCGTGATGGAATTTGATGGGGAAGGAAGAGGGGGAACGGGATGGGACTAGCTCGACTCTCCGCACCAGCAGCAACGAATGTTGTCGGAAGCTCCGGGAAAGGTGGAGGAGGGCCTGAGACCCTGCTGAACAGTGGTAGCCTTGGGGGAGGGTGCCACTGGTCAGCTGTCGGCTGTTGGTACATTCACAGTTTCAGAGCTGACTCCCGAAGCAGGTACAGTTGAAGACGGAGGTTTACATACACCTTAGCCAAATACATTTCAACTCAGTTTTTCACAATTCCTGACATTTAATCCAATTAACAATTCCTTGTTTTAGGTCAGTTAGGATCACTACTTTATTTTAAGAATGTGAAATGTCAGAATAATAGTGGAGAGAATGATTTATTTCAGCTTTTATTTCTTTCATCACATTCCCATTGGGTCAGAAGTTTACATACACTCAATTAGTATTTGGTAGCATTGCTTAACTTGGGTAAAACGTTTCTGGTAGCCTTCCACAAGCTTCCCACAATAGATTGGGTGAATTCTGTCCCATTCCTCCGGACAGAGCTGGTGTAACTGAGTCAGGTTTGTAGGCCTCCTTGCTCGCGCATGCTTTTTCAGTTCTGCCCACACATTTTCTATTGGATTGAGGTCATGGCTTTGTGATGGCCACTCCAATACATTGACTTTGTTTTCCTTAAGCCATTTTGCCACAACTTTGGAATGGCTGCGTGGTCCCATGGTGTTTATACTTGCGTACCATTGTTTGTACAAATGAACGCGGTACCTTCAGGCATTTGGAAATTGCTCCCAAGGATGAACCAGACTTGTGGAGGTCTACAATTTTTTTCTGAGGTCTTGGCTGATTTCTTTTGATTTTCCCATGATGTCAAGCAAAGAGGCAATGAGGTTAAAGGTAGGCCTTAGAAATACATCCACAGGTACACCTCCAATTGACTCAAATTATGTCAATTAGCCTATCAGAAGCTTCTAAAGCCATGACATAATTTTCAGGAATTTTCCAAGATGTTTAAATGCACAGTCAACTTAGTGTATGTTTACTGTCTGTAAACAATTGTTGGAAAAATGACTTGTGTCATGCACAAAGTAGATGTCCTAACTGACTTTCCAAAACTATAGTTTGTTAACAAGAAATTTGTGGAGTGGTTGAAAAACAAGTTTTAATGACTCCAACCTAAGTGTATGTAAACTTCTGACTTCAACTGTAGGTACACCTCCAGTGGGGCAAAGCTGTTATATTGCTGGATCGGATCTTCCAGGATAGATGGAGGCTGTCCTAACTGCCTCCTTTCCGGCCTCCTGGCCAGTGTCCAGTCTCCCATGTGCTGCGGAGATGGGTTTATTATCTGTCCAGTGGATTGGAATAGATCAACGCTGCCTGACTCATCTATACCTTGGCTGTAAGAGGCAATCAAGACAAATGCGATTTGCCTGGGTTTCCGCCAGGTCGGTGAACTTGGAAAGCAGGTTCTTGGCCTCAAGTTTTTTATTGAGAATATGCTGAGAAGTACTTCCACTACCTGGAAGGTTGTTTTTCCTTTCAATGCAGAGATGAAATCTGAAAGACACTTTAGTGTAGAGATGTAAACCCTCCATCCTACTCCCAACATGAACTCACACACATTTGACAGATTCGTGTGCAGTGGGTGAGAATGGATCCACCCAGAAATAGAGGTCGACCGATTAATCGGAATGGCCGATTAATTAGGGCCGATTTCAAGTTTTCATAACAATCGGAAATCGGTATTTTTGGACGCCGATTTTTTTTCAGACCTTTATTTAACTAGGCAAGTCAGTTAAGAACACATTCTCATTTTCAATGACGGCCTAGGAACGGTGGGTTACTGCCTTGTTCAGGGGCAGAAAGACAGATTTTTACCTTGTCAGCTCAGGGATTCAATCTTGCAACCTTACGGTTAACTAGTCCGACGCTCTAACCACCTGCTTTACATTGCACTCCACGAGGTTACTCGAATGCAGTAAGAAGCTAAGGTAAGTTGCTAGCTAGCATTAAACTTATCTTATAAAAAACAATCAATCAATCAAAATCACTAGTTAACTACACATGGTTGATGATATTACTAGTTTATCTAGCCTGTCCTGCGTTGCATATAATCGCTTAGGTACACGTTGCTCCAACCATAAACATCAATGCCTTTCTTAAAATCAATACACAAGTATATATTTTTAAACCTGCATATTTAGTTAATATTGCCTGCTAACATGAATTTATTTTAACTTGGGAAAATGTGTCACTTCTCTTGCAAACAGAGTCAGGGTATATGCAGCATTTTGGGCCGCCTGGCTAGTTGCGAACTGTGTGAATACTATTTCTTCCTAACAAAGACAGCCGACTTCGCCAAACGGGGATGATTTAACAAAAGCGCATTTGCGAAAAAAGCACAATCGTTGCACGAATGTACCTAACCATAAACATCAATGCCTTTCTTAAAATCAATACACAGAAGTATATATTTTTAAACCTGCATATTTAGCTAAATGAAATCCAGGTTAGCAGGCAATATTAACCAAGTGAAATTGTGTCATTTTGCGTTCATTGCACGCAGAGTCAGGGTATATGCAACACTTTGGGTAATTTGTCAGAATTTTACGTAATTATGACATAACACTGAAGGTTGTGCAATGTAACAGGAATAACGTTTTGTTTTCGAGATGATAGTTTCCGGATTCGACCATATTAATGACCTAAGGCTTGTGTTTGTGTGTTATTATGTTATAATTAAGTCTATGATTTGATAGAGCAGTCTGACTGAGCGATGTTAGGCAGCAGCACGCTCGTAAGCATTCATTCAAAATAGCACTTTCGTGCGTTTTGCCAGCAGCCCTTCACAATGCATTGCGATGTTTATGACTTCAAGCCTATCAACTCCCAAGATTAGGCTGGTGTAACCCATGTGAAATGGCTAGCTAGTTAGCCGGGTGCGCGCTAATAGCATTTCAAACGTCACTCACTCTGAGACTTGGAGTAGTTTTTTCCCTTCCTCTACATGGGTAACGCGCTTCGAGGGTGGCTGTTGTCGATGTGTTCCTGGTTCGAGCCCAGGTAGGAGCGAGGAGAGGGACGGAAGCTATACTGTTACACTGGCAATACTAAAGTGCCTATAAGAACATCCAATAGTCAAAGGTATATGAAATACAAATCGTATAGAGAGAAATAGTCCTATAATTCCTATAATAACTACAACATCTTACCTGGGAATATTGAAGACTCATGTTAAAAGGAACCACCAGCTTTCATATGTTCTCATGTTTTGTGTTATGGGGATATGTGTGGCGGGCCAGATTCTCACAAAACCAGGTGAATGCATACCAAAAAGTACTGACACTATCATTTTCAGGGTTAATCAAAATGTCCTCTATGCGCTGAAGGTGGTTCCTGTACATGAGAATGCTTTGAGGGACCCTAGAGAGATACTCATAGAAGTTGTCATGGTGCTAAAGCCTACAAAGGGACTTCTGGTGTAGTTTGATTAGGCCACTTTGTTGCTTGGATATAGGAACCACATAATAGGCCTACATCATTTCTGTGTGCCTTACTGCAATACACCAGAAATGTTCCTCGAGTCACCCAGTGGTGGAAAAAGTACTACATTCTCATACTTGAGTAAAAGTAAAGATACCTTAATAGAAAATGACTCAAGTAAAGGTCACCCAGTAAAATACTACTTGAGTAAAAGTCTAAAAGTATGTGTTTTTAAATATACCTTAAGAATCAAAAGTAAATGTAATTGCTAAAATATACTTAAGTATCAAAAGTAAAAGTACAAATAATTTAAAAAAACCAGACAGCACAATTTCTTTTTTACAGATAGCCAGGGTCACACTCCAACACTCAGACATCATTTTAAAACAAAGTGTTTGTGTTTAGTGAGTCCACCAGATCAGAGGCATTAGGGATGACCTCATGAAAAGTGTGTGAATTGGACCATTTTCTGTCCTGCTAAGCATTCAAAATGTAACGAGTACTTTCGGGTGTCAGGGAAAATGTATGGAGTAAAGAGAACATAATTTTCTTTAGGAAAGTAGTGAAGTAAAAGTTGTCAAAAATATAAATAGTAAAGTAAAGTACAGTTACCCAAACAAAACTACTTAAGTAGTACTTTAAAGTATTTTTACTTAAGTACTTTACACCACTGGAGTCACCCCATTCAGATTAAGAACTGTACTACATACTGTCAGGATACAAGACACTTCATGGCAAGGAAGAAAAATGTACAATTTGTACAGGTCATTTGTTCTGTATGTGTCACCTTTGATAATATGAGTGATTGACCTCAAGAAAGAAAAGCCGACCTTGCAGTAATTTAGTGGATCCTTTGGCAAGGCAGTGAGGGTGGGCAGTGATCAATGTAGCGTAGCAAAGCACTACACAGGCCTATGACTCCCCAGCCAGTTACCTATTGTACCCTGAAAACCTCTTCTTCTGTTATATACAGTCCCAATTTTCTTTTAAACATTAACCATACACCATACAGTGCATTCGGAAAGTATTCAGACCCATTGACTTTTTCCACATCTTAAGTTACAGCCTCATTCTAAAATGTATTAAATTGTTTTTTTCCCCTAATCAATCGACACCCAATACCCCATAATGACAAAGCAAAAACGGATTATAAATGTTTACAAATGTATTTTTTTTAAATAAATGGAAAATGTAACATTTACATAAGTATTCAGATCCTTTACTCAGTACATTGTTGAATGTACTGAATGTACTTTGGCAGCAATTACAGCCTTGAGTCTACTTGGGTATGACGCTACAAGCTTGGCACACCTGTATTTGGGGAGTTTCTCCCATTCTTCTCTGCAGATCCTCTCAAGCTCTGTCTGGTTGGATGGGGAGCATCACTGCACAGCTAGTTTCAGGTCTCTCCAGAGATGTTCGATCGGGTTCAAGTCTGGGTTCTGGCTGAGCCACTCAGAGACTTGTCCCGAAGCCACTCCCGCATTGTCTTGGATGTGCTTAGGATCGTAATCCTGTTGGTAGATGTACCTTCGCCCCAGTCTGAGGTCCTGAGCGCTCTGGAGCAGGTTTTCATCAAGGATCTCTCTGTACTTTGCTCCGTTCATCTTTCCCCCGATCCTGACTAGTCTCTATGCCGCTGAAAAACATCCCCACAGCATGATGCTGCTACCACCATGCTTCACCGTAGAGATGGTGCCAGGTTTCCTTGACGTGACGCTTGGCATTCAGGTCAAAAATGTCAATCTTGATTTCATCAGACCAGAGATTGGTGGAGTGCTGCAGAGATGGTCGTCCTTCTGGAAGGTTCTCCCATCTTCACAGAAGAACTTTAGAGCTCTGTCAGAGTGACCATCGGGTTCTTGGTCACCTCCTTGACCAGGGACCCAGGGACCTTCTCCCCCGATTGCTCAGTTTGGCCGGGTGGCCAGCTCTAGGAAGAGTCTTGGTGGTTCCAAACTTCTTCCATTTAAGAATGATGGAGGCCATTGTGTTCTATGGGACCTTCAATGCTGCAGAAACGTTTTTGTACCATTCCCCAGATCTTTGCCTCGACACAATCCTGTCTCGGAGCTCTACGGACAATTCCTTCGACCTCATGGCTTGGTTTTTGCTCTGACATGCATTGTCAACTGTGGGACCTTATATAGACAGGTGTGTACCTTTCCAAATCATGTCCAATCAATTGAATTTACCACAGGTGTACTCCAATCAAGTTGTAAAAACATCTTAAGGATGATCAATGAAAACAGGATGCACCTGAGCTCAATTTCGAGTCTCATAGCAAAGGGTCTGAATACTTATTTAAATAAGGTATTTGTTTTTTTTATTTCTAAAAACCTGTTTTCGCTTTGTTATTATGGGGTATTGTGTGGAGATTGATGAGGGCTTTTTGTTATTTAATCCATTTTACAATAAGACTGTAACGTAACAAAATGTGGAAAAAGTCAAGCGGTCTGAATACTTTCCGAATGCACTTGTTGTATAATATAGTGTTAAGCAATGTACTTCAGTCAATTTGGAAACACATTTTCGAGAATAAGGCCAGCTGGGAAGCTTTTATGATCTAGGCTTGATTCTCTTGTTTGGACACAGATCTTCACACTCATGATTCAGGACCAAAGTAGAAGCCACCATAGGTGTGGCTCAGAGCCAATACAGCCAAATAAAGTGGTTTCAACTGAAGTGACCCACATTCCTGATGTAAGCACAAGGTGCATTTTCCAAAGAGTACAGTAGTCACTGGAGACTTTCCTGCTGAAAATGGCAAATCGTCACAGAGCCCTCTTTGTTCAAGTAATTACAATTCAGAGGGCCTGCTCTAAATATTAACTCAGACCCCCAGACCCTACACTCTGTAAATAAAGGCAATAAAAATGCATGCTCGCCGTTTCTGTCGGTTTCCCTTTCCCAGATGTTCAACCTTCCACCGCAGGGCCAAGCCCTCTGCCCTCCCTATCTTTTCGCCTCTGTGGCCTTGCCATTTCCCTATTAGTTATTGCAGGGACCAGACGGTACTTCGCCAAGGAAATTGTGAAAGTGGTGAGGGAGGGTGGTGGGGATCGGGCCGGCTCACTTTAACACAGCCAGCACCTCCAACAATAGCCGGATCTGACAGCTTTGCATAATTCATCTTGTCGAGTGTCTAATCTCTCCTTCTCTTTTCTCTTCCTTCTCTCCAACTATCTGGAATGGACCGAGGAGAAACAAGGGCACACTTCCATCAGCTTCTGCCTGTTCCCTCCAGACACCAGTGATTTTTGGAGACAGAAGTGTTTGTCTGTTGAAAGCAGATTGCCCAGTTTTGCCATGTGTTCTGGTCTGGATGCCATCAGAACCAGACTGCTGTTCAGTCTGTCTAAAGCTTTACAATAGGGAACCTGCTGATGCAAGATGTTCAACTTTGAGAGCTGTGGTGTATTTTATTGAGTTAGCTGATCAAAGCTTCTGATAATTGTGTGTGTGTCCTTTCACAGGGAATGTGAGTTTTATACTTAAATACCTCTGTCTTTGCTAAAACCTTGATGTTTTTTACCATCATGGATTGTATGAGAAATACAGACAGAGGCATTAGCAGGCACCAATGCTCAAGTATGTCAACTTCTTACAACATTGATATAAACCTCATCATAACCACAGCTAATAGTGGATATTTATTTCCCTGAAATATACAGTGATTCACTTAAGGTGGGCTTGACACCGAGGTGAATCACATCCAGTTTTATTTGTCACAAGCTTTGTAAACAATAAGTGTAGACTACCAGTGAAATTATTACTTATGGGCCCTTCCAAACAAAGCAGAGAGAAAAAAATTATAATAAAAAATAAAAAAGTGTAACGATATACACCAGCACCGAGTCGATGTGCTGGGGTATGAGGTAATTGAGGTAGATATGGACAACTAGGAATAAAGTGACTTGCCAACAGGATAGATAAACTGTAGAAGCAGCGTATGTGACAAGTCAAAAGAGTTAGTGCAAAAAAAGGGTGAATGCAGATAGTTAAATAGTTAACCAATAGCTACGCGGACTAACTAAGAATTGCAAAGAAAAAGCCATATCTCAGACTGGCCAAAAAAAATAAAAGATTAAGATGGGCAAAAGAACACAGACACTGGACAGCGGAACGGGGTCGCCTCTTCACTGCTGACGTTGAGACTGGTGTTTTGCGGGTACTATTTAATGAAGCTGCCACTTGAGGACTTGTGAGGTGTCTGTTTCTCAAACTAGACACTCTAATGTACTTGTCCTCTTGCTCATTTATGCACCGGGCCCTCCCACTCAACTTTCTATTCTGGTTAGAGCCAGTTTGCTCTGTTCTGTGAAGGGAGTAGTACACAGCGTTGTACGAGATCTTCAGTTTCTTGGCAATTTATCTCATGGAATTGTCTTCATTTCTCAGAACAATAGACTGACGAGTTTCACAAGAAAGGTATTTGTTTCTGGCCATTTTGAGCCTGTAATCGAACCCACAAATGCTGATGCTCCAGATACTCAACTAGTCTAAAGGCCAGTTTTATTGCTTCTTTAATCAGGACAACAGTTTTCAGCTGTGCTAACATAATTGCAAAAGGGTTTTCTAATTATCAATTAGTCTTTTAAAATTATAAACTTGGATTAGCTAACACAACGTGCCATTGGAACACAGAAGTGATGGTTGCTGATAATGGGCCTCTGTACGCCTATGTTTATATTCCATTCAAAATCAAAAGTGTCACATCAATTACTGCTTGGCATGTCTGTCAAAAACACTGACTATTCAAACTCAAATATTTATAAAACATGAAATTGCATATATCCTTCAATCTCAGATGAAAATTCTACTTGGATTGTTCCTAAAGTGCTCGTTTGTTGGCAATGGCATATGTGATCCGTTTCCAGGAAGCTATGCGTATGTCGCATGTCACTACTTCACAGGAGCACCATTTGAACGTAAATTGTATATTTTGATCAAAATGCGTTTTTTGATAGAAATGTCTTCTGGAACATGTGAACTTTCATGTGAATTAATAACAAACTTGTATGCCATCTGTAAATATGAATAAAATTGTTAAATTACGAGCTTAGTTGGTTTAGCCACAGAAATATCAAGGAACCTTCCCCATTGCCATGAATGGCTGAGATAATGGATTGGCTAGACATACCGAGTGCTGAGTTCTGATTGGTCTGCCATGTAGAATGCTTCTGTCTATAACATGACCTGCTCAGTTTGTATAGATAATCCTTTCTACTGCAGCTTTTTTGAAGGATATCATGAAGAACTGCAAAAGTGTTGCTAGTGCTTACAACTGAATTTAACAGACACTATTAATGGACTACTTTCTGGAGGACGACTGTGCCATTCTGACTCTCTGACTGTGAAAATGAATCAGACGATGAGAAAATACATGATTTACGTAAAAACATTTTCATTGAACCAGACATTGTGGAGTCTTCTGATTACACCAATAGGTAAGAAACGGCGATCAACAGTGTTGTTGTCATGGAAGAAGTTGAGAGTTTTGAAATCAGTGGAATGCCTGGTGGAAGTAGAGTTTGGCTGCAAATGAGGTGGGAGTCGAAAAGAGAACACAGACGGCAGTTGTATAAAACACCTGTCTCTGGATTACATCGTCAAACTAAGGGCAACCATGCATCCATGAAAGAGAGGGAGAAGCATTCATCCATGTAAGAGTCTAGCTACATTTTCAGATATTATACATTTTTAATTTTGTCAGAAAGTCATTTTCATTGCAAATTAAAGTCTACTGTTAGCTAGCTAGCTAACATTGAACCTAGTTGGTTAGCTTTGGCTACTGTAACTGCAGATTCATGCATGGTGCTATGTAGTATGGTTTGGGATTATGGGTCTAAACAAAAGACTCCACAATGCATTTACATCTACGTCATTTAGCAGACGCTCTTATCCAGAGCGACTTACAAATTGGTGCATTCACCTTATGATATCCAGTCGAACAACCACTTTACAATAGTACATCTATATACTTTTTTTCTTTTTTTTTGTTGCTATATATTGCTATATATTGCTATATCTGAATGTAGATTAAATAAATATTTTCTGTTTACAAGCCAGGATAAACCTCTCCCTTACTCCTGAGATATAGGGGTGGTGGGGGGGGGGGGGGGGTAGTTAGAAGGATTACTTTATCCTATCCCAGGTATTCCTTAAAGAGGTGGGGTTTCAGGAGTCTCCGGAAGGTGGTGATTGACTCCGCTGTCCTGGCGTCGTGAGGGAGCTTGTTCCACCATTGGGGTGCCAGAGCAGCGAACAGTTTTGACTGGGCTGAGCGGGAACTGTGCTTCCGCAGAGGTAGGGGGGCCAGCAGGCCAGAGGTGGATGAACGCAGTGCCCTTGCCCCACTTACTATGCAAGTAACCATTTTGCTGTATCGTTTACACCTTCTGTATCCTGTGCATGTGACAAATAAATGTTGATTTTATTTGATATAGATTGTGTTTACCTGAGACGGTAATGTGAAGAACCAACATGACCCGCACCAAAGTCAGATTAGGATATAGGTCAAGAACTAGATAAAGTGTATTTTTACTGCTACTTTTTGTTACTACTTTCACCACTTTTAGTCTTAATTGTTGGTTGTTTACTACACTGCCTTACTCTGTTTAGCGCATAGCCTCACACGTAAATCCTTAAAGAGATGGGTGGGGCTAAGGCTGAAGAGGGTGTAAACAATACTGAGCTCTCCAGTAGGTGTACCAAAATATTCATGGGCCATTTTCTCAAAAGTGGGGTTACAAGTTTATCAACTTTTAAAGCAAAATTACTTTCCTATTGTTCATCAACTGCAGTGTATGACATACCATTTTCTAGCTCTGAGTCTTTACTTTTATCCAATGTAAAAAAACACAATTTCAAATTTTACTACATAGGACCGAATCAAGGTGGTGGGTCAAATATGTGTTAAAGCATCAACATAGACATAATAAGTAGGGATTAAAGCAAAATTCTAACCAAATGCTCTGCATTCAAACCATGTTATTGGTTAAAATCACATATTTAAATGCTGGATGCTACTCAAAATTGCTATATCTGAATGTAGATTAAATTAATATTTTCTGTTACAAGCCAGGATAAACCTCTCCCTTACTCCTGAGATTTAATATAAATCATACAATGTGAGCTGGCATTGTGATTACTGAAAGAGTCTATGACTCCGTGTTAAAAACCACATTAAAAAAGTCTAAACAAATCAGGGAAAGCAAATTGTTATAGGATTTGATTTCTGCAAATGAAGCCTGCCACTGAACAATAAAAAACATCTGTGAATCGACACTAATAAAAAAATTAGGGACAACATAGAGTATGCAGTTTATGCACTTAATGCATCAAATAATGTAACAAGTATATTACCACTTAAAAAGGAGTGCACAGCTACATTAATCAAACAATAGAAAAATAAACTGGGGGTTTCTATTATTCAGCTGTCAGCATTTTGGGGGAAAATATGTAGGTCATGATAGCACACTATCAGAATTCAAAAAGACTGCAGCCCTTATTTAAAAAAAACATCCAGACCAAATTCCACTGACATTGCGCAAGCTGTATTGTTTATCTTCTGGGGTTGAAAGAGCCCAGATTCTACCCGTGGCAATGTTTATGAACAACTCCTGAGTACAAGTGATGGCGAGCTGGATGTCAATGACCATTGACCTGTATCTCATTACACTGGTTCCCCCCTGAGTAGGTTCCCCTCGTGAAACTAGCGCCTGGCCCTGGTCTATCATCGCTCTTCATCAGCCTGCCCGGAGCAGGGGCTTTCAGCATCACCCAGGTCAAATTAACTGAATTATTGAGGCCGTCAAGTGGCTCCATCGATAAGCAAAGCTGACGCCCAACGTCCCACTGGGCTGTCTGAGGGACACAAAAGAGCCTAACCTGAAGCACTTGGCAGCTCCTTTTCCGAGGAAGCAAAAACAGTAAAATCCAGACCATAGAAACAGGGTTCAAAAGCAGCAACTTTAAGATGATCAAAGAGATTGTTCTGAGATGTTCAAGCTTTATAGTTCAACATCTAGAGGGGGTTATTTTCTGCACACATTTTAAATGGAAATCTTTTGGCATTAAACAACATATCACACAAACAACAGCGTTTTTCCATGTTCTCACTGTGTTCAAACTGTCTTTTCGGAGCATACTGCATGATACAGTGTGATTGAAGGCCATCATTTGTGGATAGGTCTGTGACAAAGAAGGGTTCAAGTTACAAAAGGCAACACTCAAGGTAATTTCATCTCGACAAGATGAGAATTTGGGTAGATTAACGCAACCATAGATTGCGAGTGAGGGATATGAATGTAAATCTGTTGATTCCAGAGGCCCCAGCGAGTGTGGTATGGCTCCCGGTGCCTGGTCAGCAGGATGCCACCCTCTGGCTAATCGCAGGTGGCTTTCGGCCCAAGCAGGAGAGGCAGAAACAAACCAAAGCTGCAATGCACACGGCTTAGTTTTTCTATTGGAGAACAATGACTTCTCTTTCATTATGAAACAATCACTAGCATTTGTCTAAAAATATACAGACTGAGTTTGAACATGTGTCGCCTGCGTGCCTCAAGACCTGTTTCCTCTGGAAAAAGTTGTAGCAGTGGGAGGTGAGGGGGTCTGACCCGGATAAATGTTCATGTCACCATTACCCCCCACTTTCCCTGGTTGCCACTACTCTTGCTCAACAACGTCTGTCCCGTCACAGCTTTTTAAATCATTCCCCCCACCAAAAATGGAGGTAGGGTGGCATTTTACCCCAAGTTACCATACAACTAACGGCTAACTGCAGAGTGGTATCATTAACCATGCCGCTGCAAAAAAAACAGGGTTTAAAATGGTGCAGATTGCTCATATTTAGGAGTTGATAAATAGTAGGAATGGAAAGCTAGGAGCCCCCTCTTTTTAATAAAGAACATTAAAACAGCTATTGTCACAATTGCAAGAATTCCTGTGCATGGACTGCTTGTCAGAATACATATCATTATTAAGCTTTATTTCAACAAGGAAGTCATATTGAAATGAGCCCTGCACAATACAAAAACAAGCACATATAACAGGCCAGTATAGGTGAGCATAAACATCAACAATATACACATTAAAATACAAAACAGTCAATTAACACAAACACATTCTTCATTATAAAAAATCCTCTGTCAGCTGTCTGAATTTCCCTAGGGACTTCAAAACATCCAAATCGAAACATTTTTCTGAAGATGAATTTCCTTGCACCCTATGTTTGGAATAAAGGCAGATTTACCATAGGAGTCTCCAAAGTTAACCAACTTTGTGAACGGGTTTGATTACTGTTAAGATTTAAAAATACAAGTTATGTTAGGTAAGTGGGAAGCTTATGGAGCAGGGCTTTGTAAACAAAAAGAGTTTAATGATGTGATCTACATGACTATAAAGAGGTCCAGCCAACCTTTTGGCAAAGAATGCAGTGATTAGTAAAAAAACGCTAAAATATTGTCAATCCAAATACCAATGTATGCAGGGACTTCTTCGATTATAGAACCATCCAATGAGTGAAGATGTAATCTGAGGCAATCTTACGACAACTTGAACAGCATGCATTTAGTTTTCCCTGTATTAAGCAGAAGTTTTCAAATCAGCAGCCGGGGCAATTGCATACATAATAGTATCATCCGCATATACAGTTGAAGTCGGAAGATTACATACATTTAGATTGGAGTCATTGAAACTCGTTTTTCAACCACTCCACACATTTCTTGTAAACAAACTATAGTTTTAGCAAGTCGGTTAGAACATCTACTTTGTGCATGACACAAGTCATTTTCCCAACAATTGTTTAGACAGATTTCAGTTATAATTCACTGTATCACAATTCCAGTGAGTCAGAAGTTTACATACACTAAGTTGACTGTGCCTTTAAACAGCTGGGAAAATTCCAGAAAATTATGTCATGGCTTTAGAAGCTTCTGATAGGCTAATTGACATCATTTGAGTCAATTGGAGGTGTACATGTGGATGTATTTCAAGGCCTATCTTCAAACTCAGTGCCTCTTTGCTTGACATCATGGGAAAATCAAAATAAATCAGCCAAGACCTCAGAAAAAAATAGGTCATCCTTGGGAGCAATTTCCAAATGCCTGAAGGTACCATGTTCATCTGTACAAACAATAGTACGCAAAAATAAACACCATGGGACACGCAAAAATAAACACTATGGGACCACGCAGCCGTAATACCGCTCAGGAAGGAGACGCCTCCTACAGATGAACGTACTTTGCTGCAAAAATCGCAAATCACTCCCAGACCAACAGCAAAGGCCCTTGTGAAGATGCTCTAGGAAACAGGTACAAAAGTATCTATATCCACAGTAAAACGAGTCCTATAATGACATAACCTGAAAGGCCGCTCAGCAAGGAAGAAGCCACTGCTCCAAAACCGCCATAAAAATGCCAGACTATGGTTTGCAACTGCACATGGGGACAAAGATCGTACTTTTTGGAGAAATGTCCTCTGGTCTGATGAAACAAAAATAGTACTGTTTGGCCATAATGACCATCGTTATGTTTGGAAGAAAAAGAGGGAGTCTTGCAAGCCGAAGAACACCATCCCAACCGTGAAGCACGGGGTCGGCAGCATCATGTTGTGGGGGTACTTTGCTGCAGGAGGGACTGGTGCACTTCACAGAATAGATAGCATCATGAGTAGGGAACATTATGTGGATATATTTAAGCAACATCTCAAGACATCAGTCAGAAGGTTAAAGCTTGGTTGCAAATGGGTCTTTCAAATGGGCAATGACCCCAAGCATACTTCCAAAGTTGTGGCAAAATGGCTTAAGGACAACAAAATCAAGGAATTGGAGTGGCCATCACAAAGCCCTGACCTCAATCCAATAGAAAATTTGTGGGCAGAACTGAAAAAGTGTGTGTGAGCAAGGAGGCCTACAAACCTGACTCAGTTACACCAGCTCTGTCAGGAGGAAGGGGCCAAAATTCACCAAACTTATTGTGGGAAGCTTGGGGAAGGCTACCCGAAACGTTTGACCCAAGTTAAACAATTTTAAGGCAATACTCCCAAATACTAATTGAGCGTAGGGAAACTTCTGACCTACTGGGAATGTGATGAAAGAAATACAAGCTGAAATAAATCATTCTCTCTACCATTATTCTAACATTTCACATTCTTAAAATAAAGTGGTGATCCTAACTGACCTAAGACAGGGATTTTTTCCTAGGATTAAATGTCAGGAATTGTGAAAAACTGAGTTTAAATGTATTTGGCTAAGGTGTATGTAAACTTCCGACTTCAACTGTAGATGAAATAGATTTTTTTTTACAGATTGACCAATAGCATTGATATAAATAGCAAAAACAGGTCCTAGTAGCGACCCCTGGGCAACACCTTTGTGTACTTCAAGAAATTCGGACTTAACCCCAATCAATCACGATGGTGATTGATGAAACCATGAGCAGGCGTCAGAACCCGGGCCAATCGAAGACAACTTGTTCAATAAAATAGCAAGATCAACAGTATCAAACGCTTCTGACATGTCCACAAACAAGGTAGCACAATTCATTTTAGCATCAAACTATTAATGTGGTTGCTGTGACATTAATGTGCCCTGGCCTAAACCCAGATTGATTCATATTCAAAATACCATGCTCTGATAAAAAAAATAGTTAAGTTGCTTATTCACAAAGATTGCAGAATCTTAGCTAGACATGGAAGCCTGAAAATGGGGCAATAATTATCAAGATCACTACTATACTCTCCTTTATGGAGTGGCAGCACATAAGCTGTTATCCATACTTTAGGAATATTTTCTAATAATGATGTAAGATATGGGTTACTAAGCCAGTAATGAGGGGGGCAGCATACTTGAGCATACCCGGCTCCAATTGGTCAGCCCATGTGGATTTCTTGATATCTATAGCAAGTAAGGCATCAAGGACTTATTTTTCTGTGAATTACCAAAATGCATGAAAAAAACGTGACTACCATTTTGCAAATCAATCTGCAAAATTCCTGAATCAGCATTTAGCCCACTCTTAGAGATAGTAGTGCTAGACGCTCTTTCAAATAGATAGCCCGCTGAAATAAAATGAAGATTAAATGCATCAATTATAGAATTTTTGTCCATAATTGGGCCAGAGTCTGAATTAACTTCTGGGACAGAGAGGAAGTACATGGAGTCCCTAATTAGGGTTGCACATTTTGGGGAATATTCAGAGGTGGAAACTTTCCGTGGGAATTAACGGGAATATATGCAAATTAATATTAATACCATTTGAATATAGATGTTTTTTGCATTGGATATATTTACCATATCATATGGAGACAGAAACATAAACCTTTTACCTTATCATAAGTAGACATAATTGCAAATGATTAAATCCTTCCAATAGAAATTTTAAAAACGATTTAGTTACAAATTTAACTTAAATTAAATGAGTTGACTCTTCACATGGGATGATTTCACTGGACAACAAAAGAAAAGGGAATATTGAATGATCCCCAATGATCCATCACATCTCCCAAAAACATTTTCAACATTTATCTGTAAAATGATAGTCTAGAAACTAAACTTTTGTTGTCTTCCTCTCAGGCATCCATGTCTTCTCCCTGGACCTCCTCAATGTCCACCTCAGACTGAGGCCTCCATCTTCACTGTCACTTTCCAACCTTGTTGAGGATGGCCCAATTTTCCCCGATGGCCACCAATTTTTCAACCCTTGTATTGGTCAGCCTGTTGCGTGCTTTGGTGTGTGAGTTCCCAAACAAGGACCAGTTGCGCTCTGAGGTGGCTGATGGTGGGATTTGGAGGATGATGGAGGCAACAGGGGAAACAGCCTCAGATCTACAAAGTCCCTTCCACCAGGTGGCTGATGAGATATTTGGAATGACTGCCATATTTCATCTCCATCCCAAAGCCCTTGCTTGGAAGTGTATTTCGCCAGACTGACAAGAACCTTGCCCTCATCCAGGCCAAGGTGGCAAGACACAGTAGTGATGACACCATAGGCCTTGTTGATCTCTGCACCAGACAGGATGCTCTTTCCAGCATACTTGGGGTACAACATGTACGCTGCGGTGTGTATGGGCTTCAGGCAGAAGTCTTCATGATTTTTGATGTATTTAAGAACTGCAGTTTCCTCTGCCTGGAGCAACAGTGAAGTGGGCAGGACAGTACAGATTTCTTCTCTTACATCTGCAAGCAGAGTCTTAACATCAGACAGGATGGCATTGTCTCCCTCAATCCGTGCAAATGGCTACTGCTATAGGTTTCAGGAGCTTCAGGCTGCTTACCACTCTCCCAAAATACATCATCCAGGAGGATCCTCTTGATGGGGCTGTCCATATCGGCAGATCTTGATATTGCCATTTCTTGGAGAGACTCCTTCCTCTCCAGGAGACTGTCAAACATGATGACAATACCACCCCAATGGGTGTTGCTGGGCAACTTCAATGTGGTGCTCTTATTCTTCTCACTTTGCTTGGTGAGGTAGATTGCTGCTATAACTTGATGACCCTTCACATACCTAAACATTTCCTTGGCTCTCTTGTAGAGTGTATCCATTGTTTTCAGTGACATGTCCTTGAGGAGCAGATTCAATTCATGAGCAGCACAGCCAATGGGTGTGATGTGAGGGTAAAACTCCTCCACTTCAGACCAAGCAGCCTTCATGTTCGCAGCATTGTCTGTCACCAGTGCAAATACCTTCTGTGGTCCAAGGTCATTGATGACTGCCTTCAGCTCATCTGCAATGTAGAGACCGGTGTGTCTGTTGTCCCTTGTGTCTGTGCTCTTGTAGAAGACTTGTTGAGGGGTGGAGATTATGTAGTTAATTGTTCCTTGCCCACGAACATTCAATCACCCATCAGAGATGATTACAATACAATCTGCTTTCTCTATGATTTGCTTGACCTTCACTTGAACTCTGTTCAAGTCTGCATCCAGCAAATTAGTAGATAAAGCATGTCTGGTTGGAGGGGTGTATGCTGGGAACATTCAGAAATCTCTTCCAATACACATTGCCTGTGAGCATCAGAGGTGAACCAGTTGCATACACAGCTTGAGCAAGACATTCATCAGCATTTCTCTGACCATGTTCCTCCATTGAACTTTTGCACTTGACGAGATGATTCTGCATCTTTGTTGCATTCTTCACATATGATTTGGCACAGTATTTGCAAATGTACACAGTTTTTCCTTCTACATTAGCTGCAGTGAAATGTCTCTAAACATCAGATAGTGCCCGTGGTATTTTCCTGTAAAGATTAGAAAAAAACTTGTAAAAAAACAACAAATACAATTCCATATACAAATAAATAGTTAAGCAGTTAGATTAAACAACTCGTTTGTAAGATGAATGTTTTAAAATGAAACATGTATGGAAACAGGTGAATTAACACTCCTCAGATAGCAGGCTCAAGCAAGCTAAGCCAAATGGTAGCAAAAACTGACTAGCAGAAATTGTTAACAAGTTAGAAATTATTTAAACACACTTGCTGTAGGCTACTATTTACTAACAAAAGATAATGTATGTCATATAAAAATATATTCACCCCACCCAGTATTGTAATCAAAACTTACCAGAAAGCATGTAGTCCTTGGCTCAGATAGTGTAGTAGTGTGGGCTCAATAGCATCTCATTAGAGTACAAGATCTTGAGAATCAGCTGTACATGTGATGGAAGAATGCACTGTGCATGCAGAGGGTTGCAATTCCATTGAATTGGGGATAGTTTGACCAAAATATGCCACAATACCTAGAATTGCCTTATGTGTATCCCACAAAAAAGGTTCACTGTTATAAGCTAACCTTTTTGATGAATTTAAGCAAAATTCCCCAAATTCCCGGGCTTAACTTCCCATGGACTATTTCCGGGAAAATAATGTTTCCGACCCTTTGCAACCCTATCCCTAATGCAAGCATGCTATGATCAGTGGGATTGGTTTGAATTGGTATAGATACAAGATTGTCTAGAACTGAGCCATTGGGCCTATGCCTCAAACAGGGACATGGGTTAAAGCAAGAGTCAATGAGGGTTACCTGTTGCGGGCCTGCAGTATGATGACAATGCTATTCATTTATGGTTGGGATTACATGAGTGTAAAAAGTAAATCTCTCAGCGCAGCCTTGAAATGCGAGGAAAGCGTCCAGGCACCAAGACGATTTGGATGGACCCCATGCTCTCTGTAGAGCATCTTCTGTTTCGAAAAGGTGTCAAGGTTATCCACAAAAGTAACTCTAACAGAGCTACAGTAGACTCACAACCAGTCGTGTAGTGCCAGAAACCTACTTAATATTTTCATGACACGATTCAGTGATAGCACTGGGCCTGAAATAATTGGACGCTTCTTTAAAATCCTGTTTCAGCCGTTCCGAGCTAGTCACCCTAATGTCATGAGATCCCACATGGACTATGACAGCGACAGCCCCCGTATTCTGGTGTAAAACGGTAGGAAGCAGCCTTGTAATGTCCTGTACCCAAGCCCCAGGACAGCACAAGATATTTGCCTGGGAACCAAGATGTTTCTCACCATAGAGCTGTTGATGATAACGGCTGGTGACATGGCAGAGGAGGTCCGGCAGCCTCGAGCCAGATGCAAAACCCATTGTAGCTGATGGAGGAGCCAGTGTGTAAAACACCCTCGAGGTCCGGTGAGAGGAGGAGTGCAGCGGATCCGAGTCCAAGGCAGAATCCCCCTGGGAAAGAGTCCGGATAGGGGACGATGGCGTTGGAACCTCCGAAGCCAGGAGGGTGAAGTTTTTTGACAACTGGATTTGGGCCCTGCTTCCCAACACCAAAGAAGCTACACTCGCCACAGGCCGCTTCCCTCCATTTGGCCTACGGCGGATGACGTGCTTCCATGGTTGGGCAGCAGGAATGGTGACAGTATCATCCGCTAAATCAACCAGAAGCAACAGTCCTGACCCATTTTCCAGGGGAGGGGGAGACTTCTTCAGAGAGGGGTCCCTGGAAGGCATTGGCCATTCAGTCAATGAGTGTTGACATGGCAGTGATACTCTCAACAAATAGGAACAGCATCCAACCTGTGGTGTTGAGAAGGAGAAGGTAGGCGTGGGTGCTTTCACCAGTAGATTGTGCAAGTTCTTAATCTGTTTGCTAAGAGTAGCCATATCTTCTCTATAGTCCTCTGCGAGTAAACAAGTGTTGCATCGGAACAAGTGTTGCATCGGAACTCTGAACTCTGTTGCCCCAGAAGAGAGCATAGTAAATACAGCTCCTGCAGAACACAAAATACTAAATTTTTCCTCTGAACAGGGAAACCTCCATGACAAAAGGCATAGCAGCTCAATCAGTGTCGCAGAGATAACAATTTCCAGGCAGAGTAAAAAAAAATAGAAACAAAAAGAGACAATAACTGATGTATTTTTCCCGGACCTATACAGGCCGTCAGTAAATACACCCGGAACAAAGGTTAAATTAAACAAAATAGACTCTAGACTGTTTAAACGAAACAGGCAAGAGTCTGTTCTAGCATCTTCAAAGTGCACCTCGGAGGAAATACAGTATTTTTTCATGTCCCATATTTTGATGGTGTGGCGGCAATGACTTTGCCGTGGCGCGGCACCACAGCAAAATTACTGCTGTGGAAACACTGCTCAAGACTTTATTATACAGCTGCGCTAAAGTCTAACCAAATCAAATGTATTTATAAAGCCCTTTTTATATCCGCAGACGTCAGAAAGTGTTTATACAGAAACCCATCCTAAAACCCCAGACAGCAAGCAGATGTAGAAGCATGGTGACTAGTATAAACTCCCTAGAAAGGCAGGAACCTAGGAAGAAACCTAGAGAGGAACCAGGCTCTGAGGGGGTGGCCAGTCGTCTTCTGGCTGTGCCGGGTGGAGATTATAAGAGTACATGGGCATTAAGGCCAGATCGTTCTTCAAGATGTTCAAACGTTTGAAGTCTAGGCAAGTATTCAGGTCTTAGAAAAGACTAGTCATCACACAAGCTATGTGACGTCACTTGGAGCCAAAGAAACAGATTTCAACCAGAAAAACATAATTATGATGTCCCATGCCACATAGTGAAAAACAAGTACCCCCACAAACCTACTGAGCAGGAGTTGCTGGAAACCAATGTATACAAGTGTGTATGACGCACATACAGTCGCGATTGAAAGTCTACACACCCCTTGCACAGTCTTCACATTTTGCTAAAAAAATTTGATTCTTTCCCCCGTTGATCTATGCAACCTACTCCACATTTTCAAAGTGAAAGTAAAATTATAGAATATTTTCCAAATTACTAAGAAATATAAAATGAGGATGTAATAATTGCGTATGTCTTCACACCCCAGAGCAAGTACTTGGTGGTAGCACTATTGGCAGGCATTACATGAGTGAATCATTTTGATAAGATTTTACCAACACTTAGGGCAACATATATTTTGTCAAAATTGCTCAAACTCAGTAAATGTTATTGGCAATCATTGATGGACAGCAATATAAAACCTTTTTTTTAAGCAGATTTAAGTCCAGACGGAGACTGGACCATTCAGAAACACTTAACACCTCTTGAAAAGCCATTCTGGTGTATCCTTGGCAAAAAAATACATTTCCTGAGTGGTCTAGTCTCAGTCCTGAAATGCTTAAATATGCTTGAAAATCAGAGACAATGTTTAATTATTGCTGTCCATCAACGATTTCCAACCAAATTTACTGAACTTATGCAATTTTGACAAAAACTATGGGCAAATGCCCTAAGAGTTGTGCAAAGTTGGTAGAATATTATTGAAAAGTATTAAAATGCCAAAGGTGCTTCCACCAAGTACTAACTCTGGGGTGTGAAGACATACGCAATCATGACATCTTCTGTTTAATTTATTTTTTAATTAGAAAACGTTTCTATAACTTCCTTTCACTATGAAAATGTGGAGTAGGTTGTGTAGATCTGTAGGGGAAATAATCGACTTGAATCCCTTTTAAGATGTCATTTTAAGGCAGAAAAATGTGCACACTGTCCAAGGGGTGTGTAGATTTTCACTAGGCACTGTAGATGATGCACAATTCCAAAGGAACGTATACAGCCAAAGCATCTGAGGTGTCCTTATCTCAGTTTGCCAAATAAGTGACTTGGATACTAAGTATACTGTATAGAGATGCTAAATGTGTTTCAATAGTGGCCATGGTTTAAAATACAGTATCTTAAGGCTGAGAGTAGTAGGTGTTTAAAAAAATGTAATAACAGTTTTAGCCAAGCAATCCTTTGTAGCGAACTGCCCTTACCATGTTACGTTTTCTCCTTTTCAACAGTACATTGTGTAAGTAAGAACCATGGTGGCAATACATCAAAAGCTGTCATCAAATATCCCTGCCATAAGCACATTTCAAGAGCATGCAATCCTCCAAAATCCTTGGGTGACTTTCAGAGCAAAAGTGTCAAGTTGAAAGATAGCATAATTGTTTGCTAGTGTAAAGCTTATCCAAATTAATTCCAGAGAGATAAATGCATCAACTGGACCTTTTTAACTTTTATCTATTAAGACCACATATGTCAATCTCTTCACTTGAGACAATTTCAAAAAAATCTAAAGAAAATCATTATCATTCTGATTGAGAGCCACGAGCTTTGCCTAAATGCTCACTTTAAAATGTCATGGTAGCATATTACTTCCATCCATGGCACTGCTGCACCAAAACATAAATACTACATTATGCTAGCGTCTCATTCCTTCATTTATTATTTCAAAATTTCACCTAAACTAGTTTAAATAAAAGTGGAACCCAATTCCTAGGATTTCTTCCTGCTTTCTTGTACAGTCAAATAAAATGAATAAAACATACTCCATCCATATTTATTCATAAACAATATTGTTTGGACCATTTCACAGCTTAAAATATAAATCTTTCTCACAGCCAAAAACTCAAACAACAGCAAGAGGATTCAGTAAGAATTCAGAAAAACTAGGTGAGATAACAGATCAGCCAAACAAAGACATAGCAGGCTGGGTGTTAAATGTAGCAGATTGGGGCCAGCAATTATGCAAAGCAAATATAGCATAAAACCGATCTGCTGAGCACAGGGATCTGTGAGCAGTTTGACAAGCTGCGAGGACCTTCACATGTTTACTTTGACGTGCTGAAACAGATGCCCTCGGCCATGCTATTTGCAGTATCTAATGGTGCAGGTAGCCTACTGGTTAGAGCGTTGGGCCAGTAACCGAAATGTTGCTGGATTGAATCCCGAGCTGACAAAGTAAAAATCTGTCGTTCTGCCCCTGAGCGAGGTAGTTAACCCACTGTTCCCTGGGTGCTGAAATTGTGGATGTTGTTTCAGAGGGGTTGGGTTAAATGCAGAAGACACATTTCAGTTGAACGCATTCAGTTACACAATTGTCTAAGTATCCCCCTTTCCCTAATGTAACATTTCATAAGGTCAACTACTGAACCTCCGTGGCAAGACACAATAGATATTTAATGTGCAAGATAACAGGAGTGAGGGAGATGTCCAACCCAGTACCATCCTGCTGCCCAGTCTTCATCACAGAAAATAACATGTTTATTTGGTTCGAAGAATGAGGCAACTGATGTGATTAAAATTTTATCTTAATTACATTGTAGGCCCATGGAATTAATGAAATTAGCCCACTTCCAGTAAATAATATATTTCATCTTCTGTGGATATTGTTAAAATAGGCTAAGCATTGTTCAGTTGATGCTCCATTGGTGTTGAAATTGATCAGTATAAATACCGAAACACTTAGACATTCATTTTATTACAATAAAGCTTTTCTGAAAGTCTGATTGTGAATGTAGTAAAGCAATAGAAGTTGTCTGATTTCATTTAGGTGGACCAGGCCTCAGTGACTGCCTCACTACCAGCTCCAAAGTGAGAAAAACACTCAAATGAACTCAATTATCCCCATCATGACTGAGGGAATCAGATGAATTACTATATAGGTAAGTAATGGATAAGAGCGTCTGCTAAATGACTATTTTAATGGAAGTAATAAGGTGTAGACTAATGGACTGGCGACTTAATGCACTGTAGTTCCAACCCCAAGCAACATCTCCTTTGGCATCATTTTTTTGTGGCCGTCATTGGACAAGATGTCATATCAGGCATATCCTTGACATTTTGGGAATACCCTCTTCATAATGCATTATAAGGTCATTTATAATGGTTTATGCATTAGCCTATGCAGTGTATGGTATATTCATGCCCTCAGGGGTGTTGCCAGGTCACAAATAATAACATACACATGTAACCTACCAAACTCCCTAAGCAATACAGAATTGACGTATTACCTACTCATGTTAAAGGCAAAGGAAAATAGGCCCATCCATCATTCACATTGCAAGATTTGCCTATCATGCATTGATGGTAGCCTATCATATAATAATGTATCTAGACAGTAAGGGCTATGATGAACAGATAAGCAAATATGTGTATGTTATCCCAGTACACTAATCAGGCATAGGCCTACTCTATAAACAAATCGACAACTCAAGAACTAGCAAACTACCCCTGGACATACCAATAACAGTCGGTCTATTTCGACCTAGAGGAACGATCGATAATAATAACCCAATACCGATGTATTGAGTGCTGCAGCTGCTTGTCGGAACTATTAAAAGTAAAGCTTTACTGGACGCAATGTTATGCCACACTGGTAAAGCAAGTTGATGCCGTCTGACCGCACCTGTACTTGAATGTACTAAATCCGACGTGCAACATATATAATACGAATTGTAATTCGTAGTATATCAAACGAAACTGGTGATGGACAGCCACAAATGAATACATACCATACTAACTGTAGCATACAATATCATACTAAAAAGAGTGGCTGTCTCGGATTTACATGCATAATAATATGAAATACTCTTGAGGTCAGGTTGCATTCAAAGCCCATGGCGAAGTTGGCTCAAAACAAAAGTCAGGTAATTAAGCACATGTAGTAATTAGTAAGATTCGGTGTTTTCCCGCGCACAAGTGATTGCTTTTCGTAAAAAAAACGCTTTATCTGCCTTTGCCATAAAAAATGTATACACATTTCAAACATGTATTTTATTGATGAAAGATGTTGTAGGCCATGTTTTTGGACGCACTATACCGCCTTGACAAAATGACAGAGCGGCACAGGTTACTGTTAGATTTGAGAATGGCGCGCCTCCCTCCCCGCTTTCGCCTGATGATGTGACTGGCTTTTGCCCAGTGCACCGCGGCTCAGTATAATAGAATCCGCCCTATGATAAAATTCTAAAGAAACAGTCATTTACTGATATGAAACTGTAGCCCTAGAACACCACGTGTAACGTTATGTAGGCTATGTATTTATGCACGTTTTCTGAAAAGCAGTGTCAACCATTTAGGTGTATAAAAAAATATATCAATTTGAATCATAAAATAGCAGAATATCAGTAAATAATCATGCAGGTGTCAAAACAAAAGGTAACTGCCTAACGTTAGTTGTTTTGCCCTTACCTGATCCAACTAATTGAACAATCCCGTTGTCCGGAGCTGCTGAAAAACTTCCACAACAGACATACAAACTTGCGCGCCGCGTTGTCCGTCGGTGATGGTGGTGAGTGAAATTTCCCGCAATCACACCCTCAATATCCTTAAAAAAAATGTGTGCCAAGCACCCTTCGTTGTTGCAATTTCCTTAGCATAACACGAGACAACGCTATCATGCAGTGGGAAGGTGTGCTGTGCTGCATGTCAAGGTTTCAGGAGGAAAAGACGTGTCACAAACTCATGTGCTACTGCTAATGTTTCTTCCAATCATCTTCGTCCGCTCAGGAGTATCTATTCCCTTGCCTGCAGCAATTCTGACTCTTCTTGCTCGTCATGCAGATGAGGACGTTTTCTTAATCGTGAGGCTTTTAAGTAATAGTGAGGACAGCGCTCTCCAATTACGGTTGTGTTTTGTCCTGTGTGCACTTGTTATCAGGAGAAATGCGCAGCGCATCCCTCTGCTTCCACTGGGCTGTGCGCATCACTCTTCTCTACGGGTTGCTCCTGATATCTTCCCAAATGTGTCACATGCCAACGCTCATGAAAAAGTTCATGAAGCGTTTGAGTAATAGGAGAAACCAATGGTAAGTATTAAACAGTACCATCACTTCAAAATTAAGTGATAAGTAGTCTATATATGTCCAGTACAAATGCATTTCTTTATGGATGAAATTATTAGTCATTATAAACTGGGTGGTTCGAGCCCTGAATGCTGATTGGCTGACAGCCGTGGTATATCAGACCTTATACCATGTGTATGACAAAACATGTATTTTTACTGCTCAAATTACTTTGGTAACCAGTTTATAATAGCAATAAGACACCTCGGGGTTGTGGTATATGGCCATATCACGTTGTGTTGTGCCTAAGAACTGCCCTTAGCCGTGATATATTGGCAATATACCACACCCCCTCTGGCCTTATTGCTTAATTATACAACTGGTGGGTCTAATCCTAATTGGTTAAAAACGCATTCCAGCGGGTGTCTATTCCACAAGTTACCACCGGCTAAATGTATTACATAAAAATGCTTCTGTTCCATCTGACTGTGCAATCCACTGTCTCATCAGCCCAGCCAGGCTCTTTATAAACTTGATCTCCACTATAAAAATATGGAACGCTGTTTGGGTCTTTGCGTGTCAAAAAAGATACACGTCAAATAACACAGTTTAATTGTAGAATGTTGTGTTGGACCGCAACTTCTGGTAATAGCTAGGTAGCCACTTGTTGTTCGCCTATTGAAATTGAACTTCAATTCATGAAAAGAAATAACTAGCCAGCTACTAAACCCTGTTACCCAAAACTGTCGTTATAAGCAGCCAGCTAGCCTCACGAGGCTCGACCGGAACAGGTTATGTGTTGTGAAGCTAGCCACAATAAGGAATAGGCACAATATTGGAATTTGCTGTTTGCCTTCAAAATAAAAGTATCTATTTGAAAGTGATGCAGGTTACAATTGGTGCAATCATGCCATATTTAGACTATATAATGTAAAACAATGTTGGAATGTGGAGCAATGAAATGGAGTATCAGTCTACTCGGTGACACCCACAGAACACAACTGTGAAGAGTTTACGCAAATATTAGCGTTGTAGCTCTTATCGCAGGACTATGACTGTGAAATCCCCTCCCCAGTCAGCCTATTGTGTGTATTGACATTCATATGGCACTGTACAGCTTTACCTAAGGATTGGGGATCAATGAAATGGGGTATCAGTCTACTCAATACATTGTTTCTCAATGTCCTCCTCAGAGTTATCAGACTCTGAAAACATCCACACAGTATTGTTTTTCCTCAGGAATAGTGTTCAATACACATAGGTTGACAATAAATGTGGCTCAATTCACAGTTCTTTCAGAGTCTCACAATAAGAGCTTTGACGCTAATGTTCTATGGGTGTCACTGAGTAGACTGATACTCCATGTCATTGAGCCACAATCCATAGGTAAGGCTGTACAGGGAAATAAGTATGCCCCTAATTAAATTCTAAAGTCTAACACATTCAGTGTGATTTCAACAGATTTTTGTCAAATTAACAAATTATTGTCTTTTGTTGATTTTAGATAACATTCCAACCTCGTTTAGCATGATCTATTCAATTATGTCATAATTCTACAATTTCTATTCATTGGCATCACTGTCAATCACAGACTTTTATTTTGAAGGCTAACCGCAAAGCCCACTATTGTGGCTAATCCTTATTGTGGCTAGCTTCACATAGATGCGTCCGACCCCAATTGATCACATAATAACTATTTTAGAAATTAGGGTTATTTTAGATGATGACACCTAGCTAGATGGTTAGCTAGCTAACTAGAGCTACTAAAACAGATTATGACGTTTGCTTGCATCCATGAGCTAGCTAGCTTTTTATGACCAGCACTGTAGGTGCACGTGACAACTTTACCAGCATCATAGCATACGTTCGATGAATCGTTGTGACATATGAAATATGAGTGATAGTGTAATCAATGTGTAATAACTAGTAAAACATTTATGAACGCGTTAAATTATTATGTGACGCGCAGTCATATTCAGGTCCTGATTGGTCAACAAGCTTATTTGACATGTCAAATAGTGTTATTTGACGTGTATCTTTTTTGACATGCAAAGACCCAAACGACGTTCCATATAAAAAGCGTCTAGACATTAGCCCACATTTCTTTTAGACTAACATTTAGATTTCAACAGCGGAGATTTGTATAAACCTTGCTGTCTGTCTGTCTCTCCCACGTTGTTTCAATATTCAAATTTGATCTCCAGCTGTCCCATAGTAATGGCAGTGTTGCGAGTCGGGACGAGACAGACAGGCAGGCAGCGTTTCTCAGCCAGTAGAAATCATGAACCAGCTGGCATAATTTTTATGGATATATACAAGAAATATATCAATTGAAAAAAGGTAAAACTTAACTAAGTGCAGCTAGTTTGCAGTCTTTCCAGCTTCAGTTTGAAGTGATTATGTTAGCTGTGTTGTTCGCTAGCTCCTCTGAACAAGTGTCCTGACAATTGAGCACACTTTCTATGCCAGGCGAAATCGCGCCTCGTTAGATCATTGTTATGGACGTACCAAATACATTTCACTAGAAAACAGCTTAAACAAATGCAAATGGAGATACTTTGCTGTTATTCTGGCTGCACTTTTTGACGTGACTATAAATTAGCCGTAGTTGGCTAGCTAGCAAGCAAGGGATAAGAACGTTGTCAGCCAGTATGGCAATGGAACATTTAGAAAGAACGACTGGGTCGCGTCCATAGATACAAAAAAAAGACTGAACGACTGGGTCGCATCACTGGCAACCGAACAGATAGAACAAACGACCAGTCGGCTTGGGTAGCAACCCTAGATTGGTGCAGTGGACTATATCTTGTGGATGAAAAAGTATTTAAAAAATTCATCAAAATAACGTTTTTCATGAAAATATGTAAATAATTACTTGAATATGCTGGTAACCCGTTGTATAAAAGGGATAATGCCTGAGAAGCTGGTGTTTGGAGGATATAAACCATGCCAACAATATGTCTCTGTCAATATATCCTGTGTCAATATATCCTCCATACATGGCTTCTCAGGCATTATCACTTTACACAAGTCACAGCACTAAATATATTGGCTATACTTATGATATGTGCGTGTGAGTGCAGGGGCAGACTGTGACAAGAATTCGGCCCTGGCATTTTAGCCACACCAGCCCACATCACTGCGCTTGCTGCCAGCTCAATAAATAAGTTGTTTCATCTAACACGTCCAAGCAGGAATGCATGATTCAAGATATTTTGATGTGCAACCTAATGCAGTGATTGACAATTAGACTATAGTTGCTATTTTACTGTCAAAATAGGACTCGAGAATTTCACATTTTTTTGTTCAATAAAGATCAATTACATACAGCTTTATGTACACTAACTAATATCATAGGTTAATTAATTTGGGGTTCAACACCTGAGGAAGTGGAAACTCAAAGGACAAATAGCTGGATCACTAACTCTAAATATAATAACCAAGACAGGAAGCGGCAGAGGGGAGGACAGCTCATTATAATGCCTGGAATGGAGTAAATGGAATGGTATCAAATGGTTGGAAACTACGTGTTAAATGTGTTTAATTCCATTCCATCCGTTCCAGTCATTACTATGAGCCTTCTTCCCCAATTAAGGTGCCACCAGCCGCCTGTGATGCCCACTGCTAGTAGCCATGTATTCATCCAACAGTAAAGTCCTAAAAAAACTTGAGCAAAATTTGAAATTGGGTTTTTTGCATTGGATAAAAGTAGAGACTAAACTCAGCAAAAAAAAAAAGTCCTCACTGTCAACTGCGTTTATTTTCAGCAAACTTAACATGTGTAAATATTTGTATGAGCATAACAAGATTACACATCTGAGACATAAACTGAACAAGTTCCACAGACATGTGACTATCAGAAATTGAATAATGTGTCCCTGAACAAAGCGGGGGTCAAAATCAAAAGTAACAGTCAGTATCTGGTGTGGCCACCAGCTCCATTAAGTACTGCAGTGCATCTCCTCCTCATGGACTGCACCAGATTTGCCAGTTCTTGCTGTGAGATGTTACCCCACTCTTCCACCAGGCACCTGCAATTTCCCAGACATTTCTGGGAGGAATGGCCCTAACCCTCACCCCTCCAGTCCAACAGGTCCCAGACTTGCTCAATGGGATTGAGATCCGGGCTCTTCGCTGGCCATGGCAGAACACTGACATTCCTGTCTTGTAGGAAATCCCGCAAAGAACGAGCAGTATGGCTGGTGGCATTGTCATGCTGGAGGGTCATGTCAGGATGAGCCTGCAGGAAAGGTAGCACAGGGAGGAGGATGTCATCCTTGTAACGCACAGTGTTGAGATTGCCTGCATTGACAACAAGCTCAATCCGATGATGCTGTGACACACCGCCCCAGACCATGACGGACCCTTCACCTCCAAATCGATCCCGCTCCAGAGTACAGGCCTCGGTTTAATGCTCATTCCTTCCACGATAAATGCAAATCCGACCATCACCCCTGGTGAGGAAAAACCGCGACTCGTCAGTGAAGAGCACTTTTTGCCAGTCCTGTCTGGTCCAGCGATGGTGGGTTTGTGCCCATAGGCAACATTGTTGCCGGTGATGTCTGGTGAGGACCTGCCTTACAACAGCCCTACAAGCCCTCAGTCCAGCCCCTCAGCCTATTGCGGACAGTCTGTGCACTGATGGAGGGATTGTGCTTTGCTGGTGTAACTCGGGCAGTTGTTGTTGCCATCCTGTACCTGTTCCGCAGGTGTAATGTTCGGATGTACCAATCCTGTGCAGGTGTTGTTACACGTGGTCTGCCACTGCGAGGATGATCAGCTGTCCGTCCTGTCTCCCTGTAGCGCTGTCTTAGGCGTCTCACAGTACGGACATTGCAATTTATTGCTCTGGCCACATTTGCAGTCCTCATACATCCTCGCAGCATGCCTAAGGCATGTTCACGCAGATGAGCAGGGACCCATCTTTCTTTTGGTGTTTTTCAGAGTCAGTAGAAAGGCCTCTTTAGTGTCCTACGTTTCATAACTGTGACCTTAATTGTCTACCATCTGTAAGCTGTTTGTGTCTTAATGACCGTTACACAGGTGCATGTTCATTAATTGTTTATGGTTCATTGAACAAGCATGGGAAACAGTGTTAAAACCCTTTACAATGAAGATCTGTGAAGTTATTTGGATTTTTACGAATTATCTTTGAAAGACAGGGTCCTGAAAAAGGGACGTTTCTTTTTTTGCTGAGTTTATAAAATGGTATATCACACTACAGTTGAGGAACAATGGTAAAGTAATTCTGCTTTGAAAGTTGATAACCCCACTTTTGAGAAAATGGCCCTTGTATGTTTTGGTACACCTTTTGGTACACCTCTATGTCTACACCCATTCAACATCATTCATACCCTCTTAAGCCTTATCCCCACCCATCTCTTTAAGGATTCACATGTGAGGCCTTGTGCTAAACAGAGTGAGTAAGGTAGTGTACTAAACAACCAAAGATTTCAAGACTAAAGGCTGGTTTACACTACGTCTGTTGACATGTCTGTAGACAGTTGTCGCAGTGACATCATGAACATGCTCTTGTCATCCGACATCAAACTTGTCGTTGTTGTTATGAAAAAGTATGAACATAAAAATGACAGGTTAGATGATATCAGCAGCCTGGTGGTCCAAAATAGTATAACTGGTGTATTTTAACATCAATAAATCCATCTGTTTAAAAATGAATTTATCATATGTCAGTCTAGCAAATCAGGCAACTAAAAGCAACTTTTTAAACAATGATTTGGTTCATTTCTATCTTGTTAGCTAGCTAGCGTTAAGTTAGCTGGCTAGCCAGTTCAAGTAATGACCATATCATATAGATAACAACGTCTTAACTTTAGCTAAGTTTTATTCATTATTACAGGAAAATAAACTCACAACAAGATCATTATTTGCCTGTTAATGGTGAGCTAATTACAGACAATAGCTTACGGTTGTGAGTGTGACAAAGTGAAAGCAGGGCATTCTACCAGAGTATTTTAGAACTTGGATACTGTCTCATTGGCCTAACGTTATATCCTCATTTGACTTTGGTGCAGGTCAGGTCACATTACCGTTTCTGGTAAAGACACACTATATCAAATAAAATCTAAGTTTATTTGTCACATGCACAGGATACACAAGCTGTAAACGATACAGTGAAATGTTTACTTGTATAGTGGAGTCTTTTGCTTAGACATGTACAGTTGAAGTCGGAAGTTTACATACACCTTAGCCAAATACATTTAAACTCAGTTTTTCACAACTCCTGACATTTAATCCTAGTAAAGATTCCCTGTCTTAGGTCAGTTAGGATCACCACTTTATTTTAAGAATGTGAAATGTCAGAATAATAGTAGAGAGAATGATTTATTTCAGCTTTTATTTCTTTCATCACATTCCCAGTGGGTCAGAAGTTTACATACGCTCAATTAGTATTTGGTAGCATTGCCTTTAAATTGTTTAACTTGGGTCAAACGTTTCGGGTAGCCTTCCACAAGCATCCCACAATAAGTTGGGTGAATTAAAAAAAAATTGTCCAGTCCATCTGGCATTTACCAGAATTGCCAGATGGCCCATGTATGTGTGTATGTGTGTGTGTGTGTGTGTGTAGGTGTGTACCCCCTCCCTCTTTACTCATGTAACATTTGGCTTGTCACTTTGAATTTACTTGAGTCATAAAGACAAAGAAAATAAAAACGTACGAAACTCAATCTGATGGTCTTCAAATGTTAGCATTTAAAGGATCGACTGGCAGAAGGAGTTTCATTCATTACAATAGCATTGACTAATTCCACTTAAAAAACCTTTAGAGGCAAGAGCTCTGCCAGGTTCCACAAGAAGTGGGGGTTCAACAATACATTGGCACAACATAAATGTAAACTATAGCTGTGGCAGGCCCGGCACACAGTAGGGGGTCCCACCAATACTTCTCTGACTGGGCACTTTTTAAAATCCTCCTTCATGAATTTCCCCCACATTTGAAGTTATCACAGACGACAGCTTCTCTCTACCCATCGAAGCCAACCCCTGCTTCGCCATTATCCTCCCAGCACATCAAAATGTTCCCTTCATGAAATGGCATTATCTGCATGAATGGCAAGTGACCAGCAATCTCAAACTGCCAGAAAAAATTACATATTCTTAGAAAAATGTATGTCCCATCCTCCTCCTTTCACAGGCTCAAATGCACAAATGTCTCTCTTCTGCAATATGTTCCTAGTTTAGTTGAAATAGAAAGTGATAGTACAAAAGTTGAACAAAAAGATGAAGGAGCTCAAAGTAGGTCAGCGAGGAGAAGAGAGGAGCAAAATCAATAAGAGCAAACTTGAAAGTAATCTACTACATCACCCCAAACAGTTACCCAAAAGAACCCCAAACTACCCCAAACGACCACAAACAACCCCAAACAGGTACCGAAAAGAAGCCCAAACAACCCCTGTAGAAAAGGCTCTCATTTTCTGACACCTTTTAGTTAACTGTCCCTTTAATTTCCCTTTTTCAGTTAACGGTCCCTTTAATTGCAGGCGCCTCTGAGCCATAGAGATGTGTAGAGATCGTTACATATCAGTCCGCAATGGAGCAACCCATGTTATACAGGCTTTTTGGCACTGGAGGTCTCTATACATCTCTACACTCTGAGTGCACCTGCAATCAATTTCCCTTGTTAAATACCTGAGTTCCTTTGTTTTTTAGTTCAGTGCCAAACAATCTATGCAATTACTGAAAACGCACATAAGCGTAATAATAGCAAAATAATAGAGATGCGCATTGACCAGTTACGGAGGAGGTGGCATCGAGGGTTCGACTTCAAACTAGGAAGCTAAATAGAATCCATCGTTTTATATTGTTGGCGGTTTTAGCAACAGCTGTGCTGGACTGTGGTCGACATGGATGAAAGTTCTGATGTAATGGGTGGTGATGATGAAAGTCATGGACCTGGATGGTCTGTGTTAAAGTAAAAGGAGAAAGAAAGACAGCAGTGGCACTTCTAGTGTTGAATGTGAAGAGGGTGAAGGTAGTGAAAAGCAAAAGTAATGGAAAGTTGTAATCGCATTTGATGCGACCACAGGGTCTCATCTACACACTATTCGATTAGCTAATGCCACTAAGAAAGATATAGGTGAAGTCACATTAGCCCGGTTTATTGGTAATGGTAGACTGTTAATATTCTGTGCTGACCATGTTCAGAAAGGGAAGATTATGAAAATGAAACTCTCAAGAGGAAGAAAATCACAAGTCATGTCCCTGGCGCTTCGGTTAAGCTGAGGCGGGTCATTTCTAGGGTTCCACTATCTATGTGCATAGATTATGTAGACGGGGGCATAGTGGTAGAAGCCAAAAGGCTGTTCAGTAAGAATGAGGGCCAGAGAAGTGAAATCCTGTCTGTATTATTAATGTTTGAGTAGGTTTTACCTAAGAAAGTACACATGGGCTTCCTGGCTTTCACTGTTAGAGAGTTTGTCCCACCTCCATTAAGGTGCCCAAAAATGGGACATGTAGCAACTCTGTGCAAAGGAAAGAAAAGATTCCAAGTGCCAAGTGTGAAGGGGAACATGATTATGGTGAATGTGGAAACAATGTCAAGGTTAACTGTTTTAATTATGGGGGGGATACAGTCCACCATATGGTGGATGTCAGGCTAGAGGCCCAAAGATATAAAATAACTCAATGTCTTATGCAGCGGCTGCAAGGCAGATTGGTAGAACTGTTAGGCAGAATGATGGAGACAGTAGGTTCAGTCCTGGAATAAGTGGACCTACTGTAGGAAATGTTGCTTATGTTGGTCCAGACACAGATATGAGACCTGTTAAGAAATCTTGTTCTCACAATTGTGGACACCTTAATAGTTAATCAGATTGACTTTATAGCCTTCATTGGAAAGGTTATCAACCTGACTGCATTTGTAGAAAGAACAACTGCCAAGTTGAAGATCATTGTGGAAGCAGCGAGTTTTTAGGAGTAACAGATGTTACTGTCGCCATGATTGTAGATATGTTGACTCCTAATAATACTAATGATGGAATGTATGATGATAATTATAGTCATGTTTTTTTTTATCCTTCAGTGGAATTCCAGAAGCCTTATTGCTAACGGTCAGGAGTTTAAGAAATATGCAATTGATTTCAAATCTGATGTGATATGTGTTCAAGAAACATGGCTTAGACCACATCGTGAGGGGTTGCATCCTGCCTGGACATCACACTGGCTTCTAACTATATTGCATCCATGTGTGAATGGAATGTAATTAATGATTCTACTGTTGGAAGTTATAATTTCCCAATTTCTTGTACCATTAACTTTTATGTTACTTTTCCAGATAGGGTACCATTCAGAAGTAGGTGCTTTCATGAAGCAGACTGAGAAGTTTGGTGATCATTGATGGAGAGTTGTCTTTAGAGAGGCCGGTTGATGTATGTGCTGCCTCTGTGACCTCTGATTTTGAGTGCTGTGAATTTATATGTACCAGTGAGCAAAGTGGGTAAGAAAAGGAAGGTGGTTTCTTGGTGGACTGAATACTGCACTGCGGCTAAAAAGCGAGTAGCAGCAGTGTAAAAACAGACTTTAAATAGTCTGGGTGGCCATTTGATTAATCGTTCAGCAGTTTTATGGCTTGGGGGTAGAAGCTGTTAAGGAGCCTCTTGGTCCTAGACCTGGTGCTCTGGTACCGCTTGCCGTGCGGAAGCAGAGAGAACAGTCTATGACTTGGGTGACTGGAGCCTTTGACAATTGTTAGGGCTTACAGAGGAATATGACTCGTGAGAATCTACTTGATTTCAAAAGGAAGAGTGCTTTAGTACATAGGGTCATTAAGTCTGTGAAGAGAAATACACGGAGACAGTTCTACTCTACAATAGGCAGGGGTACTGAGCTGGGGCATGTATGGTCTATGTTGAAGAAGATGACTGGAAGAAGCAAGTCCACTCAAATTCCAGTTTGGGTTGTGGGTCAAAAAAATGGCCATAACTGATGAAGAAAAAGCTGACTTGTTGGGGAAGACATTAGATAGGGTAGTGGGGTTACTTTGGATGAAGTATATTAGCAATGCAGGTGTGAGATTTTAAATGCTCATGTTAATGTGTATAAAAAAAGGGATACTGTTGACTCTTATTTTGATGCTGTTTTTACCATACATTAAGTAATAGGCTGTGAATATACAGCCCCAGGTCACGATCAGTTGTGCTATGTAATTTTTAAGCATCTACCTGATGAGGTCATAGATGTTCTCCTGTAATTATTTAATAAGATTTGGAGTGAGGGGGTTATTCCTTGTGGTTGGAAACGTGCAGTAATATTATATTTTGTAAAGCCTGGTAAGGACCCTTCATGTGCTGATGGTTATAAACTAATAGCACTGACCTCTAACTTGTATAAACTAATTGAAAAGATGATAGTCAACATATTGTCATATTTCCTGGAACATAGAGGCTTATTGAGTCAGTGTCAAAAATATTCTGTGCAGGTAGATCTACTTTGGATGCAGTAGTAAAGGTGAGCAATAAAGTGGCTACGGTCTTTTTTGACATTGAAAAGGCTTATGACACTATGTGGAGAGAAGGCCTACTGATTATGATGGAAATACTTGGTATTGGTGGAAGATTATATAATTGGGTTTTGGCCTTCTTATTTAATCACTCTTTTCGAGTTAAAATTGGATCCATTTTATCTGATGCCTATGCAGTAGACTATGGTATTCCTCAAGGCAGTGCTATCAGTCCTATTTTGTTCAAAATTATGATTAATGATGTGTTTTCGAATGAAGGTAGGGGTATTGAGGCTTCCCTATATAATGATGATGGAGCTATATGGAAGAGGGAAAGGAATGTCTCTCGTGATTAAATCTATTCAACAAGCTATAGTGGATGTTGAAAGATGGTCGATTGACTGAGGTTTTAAATTGTTAGTGGCAAAGTCAAGTATGTTCTTCTTGAAGAAGAAAGTTGCTCATAATATACAGTTGTTTCTGTATGGAGAGTCTATGGGAAGGATTTCTAAATATTAATATTTGGGTCTATGATTGAATTAGCAATATACATAGAAAGATCATGTCATAAATGTTGAAACAAAGTGTAAGAAGGTGGTGGTCTCTGGTTATGAACGGGGTGCTGATAAGACAATCGTTGATGGATATTTATAGAGCTCTGATCAGGACAACTCTTGATTACGGGACAGTGGCGAAGACTTTTATTTTTATTTTTTTATTTCACCTTTATTTAACCAGGTAGGCTAGTTGAGAACAAGTTCTCATTTACAACTGCGACCGGGCCAAGATAAAGCAAAGCAGTGTGACACAAACTACAACACAGAGTTACACGTGGAATAAACAAGCGTACAGTCTAAAACAATAGAAAAAAAAGAAAGTCTATATACACTGTGTGCAAATGGCGTGAGGAGGTAAGGCAATAAATAGGCCATAGTAGCGGAGTAATTACAATTTAGCAAATTAACTTGGCTTCAGAGGTTGGACAGAATCCAACATAAAGCTTTAAGGATATGTATTGGTGCATTTAAATCAACATCTGTATGTGCCTTACTAGTGGAGGCAGGTGAGATGCCTTTGGATATATGGTGTAAAAAGTTGTCATTAGCTTATTCGGTTAGGTTGAAAGGCTGTTAAAGCTGCTAGTGTTCGAGATTACTGTTAGGAATATACTAGTAGACAAGGCAGTGGTTTTGGTTGGACAGTTGTAAAGCTTGCTGATGAGAGTGGTTTCAGGGAGTTGGAGGTTAGCCCTTCTGTGGTGAAAGGGGATGTTCCTCCATGGTTACTCCCAGATCCTGTTGTTGATCTAACCATGGTAGAGAAAAGGAAAGATTGGTCAGAAGTCAGTGATATAGGGAAACTGGTTAACAATTACATTGGTAGAGATTTCCCCCCCTTTTCTCCCCAATTCCGTGTTGGAGTTACAGTCTTGTCCCACTGCTGCAACTTCTGTACGGACTCGGGAGAGGCGAAGGTCGAGAGCTGTGCGTCCTCTGAAACACGACCCCGCCAAGCCGCACTGCTTTTTGACACAATGCTCGCTTAACCCAGAAGCCAGCCACACCAGTGTGTCGGAGGAAACACCATACACCTGGCAACCGTGTCAGCGTGCATGCGCCCAGCCCACCACAGGAGTTGCTAGACCGCGATGGGACAAGGACATCCCGGCCTGCCGAACCCTCTCCTAACGACACTGGGCCAATTGGCGCAACCTCATGGGTCTCCCCGTCGCGGCCGGCTCCGACACAGCCTGGTATAAACCCATGATCTGTATTGACACAGCTAGCACTGTGATTGAGTACCTTAGACCGCTGCGCCACTCGGGAGTCCGTTTTTATGCTTTTTTACAGCTTTTCACAGATGGATCCAAGGACCCAGATAGTGGGCGCACAGGAGCAGATGTTTATGTTCCTGAATTTAATGTGCAGATACAGTTGAAGTCGGAAGTTTACATACACTTAAGTTGGAGTCATTAATACTTGTTTTTCAACCACTCCACAAATTTATTGTTAACAAACTATAGTTTTGGCAGGTCTGTTAGGACATCAACTTTTCTGCATGACACAAGTCATTTTTCCAACAATTGTATAAAGACAGATTATTTCACTTATAATTCACTGTATCACAATTCCAGTGGATCAGAAGTTTACATACACTAAATTGACTGTGCCTTTAATGTTATGGCTAGGCGTGGCGCTAGCGACCCACCTCGACAACATCCGGTGAAATTGCAGAGCGCGAAATTCAAATGACAGAAATAGTCATATTTAACATTCATGAAAATACAAGTGTCATACATCAGAAAAAAGCTTAACCTTTTGAGGATAGGGGGCAGTATTGAGAATTTTGGAAAAAATATGTTCCCATTTTTAACTGCCTCCTACACCAACTCAGAAGCTAGAATATGCATATTATTGTTCAGGTTTGGATAGAAAACACTCTGAATTTTCTGAAACTGTTTGAATGGTGTCTGTGAGTATAACAGAACTCCTATGGCAGGCAAAAACCTGACAAGGTTTCAAGCAGGAAGTACCCTGTCTGACAAGGAGTCGTGCGTCTTGCATCTTTTTATTGAAAAGTAAGGATCTTAGCTGTAACGTGACAATTCCCAGGGCTCCAATAGGCTCTCAGAGCCCGGGAAATAACTGAAGGTTTACGAGGGAGCCTCAGGCTGAAACACATTATCACCTTTTGTAAGTGGCTGCTCAGAGGACCTTTGAATGAGGCGCGTGCACGAGTCGCTCCTGAGGAGAAATTTTATTCGGCTGTTTAGGCTCAATGCATACTCCCGGTCGGAATATTATCACTTATCTACGAGATAAATGGCATAAAAATTGGTTTTAAACAGCGGTTGACATGCTTCAAAGTACGGTAATGGAATATTTAGACATTTTTGTCACGCCAATGTGCCATGCGCGACACCGTGAAGAAGCATTCTGATAGTGTCTAGAACTCACAAACAAAACATCGCTGTTTGGATATAACGATGGATTATTTGGGACCAAACCTACATTTGTTATTGAAGTAGAAGTGCTGGCAGTGTATTCTGACGAAGAACAAGCAAGGTAAGAACATTTTTCTTATAGGAAATGTGATTTTGGTGGAGGCTGACCTGGGTGGGTATCTAAATAGCTAGCCCTGTGATGCCGGGCTATGTACTTAGATTATTGCAAAATGTGCTTCATCCGAAAAGCTATTTTAAAATCGGACATATCGAGTGCATAGAGGAGTAATGTATCTATAATTCTTAAAATAATTGTTATGCTTTTTGTGAACGTTTATCGTGAGTAATTTAGCAAACTGTTAGTAAATTCCCCGGAAGTTTGCGGGGGTTATGCTTTTTCTGAACGTCACATGCTAATGTAAAAAGCTGGTTTTTGATATAAATATGAACTTGATTGAACAGACATGCATGTATTGTATAACACAATGTCCTAGGTGTGTCATCTGATGAAGATCATAAAAGGTTAGTGCTGCATTTAGCTGTGGTTTGGGTTTATGTGACATGATATGCTAGCTTGAAAAATGGCTGTCTGATTTTTTCTGGCTGGGCACTCTGCTGACATAATCTAATGTTTTGCTTTCGTTGTAAAGCCTTTTTGAAATCGGACAGTGGGGTTAGATTAACCTGTCTGGGGTATGTGGGACGATTTCGTCCCACCTACGTAACAGCTACTGAAATTCCAGTGGCGCGATTTTTGAATCGTTAGAAATACTATTACTTCAATTTCTCAAACATATGACTATTTTACAGCTATTTAAAGACAAGAATCTCGTTAATCTAACCCCACTGTCCGATTTCAAAAAGGCTTTACAACGAAAGCAAAACATTAGATTATGTCAGCAGAGTGCCCAGCCAGAAAAAATCAGACAGCCATTTTTCAAGCTAGCATATCATGTCACATAAACCCAAACCACAGCTAAATGCAGCACTAACCTTTGATGATCTTCATCAGATGACACACCTAGGACATTGTGTTATACAATACATGCATGTCTGTTCAATCAAGTTCATATTTATATCAAAAAAACAGCTTTTTGCATTAGCATGTGACGTTCAGAAAACGCATAACCCCCGGCAAACTTCCGTTGAATTTACTAACAGTTTGCTAAATTACTCACGATAAACGTTCACAAAAAGCATAACAATTATTTTAAGAATTATAGATACATTACTCCTCTATGCACTCGATATGTCCGATTTTAAAATAGCTTTTCGGATGAAGCACATTTTGCAATAATCTAAGTACATAGCCCGGCATTACAGGGCTAGCTATTTAGATACCCACCCAGGTCAGCATCCACCAAAATCACATTTCCTATAAGAAAAATGTTCTTACCTTGCTTGTTCTTCATCAGAATACACTGCCAGGACTTCTACTTCAATAACAAATGTAGGTTTGGTCCCAAATAATCCATCGTTATATCCAAACAGCGACGTTTTGTTCGTGAGTTCTAGAATGCTTCTTCCCGGTCTCGCGCATGGCGCATTGGCGTGTCAAAAATGTCTAAATATTCCATTACCGTACTTCGAAGCATGTCAACCGCTGTTTAAAACCAATTTTTATGCCATTTATGTCGTAGAGAAGTGATAATATTCCGACCGGGAGTATGCATTGAGCCTAAACAGCCGAATAAAATTTCTCCTCAGAAGCGACTCATGCACGCGCATCATTCAAAGGTCCTCTGAGCATCCACTTACAAAAGGCGATAATCTGTTTCAACCTGAGGCTCCCTCGTAAACCTTCAGTTATTTCGCGGGCTCTGAGAGCCTATTGGAGCCCTGGGAATTGTCACGTTACAGCTAAGATCCTTACTTTTCAATAAAAAGATGCAAGACGCACGACTCCTTGTCAGACAGGGTACTTCCTGCTTGAAACCTTGTCAGGTTTTTGCCTGCCATAGGAGTTCTGTTATACTCACAGACACCATTCAAACAGTTTTAGAAAATTCAGAGTGTTTTCTATCCAAACCTGAACAATAATATGCATATTCTAGCTTCTGAGTTGGTGTAGGAGGCAGTTAAAAATGGGAACATATTTTTTCCAAAATTCTCAATACTGCCCCCTACCCCAAACAGGTTAACGAGATTCTTGTCTTTAAATAGCTGTAAAATAGTCATATGTTTGAGAAATTGAAGTAATAGTATTTCTAACGATTCAAAAATCGCGCCACTGGATTACAGTGGCTGTTACGTAGGTGGGACGAGTTCGTCCCACATGCGCCAGAGAGGTTAACTTCTTGTTAATCCAGCCGCTGTGTCAGATTTCAAAAAGGCTTTACGGCGAAAGCACATCATGTGATTATCTGAGGACAGCACCCCGCACACAAAAGCATTAAAAACATTTTTCAACCAGGCAGGTGCGCCACGAAAGTCAAAAATAGTGATAAAATAAATGCATTACCTTTGAAGATCTTCTTCTGTTGGCACTCCAAAAGGTCCCAGCTACATCACAAATGGTCCTTTTGTTCGATAAAGTCCTTCTTTATATCCCCAAAAACTCAGTTTAGCTGGCAAGCTTCATTCAATAATCCACCGGTTTCCCTCCTTCAAAATGCATACAAAATGAATCCCAAATGTTACCAATAAACTTCTTCAAACAATGTTTATAATCAAACATCAGGTACCCTAATATGTAAATAAATGATCAAATTTAAGACGGAGAATCGTTATTGTCTTTACCGGAGATAAACAACAAAGAACGCGCTCTCATCGATGCGCATGAAAACACTACAGCCAAAATGGGAGCCATTTTTAAAAAAAACACAAATTCTAGCTCATTTTCCAAAAACAAGCCTGAAACTCTTTATAAAGACTGTTGACATCTAGTGGAAGCCGTAGGAACTGCAATCCTGGAGGTTTTCCCTTCATATTAAACATGACAGCCATTGGAAACAGTGGTGGGCTGATTTATTTTTTCTGGATGGTTTGACCTCGGGTTTTCTCCTGCCATACCAGTTCTGTTATACTCACAGACATTATTTTAACCGTTTTAGAAACTTCAGAGTGTTTTCTATCCAATGCTACCAATTATATGCATATCCTACTTACTTTTACGTTGGGCACGTCATTCATCCGAATTTCCGAATACTGCCCCCTAGCCTTAAAAAGTTAAAGCACCTGAAACAACCCAAATGATCCCCCAAAAACCTCCAAACAACCCCAAACAATTAACCCTGTTTCCTGTAGTCCACGATCAGCTCCTTGATCTTGCTGACGTTGAGGGAAAGAGCGGCACCACACTGCCAGGTCACTGACCTCCCTGTAGGCTGTCTCATCGCTGTCGATGATCAGGCCTACCACAGTCTTGTCAGCATACATGTTGTTGGTGTTAGAGTCGTGTGCGGCCACAGAGTCATGGGTGAACTTGTAAACTAAGAACTACTGGAAGTATTGGCTTTCTCTACTACAGCCATAAGCACTAACATGTCCATACAGTCTACTATGCCCTCTATTGGAGATAGTCATATCCACATACAGTACATGGACTACGTAGTGCAGGGATGGACAAACTTGACACGTGTCATGAGCTCTAATTATAATTTTCACTCTTTTAATCATAATGCATTATTTATTATTGTACATAATTGAATCAATGGAATACTCCTAAATGCGCAAACTCTTCCCAGTGCGCACCTTGTATTACTTTTTAAGTATACCAACTTACTGTTCTCTGTTGCTTCTTTAGCTGACCCTGAATTTATATGCATATTCAAAATATAAACTAGAAACTTCATACATACAGTGGGGGAAAAAAGTATTTGATCCCCTGCTGATTTTGTACGTTTGCCCACTGACAAAGAAAGGATCAGTCTATAATTTTAATGGTAGGTTTATTTGAACAGTGAGAGACAGAATAACAACAAAAAAATCAAGAAAAACGCATGTCAGAAATGTTATAAATTGATTTGCATTTTAATGAGGGAAATAAGTATTTGACCCCCTCTCAATCAGAAAGATTTCTGGCTCCCAGGTGTCTTTAATACAGGTAACGAGCTGAGATTAGGAGCACACTCGTAAAGGGAGTGCTCCTAACCGCTGATTGTTACCTGTAAAAAAGACACCTGTCCACAGAAGCATTCAATCAATCAGATTCCAAACTCTCCACCATGGCCAAGACCAAAGAGCTCTCCAAGGATGTCAGGGACAAGATTGTAGACCTACACAAGGCTGGAATGGGCTACAAGACCATCGCCAAGCAGCTTGGTGAGAAGGTGACAACATTTAGTGTGATTATTCGCAAATGGAAGAAACACAAAAGAACTGTCAATATCCCTCGGCCTGCAAGATCTTACCTCGTGGAGTTGCAATGATCATGAGAACGGTGAGGAATCAGCCCAGAACTACACGGGAGGATCTTGTCAATGATCTCAAGGCAGCTGGGACCATAGTCACCAAGAAAACAATTGGTAACACACTACGCCGTGAAGGACTGAAATCCTGCAGCACCCGCAAGGTCCCCCTGCTCAAGAATACATATACATGCCCGTCTGAAGTTTGCCAATGAACATCTGAATGATTCAGAGGACAACTGGTGAAAGTGTTGTGGTCAGATGAGACCAAAATGGAGCTCTTTGACATCAACTCAACTCGCCGTGTTTGGAGGACGAGGAATGCTGCCTATGACCCCAAGAACACCATCTCCACCGTCAAACACACGGCCAAGGCAACAAAGGAGTGGCTCAAGAAGAAGCACATTAAGGTCCTGGAGTGGCCTAGCCAGTCTCCAGACCTTAATCCCATAGAAAATCTGTGGAGGGAGCTGAAGGTTCGAGTTGCCAAACATCAGCCTCGAAACCTTAATGACTTGGGGAAGATCTGCAAAGAGGAGTGGGACAAAATCCCTCCTGAGATGTGTGCAAACCTGGTGGCCAACTACAAGAAACGTCTGACCTCTGTGATTGCCAACACGGGTTTTGCCACCAAGTACGAAGTCACGTTTTGCAGAGGGGTCAAATACTTATTTCCCTCATTAAAATGCAAATCATTTTATAACATTTTTGCATGTGCTTTTCTGGATTTTTTTGTTGTTATTCTGTCTCAGGTGAAAAATGAGATTCTGCTTGGATACAGCAAGCCACATTGCAGGGCAAGCCAGATGTACTGTAAGAGGCAAACTGGTTTAGGGCCTTGATTAATGGACAGAATGTTATACCAAGATGACTGTGATGCTAAAATTTGAGAACTCATAGTTTGATGTGACATTGACAACAAGTTATATATTTGTTCAAATAAACCTACTATTAAAATTAAAGACTGATCATGTCTTTGTAAGTTGGCAAACGTACAAAATCAGCAGGGGATGAAATACTTTTTCCCCCCACTGTACATAAAAAAAATCTACAAGACTCCATGTGTGTTACAGATGCACTGACTCACCAGAGAAAACAAATGGGCCACGCCATAGGGACAGTGGAGTTACTTCTGGACATTGAAAAATGATTCATTCACTTTTCCTCCTCTGTCTGTGGGAATTTGCCACTGTGGAATCAAACACTGAGGGTATCTGTATGTTCAGAATAATGGCTTCTTTTGTCAGTTACATGGATAGCTACATAAGAGTATCAATGGCTATGATCACTATACTGTATGTACAGTGTGTTATCCACACAATGTATTGGATATAGCCTTTTGTTGATACAGTATTGTGCTCCACAATTAAATGGAACTGTATAAAAGGATTGGACAGAACATCTCCTTTCATGTGGAGATTCATTCATTCAGAAGGGACAAAAAACACTTTCACCTTTTGTTATACGGAAGGGATTTGAATTTTGCCCAAGGGAAAAGCCCCACATGTTACGTCACTGACCTGTGCTGGAACCTAGTTTGAAAGATGTAGGGGTTTTAACCTTTTGAGTCAGACTTGCCCTTTTAACTAATCAATACACCATGAACTGACAAGGAATAGTTCATGATTTAATTTCATGCAATTAAGTTGTTTACTTCGCAGATAAAGAATTACACAGTTAATTGGGGTGGTGAAAAGGAAATAAAATATGAAACAAAAACAATGAGGTATATTGGAAAGGTATAATGAGGTATAATTAGGTATATTGGAAGTAATCCAAGTAAAATCTAAGGGACAAATACCAACAAGGGCAAACACAACTGAAAAACATTCTCCATACAAATACCACCTGACATCAGAAATAAGTTAAGTTGAGCAGTTTGAATTTTGGATGCTTTGTAAACTTGCCTTTGACTGACACATTTGCATGTACCAATGACTGACCATTCTCCCATTTAAGGATGTACAATCAGTCACAGGAGCAGAAATGTATTTGACTTCTGACATCATCATCAATCATGGTAGTATCATCAAGGACAACAACCACCCGAGCTACTGCCTGTTCACCCCGCTATCATCCAGAGAGCGAGGTCCCATCAAAGCTGGGACCGAGAGAGTGAAAAACAACTTCTATCTCAAGGCCATCAGACTGTTAAATAGGCATCACTAGCACCTTAGAGGCTGCGGCCCTATATACATAGACTTGAAATCATTGGCCACTTTAATAATGGAATACTAGTAACTTTAATAATGTTTACATATTTTGCATTACTCATCTCATATGTATATACTGTATTCTATTATACTGTATTTTAGTCTATGCCGCGCCGACATTGCTCATCCAAATATTTATATATTCTTAATTACGTTCCTTTACTTTACATTTGTGTGTATTGTGAAATTGTTAGATTTTACTTGTTAGATATTACTGCACTGTCGGAGCTAGAAACACAAGCATTTCGCTACACCTGCAATAGCATCTGCTAAACATGTGTATGTGACCAATAACATTTTTATTGATTTGATTTACGTAAATGTGACTTTGACGGGCTCATTGTTGCACGAAATAGGATTTTGAAAGAAGTGTCTATTGAAAGATGTCACTTGAAATAAATGTCACAGCTTCATGTAGCCTAAAGTACATTGCTGTGTTTGAAATCTGGGTGACTAGCGAGTATTGACATTACTAGAAACATTACTAGCTAGAAAGATTATTGAATATCATTTTGAATGTGTACATGTTGATTTGTGAGAGAACCAATTGATTTCTGACATGACAAATTCATAGTGTTTATAATAGTAAATTGTAACAGTCACACTCAACAAAACGTTAACAACACCTAATATAACTGTTATTTTTTCTCAAGATAATGCAAAGTATTTGGAATGCAGCGTTTACACAAAACCATCATTCTGCCACACACCTTTGCTCTACCAAGAAATGGAACTTGTTTTTACACACGTATGAGATACACTACTGTGTGCTGAAAGTGCAGAGGCAACATAATGGAGAGAGACCCATATATCAGTGCCTGAACCATACTGTGCTATACTGTACTCCTCCTACCCCCAGTTAATGAAGAGATATGTTCTCCATTATGATCCTACATTCCTGCAGCAGCGATTGGAAACTCTCCAGAGGCTCTATCACACAGCGTTCATTGAGTCTGGTCCTTTGCGAATCTTCATATTCCATGCAATTTTCATAAATTGAAGTCTAGTGAGCACTATTGACATAACTGGGATTTATTGCTTACCAAAATGTACCATAATGTGGTGCAAATGATAGATGTCATGGGTTTAATCATATTCTAATGTATTCACAACTTGGGGATTCTATCCCACCGTGTCGACAGGATGGCCTAAATGTTTTGATCACTTTCTCGTCCATGTATTATGATAACACCAGTGGTGGCTATCTGTAATAAAAAAAAGAATAACATTGTGCCATCTGGTTTGCTTAATATAAGGAATTTGAAATGATTAATACTTTAACTTTTGATAAGTATTTTTCAGCAATTACGTTTACTTTTGATACTCAAGTATATTTAAAACCAAATACTTTTAGACTTTTACTCAAGTAGTATTTCACTGGGTGACTAACTTTAGTCATTTTATAAAAGTATCTTTAATTTTACTCGAGTATGACAATTGAGTACTTTTTCCACCACTGCATAACACATACATACTCACACAAGGCTAACAAGCCCCCTTTTAAACATTTGCATACACATTAAAGGTTGTGCACATATGGAAATAGCTTGTAAATTGTCTTATAATATCATATTGAAGCAATTGTATTCATGGCAAGTGTCCCAAGTGCATAATCGAGGCCTGGCACTTTCATTGGCCAATGGACATGCAGACCAGTCAATTGACCAATTAGCATTTCCACAGTCCACTCCATTGTTTAATGGATGGATGACGTGACGTACACCAGAGCTAAAGAGACCCACTGCTGTAAGGCCACGGCCAGCATTGACAACATGCTGCACACTCATGACATGATAACATTTTAGTCCGGGGCCACAGTGGCACTGAGCACAAATAAATTGAGAAGGATGATCAGTCGATGATGATTTCCATAATCGTTATACATTCTGTAATTCATCAAGTGAATGATACCCCATCCCTAATGTCACGTTTATTAAATTTTGAGTCCAGCAGCGGGCACACTGACTTTTTTCTAAAGGATTGATTACACACAGAGTGATTTGTACTGCTGCCTGTGAGTGGAAGAGCAATCTGTTATTCGCCCCCAAAATAACAATAAGGAACGGGAAATGCAATCTAAATCCACTCATACAACTTCCTCTCTCTCTGCTGACAGACAGGCAAACAGGAGGGCAAAGTCACCGCGCTGAAGCAGTAAGATAAGGGATCTTATAACCAAACACAAGTATCTAAAGTCACAATATTTCAAGTCAAATTAGCTTGCTGTTTCCAATATCGCGCCTCATGCATGACCACGAATCTAAACAACTCTGAAAGAGGATCAAAACAGTCATGCCATATTCACTGTGTTGTCCTGCTTCTTACTTGTGGGAAAGCAACCCCTGCCCTTTGCTTTGTACAGCCAACTGTTCAATTCCATTGGTGTTACTGTTTGAATATTTGGAGGTTATTGGGACAATTGTGAGTGGTTATAAGGAACTGCCATAACAGTCCTATTTATACATTAGCTTGAGTAAATAGGACAAAATCTATGATTGTTGTTAGTTCTGAGCACAACTATTTGCACAGGGATCATTTACCAGACTTATTTTTACCAATATCAAAGAGAACTTATGAGAGACATGTAACACGCTATTGAAATAATATTTGGCCAGGCTTATTCTTCACATACTGTAATCAAATTTCAACAGTGAACAGAGTTTCCCTCACTAGTACCTACAAACTCTATGGACATGGAGTTTCTGCCGTCTACAAACACAATTTATATCAGTTTAGCACCCCTCAGATCTCTGAATCTTCTCTCTCAGTCTCTCTTTTTTATCCACGGCACCCCCAGACAACATCCCCTGGGTTAAATGAAATGTTGATGCAATATCTTGCTACATACAACATTCAGTGGTGTAAAGTACTTAAGTAAAAATACTTTAAAGTACTACTTATATAAGGGCACAGGGCGAGACCCAGATGCAGACACGGGAGGCAGATGATTAAAGTCTCTGATATTTATTAGTATCCAAGGGGCAGGCAAGAGAATGGTCGTGGACAGGCAAAAGATCATAACAAGGTCAGAGTCCAGGAGGTACAGAGTGGCAGGCAGGCTTGAGGTCAGAGCAGGCAGTATGGTCAGGCAGGCGGTTACAGAGTCAAGGCAGGCAAGAGTCAAAACCGGGAGGACTAGCAAAAAACAGAAGAGGAAAAAGCAGTGGTTGACTTGACAAAACAGGACAAACTGGCACAGACAGACCGAAAACACAGGTATTAATAACCAGGGGATAATAGGGAAGATGGGTGACACCTGGAGGGGGAGGAGACAAGCACAAGGACAGGTGAAACAGATCAGGGTGTGACAACTTAAGTCGTTTTTTTTGGTATCTGTACATTACTTTATTATTTAGATTTTTGTCAACTTTTACTTTTACTTCACTACATTCCTAAAGAAAATTATGTACTAATTTACTCCATACAAAAGTACTTGTTACATTTTGAATGTTTAGCAGGACAGAAAAGGGCCCAATTCGCACACTTCAACTTCACTTCCCTGGTCATCCCTAATGCCTCTGATCTGGCGGACTCACTAAACACAAATGCTTTGTTTGTAAATGATGTCTGAGTGTTGGATTGTAACTCTTGTTATCCGTAAATAAAAGAAAAACAAGACAATTGTGCCGTCTGGTTTGCTTAATATGAGGAATTTTTTGATACTTGATACTTAAGTATATTTTAGCAACTACATTTACTTTTGATAGTAAAAGTATATTGAAAACCAAATACTTTTACTTTTACTCAAGTAGTATTTTACTGGTTGACTTTCTCTTTTTCTATTAAGGTATCTTTACTTTAACTCAAGTATTAGAATTGAATACTTTTTCCACCACTGACAACATGACTGCATGATACTTTACATACAATCAAGTAATGCTCATTATAGTGTCAGACAGATCCACATAATCAATACTGTATCTCAATAAAACTGCAGTGGATGATGCATCACATGTGCACATGCACACACACACATTTCCTCTTCCTCACTCACACACACCTTAAACTTACCCTAATTTGCTGCAGCTTGAGGTCTTTGAACTTTTCATGGTGCAGTCTGCGGTCCCATCACCACCTCCGCCATCCTCATCAAGCCTTCATGTCCACTATGTGGCTGTCGTCTGAATGAAACAACGCGATAGCTTGATCTAACGAGAAGAAAAAAGCAACGACAATTGAAACCATAAAGGGATTTGAAGGCTACAGAATTGAGACCAAACTCGACAGTAGAAATTCAGTTAGCCAACAACAAAACTAGGAGTAATTACTGTAGATGTACCTCACATTCTTCAATCATTCAAATAATTGGGTTCCTTCACAGTTGACCAATACTAAATAATATACTTGAGCTCTGTCAGTCAGTGCTACTCTGTGGTATGTAAATCTCTGAATTCACTTTTGCTCAACTTTATTAGTGTCCCAGACAAATTATATAATGCACAGAAGTAAACATATCAAAGAATTTCTGAACGTTTTATTAGCAATGCCTCTTTGCACATAGGCCTAACCACCCCCATGTAATGACTAGCCTCTCCAGAGCAAAAGACAAGCTGTCAGTCAAACTGTCAATCACTGTAACAGCTGTTTTGTACAGTTTGTCTGTCTGTTGAGCATTGGAGAATGAAAGACTGACATACAAAATGGAGGATGGGCCACCATCTTATACTGCCCAGTGGAAGCATAAAGTAAGACTTAGTAAATTAAGTTTGCAATTAAGAAAATAATTACCTCCATATCTTTTCAAGATGAGAGGAGCCTCACATGGCTACTTGGTGGAGCACTACAGAGGACAGGAGCAGCGGGGAGTTGATATAATTGACTTGAAATTGTTCTCCCATGGTAATTAAACATTGTTCCAAGCGATAAATGATTGGAGGATTGAGTCATGTATTCTAGTAGGCTTCTTACCATTAAATCTAGCATATTAGGCCATAATTCAGGGTTTAGGGAGATAACAAGATATCTTTTTGAATGCATAGATCTTTTTTGCTATGAAAATGCTCTGTGATATACTGTAGGCTACAGTGATTTGTCCGTACTGATTTCTTTACATTTCTACTAATTGTGTGACTCTCCCTGTGATTTGAGGCTGTATTCTACAACAGATCATTCTTGCGGAACTTAACTCCTCTCATAAAGGACATTTACTTGATTCTATGCTTAAAATATTGATTACAATCATCATTAAGTGATATAAAATGTAACATTAAGTGTTTACATGCCCTGCTATAAGGAATATATGATCAATATTAATATAACATAGCATGCCTAAAGCTATCACCATGGGCCAAGTAAATCCAATGGATGACCTGATGACCTTGCTCCTAAGATAAATGGCTACTACTACTGATAATAGACTATATCCATATTATAATTCGTTTTTACTACTATTACTACCACTGCTATTATACAGTAGGGTTTGCAAAGTTCCACAAAAGCATAAAACTCATGTTTCTTTCTCTAACAAACAAATAGATCTTTCGACATTGTGTGGGACTGGAAAAATCATTTTTGGAAAGACTTATCAATGCAGACTTTATAATACATTATAAACGCATTTATACCAGCTTATGAGCACTCAAATGAGCTTAGAGCAACCAATCAAAGAGTTGACTTGAAGTTTGACCCAGTGTTTTCCTTCCTCAGCTCTGAGGATGTGAGGATTGTTTTTTATTTACCTTTATTTAACTATGCAAGTTAGTTAATAACAAATTCTTATTTTCAATGATGGCCTAGGAACAGTGGGTTAACTGCCTTGTTCAGGAGCAAAACAACAGATTTTTACCTTGTCAGATCGGGGATTCGATTTTGCAACCTTTTGGTTACTAGTCCAACACTCTAACCACTAAGCTACCCTGCCGCCCCAATTGTTGAGGCGAATGCTAAAGCAAATCTGTCCGTAGAGTGAATGACGTTACTCATGACAAATTCATAGGAGTGACAAGGCTGAGTGACTCTTCGGCCGTAGGTTAATTTGTCAAGAGGCCATCTGAAGTTATGAGCCATGGCAGTGTGACAAAGCAGAAGCTGAATGTCATCCATTTCACTGCAAAGGGAAGAAATGGGACATGAAATGGCTGACTTTTTGATGCTGTACATAATAGTGCCAAACATGATATGCTGACCATGTCCCTAGTAGGAACCAAGGTATCCTCTTTTCATTTATTTATTTCTCTGTTGAATTTTCTTTTGACTACCAGTTTATTGATGATGAGCCTTGGTCTCGTTTGAAGTATCTCTCTCTGTGTGTGTACAGTTGAAGTTGGAAGTTTACATACACTTAGGTTGGAGTCATTTTCAACCACTCCACAAATGTCTTGTTAACAAACTATAGTTTTGGCAAGTCGGTTAGGACATCTACTTTGTGCATGACACAAGTAATTTTTTCAACAATTGCTTAGAGACAGATTATTTCACTCATCACTTATATTCACTTATATTTCACTTATATTCACTTATATTCACTTATATTCGCTTATATTTCACTGTATCATAAATATTCACTTAAATTTCACTTATATTCACTTATATTTTGCTATGTATCAAAATTCCAGTGGGTCAGAGGTTTACATACACTAAGTTGACTGTGCCTTTAAACAGCTTGGAAAATTCCTGAAAAATGTCATGGCTTTAGAAGCTTCTGATAGGCTAATTGACATCATTTGAGTCAATTGGCGGTGTACCTGTGGATGTATTTTAAGACCTACCTTCAAACTCAGTGCCTCTTTGCTTGACATCATGGAAAAATCAAATGAAATCAGCCAAGACCTCAGAAAACAATTGTAGACCTCCACAAGTCTGGTTCATCCTTGGGAGCAATTTCCAAACGCCTGTACAAACAATAGTACGCAAGTATAAACAACATGGGACCACGCAGCCGTCATACCACTCAGGAAGGAGGCACGTACTGTCTCCTAGAGATGAACGTACTTTGGTGCGAAAAGTGCAAGTCAATCCCAGAACAACAGCAAAGGACCTTGTGAAGATGCTGGAGGAAACAGGTACAAAAGTATCTATATCCACAGTAAAATGAGTCCTATATCGACATAACCTGAAAGGCCGCTCAGCAAGGAAGAAGCCACTGCTCCAAAACCGCCATAAAAAAGCCAGACTACGGTTTGCAACTGCACATGGGGACAAATATCATACTTTTTGGGGAAATGTCCTCTGGTCTGATGAAACAAAAATAGAACTGTTTGGCCATAGTCCTCCATCGTTATGTTTGGAGGAAAAAGGGGGAGACTTGCAAGCCGAAGAACACCATCCAAACCGTGAAGCATGGGGGTGGCAGCATCATGTTGTGGGGGTGCTTTGCTGCAGGAGGGACTGGTGCACTTCACAAAATAAATGGCATCATGAGGATGGAAAAATATGTGGATATATTGAAGCAACATCTCAAGACATCAGTCAGGAAGTTAAAGCTTGGTAGCAAATGGGTCTTCTAAATGGACAATGACCCCAAGCACTCTTCCAAAGTTGTGGCAAAATGTCAAGGTATTGGAGTGGCCATACAAAGCCCTGACCTCAATCCCATAGAAAATGTGTGGGCAGAACTGAAAAAGCATGTGCGAGCAAGGAGACCTAAAAACCGGATTTAGTTACACCAGCTCTGTCAGGAGGAATGGGCCAAAATTCACCCAACTTATTGTGGGAAGCTTGTGGAAGGCTACCCGAAACGTTTGACCCAAGTTAAACAATTTAAAGGCAATTATACCAAATACTAATTGAGTGTATGTAAACTTCTGACCCACTAGGAATGTGATGAAAGAAATAAAAGCTGAAATAAATCAATCATTCTCTCTACTATTATTCTGACATTTCACATTCTTAAAATAAAGTGGTGATCTTAACTGGCCTAAGGCAGGGAATTTTTACTAGGATTAAATGTCAGGAATTGTAAAAAACTTAGTTTAAATGTATTTGGCTAAGGTGTATGTAAACTTCCGTCTTCAACTATATGTATTTACTTGTGGATATTGAGAAATTACAAAAGTAAAACATAAACACAAGTTTTTGGACTAACCAGTACAAAACAAACAATTTGAGAGCTTGGGACAATTAAGTTCTAAAAAAGATGATTCTGAGATAATTGGCTTTAATGTTCCGAATCCTCATTGGTTTGTATGGTGTCAGCAATTTTTTGATTTTATTATTTTGAACTTAACAACATGAATTAGGGTATTTAGAGTACTATATACCGTAGGTAGAGAACATTGAAAAGAACAAAGCTATGGCAATAACTACATTTTGACAAAAATGCAGATAGAACCTCATGGTCCC